>NC_052535.1:59073767-59378267 GCF_016699485.2 Gallus gallus | reverse complement strand
ACTGTGGTAACTCATGTTCTAGGTATACTTGCCAATTTAATTTCATTTTTTTTGGCGTCCAATTCTAAGAAGCAGGTAAATTCACCGACAGTGCTTGTTCGGAGCGTTTCGAGGTTGCAGTGCTCTGTGGAAGTGCCTGCTTGGCATTTGCCAGGGTAATGTTTAGGAACTGAGACCAAATGGGCACAAATATATCGTGATGAAAAAGTAGAATTCAGTGTTTTGCTTTTTTTTCTGTTGCTCAGCTGCCATTCTGCTGATTGTTCATTAGGGCATACTCCTGTGCGTTAACTTGGCCAGCATAATGCCTGTGTGAAAGCACCACATGATGTTTGCTACCTTTCTAGGCCGGTGGAATAGTCAGTGCTTTGCTGTGAGCCTCTATGTCTTTATCAAGGTGAATTGTAATGTATTCTGAGCTAGAGAAGACCTGAAGTCATAGTGCAAGTTAAAAGAAAACAATTTCATTGTTTACTTGCGTTCTTTACCTACTTATCTCCCCTCACCCCATGTAGCCTTCCATGTAGAACAATGTCAAAGATGTAATGCAAAAAATAAAAGTAGTTCAATTTGCTTCTGGAAAGACAAGAACCATTTCCCCTTCTTACTTTTTTACTTCTGCAAGACAGTTTTAAACTGACTTTTAGTTCCAAGAGGTGCTTTATATTCCTTTCTGTGCTTGATGGGATCTATGAATATATACTGTCATTTAAATTGGAATTTCCATGTCAGCTGGAAGTCACTGACCCTAACTTAATAGGAGCAATGTATAGAAAGCATTGACTCCTCAGGCTGCAACCTTTACTTTATCCGATGATTGGCTTTAAGCCATGTGATGTGCTGCCATTACAATACATCAGAATATTGCAAGTCACGATTTATATTTTACTTTGCTTGACACGTGCTGGTTTTGAGCATAACCGTATGGGGGTCTAAATAGTCTTCTGAATTACCAGAAGACAGCAGAAAGAAAACTGAATGAAGTTATGTAAGTGTATTGTGGGAAAAGTGTTGGAAAAGTGCACTGACCTTTGAGGGACAAGAAATAGACTGTTTATTGAGTTTTGTACGTTGTTGGTAGTTTGTTTTCAAAGGGGTAGAAGATCATTTTCTCATGCCAGCTACTTTTCAGACATCCACGAAGGAAGTTCTTGTTATGTAATTTTGCCTTGCCGCATTGGTTTTAAAAACAAAAAAATAAATCTACACAAGACTTGTTCCATGCGGCCTTCAAATGCATTCTATAACAACTGATCTTTACATATTTGCAATGGAAGTGAATGACATTCTGATCACTTCTCCCTCACTCCTCTCCACCTCCCTCCCCCCACCCATTTTTTTTTTTAATAATCAACTTACTATTATTGTTATTATTTTAAAATTTAGTATCACCAGTAACTTGGGGAGCATTTCATAAATGGTCCTGCCAGAAACAGACCGGTTTTGTCTGCAGAAAATGTATAACTGTTCTGTAACATTGGAGGGTAGCAATGTACATTGTACGTATTGATAAAATAGATGCATTGTTGTGAGTTCGGGAGCTCTGAATTCCTCGGTAGGTCTTTGAGCAGACACAGCCACAGCCCTTTAAATGCATACAGAAGTACGTTGTGCGCTCTGCCTTCTGTAAGTAACTTTGTAGCAGGCCGTATCACTGGTTATTCAGAAAGAATGACATGAGGTACATGGATGAAGCTGTCTCCTTCCTAAGTATTTGTGTTGCCCAAACTAGTTGCTTGTAAATATGTTATTGTTTTAAGCTCTTTTATTTTGGGGGTTTGCAGAAGAATGAAAAAGCCTAAGGATACAAGACTCAGAACTGGAGAAAAAGCACTGATTGTGGTTAATTGTGTAATTTACTGTGTTATGTTAGATTTCCACATGCTTAACATTATTGGAACTATTAAATGCAGCTTACACAATTCTGTTGTAGAGATGGATTTGGTAAACGTTTTTAGCAGACTCCCACCTTGATTGACCAGTTTCACCTGATGGCACATCTACTGCAGAGTGCTGAGAGTACATTTTGGATCTTTAGTGTTCCGGCCAGAGAAAAGCTGATGAGCAACATCCTGAGTATGTGCAGAGGCAGCAGAGTACTTCAGCAAGTGAAACAGTTTATATTTTTTTCCTAATAAAGGCAGTAGGTCCCTGTTCCAGTACACTGATTGATGAAGAGGAGACTCAGGGAGTCTCCTTCTTTGGAGAAGAGGAGGCTCAAGCGAGACCTTCTTGCTCTCCACAGCTACCTGAAAGGAAGTTGTGGTGAGGTGACGGTTGGCCTCTTCTCCCATGTCAGTAGCAATAGGACCAGAGGGAATGGCCTCAAGTTGCTCCAGGGGAAGTTTGGGTTGGAGATTGGGAAAAAATTATTCTCTGAAAGAGTGGTCAGGTGCTGGAATGGGCTGCTCAGGGAGGTGGTGGAGTCACCATCCCTGGAGATGTTCAAGAAACATTTAGATGTGTTACTAAGGGTCATGGTGTAATAGGAAATGTTGGTGATAGGTAGATGGTTGGACTGGATGATCTTGGAGGTCTTTTCCAACCTTGGTGATTCTATGATTCAGTGAAAGTGAACATACCACCCTAATTCACTAAGATAACCTCTTTGTGATGGACTCTTCAATAATACATTTATCATGTATGTGCATACTCAACTACTCCATATGATACAAAGGCACACAGGGAAAGCAAGCAGCAGCTATGCTGTGGAAGAAAGTGGATTTTGAGCCCATATCAGGTAGTGCAAATAGATGTAGGGGTAGTTTTCAAATTGATTTTTTTTTTCTTTTGTCCTACGTGGGAAGTGGAAATAAGAAAAATGTAAGGAACTTCTGTCTTCTCCAGTACAGAGGAGTTTCCAAGTATGTACTTTGTTTTTAAACACTCTTGCATTTAGTTCTTCAGATTACAATAACCCTGAAGTTCTTTCATACTTTTTAGCAAAATTTAATTAATTCTTTATTCCTTAAACTCTGTAAGATGCAGTAGGTAGTAATTAGTTGGGGATAAGACACTTAAGTTACAATTAGTGAAATACTTTCAGGATACTTTCCTTCAGGTTCCCTTGCTACAAATAGACTTCTTGTAGATAGAGCATTATAGAATGTTTTTACACCAGGGTCACTACAGTCTAGAAATTCAGAGCATCATTAAATGCTCACTCTAGGTAGGTACCTCAACAGTTTCTACTCCTATGAACCAAGGGCAGAAACCAGTGAAGATCTGCTATGGGCATTTAGAATATTGTTTCGCTTCCAGTTAGAATAAGGGGTGAAAGAATATTTTTGACCCAAAGAAATGTGACCAAATTCCTCCAGGCAGGGAATTTCAGTCTTAAAGTATAGTGCTACAGGGTAAGTTCAGCCTTGTATTTTGTGTTGCCCAAAATATGCCACACATTTCTCAAATACATGGCTAGCAGCCTGTATTCTAATTGTTTTATTGATGTAGGCAACCCAGCTCTGTTAGTAGTGACCCAGAAGTGACTGTCACCATTAACCATAGAGGTGCATTCCAGTAAAGGAAATTGGCTTTAACTCTTCTAAATACATGACTTCATGATTAGGATTTTGTAGTGACTTTGTACTTTCACGCTGTTCTTTTCGTATTTTTTTTTCCATACTAAAACTTAAAAAATATTTCTGCAGTGCAAGAAAGAATTAAAAAAAAAAAAGAGAAGTTGTGTGGGATTTTTTATTTTGTTTTGTTTTTCCTAATGCATTGAATTGCATCTTAGTGTACTTTTACAGTGCAAGATCCAGGAAAACATAGATTTTTCTTTACTGTTTTGAGGCCTAATTTATTTTCCATTGTTACTATTGTACAAGTTTGGAAAACATCCCATTTCTTGTGAGTCTGCTGCTGCTCCTGCCAAAAAATATGTTCCCTGTTGGCTCCCTGTGGATGTGGATTTCCACTGATTTCAATGGGACTTTGCACAAGTAGAAGAATGGGCTGGGGTGACTGTCACTGTTGTCTCAGTGCCCTGTGTGCGGCTGCTTCTGTAACCAAGATCTACAGCTATTCACATTCCCCTTTGCACTCACATTTGAAAATGTCACTGACACATTGGGGTTTGCAGTCAAGGGAGCTTGATTTGGTATCAAACTCTGACTCAGTGTGATCTCATATAACCTCCAGATGGCCTGACTTGTGGAGATGCTCAGAACAGTCAGATCCCACTCCTTCAGCTGTAGAAAACAAATGAGGCAAATGACAGTAGCAGTATTTATCTTAATACACATCAATCTCCACCTTCAGCTAATGTTTCAGCTTTCCAGTTGCTTTCCTCTGGACAGCATTTAGAATAAGCATTTCAGCACACACAGAGGATCTTATGAATGAACTGTCAATTTCCCACAGAACTGGGGAAAAATCAATATGCCTCTTCCCGGCCTTGAAAATCCCTAGTGAAGGCTCCATTACATCAAATAATATTGAAAATCATTTCAAGCAAAGTTCCTGATGTGTGGTGATAGAGGACTTTTAGTCTTCTTTTTGTCTTCTTTTTGCAACAAGGCAAATACATATTAAGAAAACTGCCTATTCTGTACCTGTTGCTGTCTGGTTTTCTCAACAGCAGTACTGCTTGCACAAAAATCAAAGGACTGTAGCAGCTTTTTCCTAAATGTTTCTTTTTTTTTCCCCATAAGAGGCAAGAAAAATTGTGCCTAGAAGTGTCTAGTGCTTCTTTGTATATTGTATTCAAAGTAAGAAGGGAAACTAGATGCCTTTAGATATATGACATATTTTGGCTCTGTAGAGGCTTCTGTTTTGCTGACTATAATGTTAAGGAGTTAAAACCTTTGTTTATCTGCTATCATATACTCAGTAGCTTTTCCTATTGTTACAGGGTGATGAGTGTGGGATAAATGAAATTGCAAGGCTGCGTGCAGTAATTCAGCCTACTGGGTGTTTCCTAGCATTGGTGGCTTACCCTTAATGAGAGGCCAGCTTAATTTAGTTTGATTTAGGCACAAATCTTCTGTGATGCAAAATGTTATTTTGTGTCAGGACTCTTTCTCTATGCCAAGAGGGCAGATTCTCTCAACCAAACTTTGGTGTCCTAAGCAAAGATGCAGCAGTACTGTGAGAGGTGGCACTCTGAGCAGATCTCCCAGCTGTTGTTTTGTCAGAGCCCGCAGCACAGGTTCTCCCTGTTGGACACCTTTGCTTTGTGTACGTCTGCATAAGGAGTACATTTATCTTTCTGAGAGCAGGTTCTCTGTTTTTCCCTCCCACTGAATTGCATGTCTTCTGCAGTGTTTTGTTTTCTTGCCTGTAATGTGAACTCAGTGTGAACTTAAATGCAAGTGTACAGCTTCATCACAAACTTCTCTGATTTCTTTTTTCTTCCTGCAAATGTTATGCCAAACGCTGCCACTCTGTAATAAGGTACTTTATTGGAGCAGTCTCCTGGAAGGGGTGGCAAATGATTTGCTCTCTGAAGAGCAGGGAATGTTTATCATCATTATCCACTTCTGAGTGTCCTTTTTGATGGCTCTGTTGCAAACAGGTTAGTCAGTATCTAATGGTGGGAAATATATGTAGTGAGCATGTAGCAAGATATCAATATATACGTGTGCACACATACTTTATATAGAGAATAGACTCTGTATACATATGGAGGAAACAAAAATATTGACTTATAAGAGCAGAAATTTATTGACCTATGTGCCTAAAAGCAGGACTTGAAGAGACTGGAAACTCATCTAACTTCTGTTACCTGGAAAGAAGGCCTTTTTGTGCTAATCTTCCACTGGTTGTATTCCACTGTTCTGCTGCTCCTGGAAGCTCTGAGATTGTCATCAGTGGTGTTCCTGTTTCAGCCACACAGCTCTGAGTATGGCTGAAAAGCACTACTTTCTTTTCTATGTAAGCAATCTTATTTCTCTTCAAATATGTCCTGTTGTTCTGATAATTCCTGCTTGGGTAGTCTGAAGGTTTATAGTTGCATCTGAATCAAGATTTCATGATACAAAATCTTTTTCCATGCTAGTAACTAATCTACATGACTTAAGGACGTAGGCCACTTACATTTTTATGTGATTTATATCCTTGCTGGACTCTGCTTTCCTTCTCTTTTCTGAAAGTAGCTCCTAAATAGATGCAGTTAACAGCTGTATATTTTAGAGGAAACCAATACCAGTTTTGATGAGAGAGATACTGAAGGGTTCTTGACACTGTAGTAGGTAAGTCGAAGCTCTCATCTAGCCTTTCTTGTTTTCTGTTGTAGTCCTTTCCTGTCCCGCAGTGATGCATGACCCTATCAGCTGTGCTGCAGAGGTGCTAAACTCTGACAGAGGCAAAGGGACAGCTGTGAGGACAGAAGCTATTGCTATCAGCCCTCCCTATCCAAGAATGTTGTATGTAGGTGAGGTTTCCAGTGAACTCATTCTCATCCAGAATTTCATGGGTGTTTTAAATGCCCTGCTTAGTAAGTGATGTCAGAGTTATAGTCAACTCCACCACCACCTGCAATTTGCTTATCTGTAACAGCTGATTACTTCATGGATAAATTATGAAGCCTCTTGTGAGTACCTGATTGATGTTGGTTTTGCCCTCCTTTCAGTTCATGATCCATTCCAGCTTTCAGTCAGAGGCTGTTCTCATTGTTGCATTCCCCTGTTTGTCTGCGCCTTTTCTTACTCCTTTCTCCTGGAACCCAAATGTCAGCTGGATTCTGTGCTCTTGGTTAGCCCACAGTAACCCCTGTATGATCAATACAGTGCTCTGAGAGGCCTTTGTGTAGGTGCTGCTTGCTGACTCTTACTTGAGCCAGCCAGAAGTCAGCAGGAAAGTGTCAGGAAGTAACAAATAGCACTAGCTTTTTTGGTATCTGTTTATATGACAATTTTTTTTTACTTGACAAACAGCTTGTTTTATGATAAATTGCCTTTTTTCCATGTGATACCTAAGCATCTCCTTCTGAAACAGCAAGCCTCAGTGTTGATTCAAGACCTTGCAGATAGTGCCTTATATGGGTAATGTTTCCTTAGTTGATGTATCAATTCACAAGCCTAATGAATATCAAAGCAATACCCACTGCTATGGCTCTGATGTAAACAGTTTCACATTTTAGCTTCGTGAGCAATTGCTGCAGGTGTGAGCCAGGGAGAATCAGGTGGGGTGGAATGGATGGGGCTGTGGCAGAGACTGTAAGATGGCAAGGATTTGAGGAGCATACTGTTTTCTTCTTTTTTTTTTTTTTTGAGCACATGGAAAGGCTCTGAAGCTCAGAGTCACAGTGATGCTCCTTGTTCACTAAAGGACAGAAATTAAAAATGGCTGTTTGCTGCTCCTACACCTCTTAGATGCATCCTAAGTAAGTCCAAAATATTTTGAGAATTGGTGTAGGTACTTTTTTGTACCTATATAGAGCTGTCGGCTTCAGTGAGATCTGCTATTTATTTAGTGTATAAGGGTCAGATTTTCATTTTCTCTCAAAGGCCACCTTGTACCAATCTGCCAGTGTACCCTATTCTTAAAATGCCTGCAGACTACATTTATAGAGCAGGGTAGAGCAGTGTTGCAGTTGTGGTGTCAAATTTTGGTGTGAGTACATTGAGACTCCCAGCTTAGGGAGTTCTAAGGTGTTTATAGGCTGAAAGGCTGTCTCCACTGTGGGGTGGAACTGGACTTCTGTATGAGTGGTGGGGAGAAGAGACTTGTAACTTTTCACTGGATGAGCAGAAGTGCAGAACTCTCCATGTCTTGATCATAAAGCAGCAGGCATTTAACTTTGAGAATGCAATCTTGTGAAAGTTGGAAGGTAGTCATATTATGCCTGAATGAAATCTATTATTCCATCTCCATGCTGCCTTCAGGGCAGATGTTTTTCTGCGTTTACTGGTATCATAGTGCCACTTAGGGAGCTCTTTTTCATTATTTCACTGTTTTGCTAATAGGACTTTATCCTCATTTAAAAACTCTATCTTGAAACAAAACAAGAACAACCAAACATAAAAAGACAAACCAAAATAAATATGTACATAAAGACATTTCAGAATTCACAGAAAACAAACAGTGGATCAATTACTAAGTGCCTTCCCTTTCCCTCATCCACTTCCTGCTGTAGTATTAATTTTGAATGAGCCTCCTGCGTAGCTTGCTTTCATCCACTTAGGGTGTAGAACACAAAGGCTTTCAGCACTGTAAATAGTTGGAGCCTTGTCCTCAGCATAAGAGCAGCTCCTGTGGACTTCAATGGGAATCACTTGGTGGCAGCTGCATAATTAGACCCTTGGTTTTCAAGCAATGAGGGTGGGTTTTTTTTTTGGTTGTTTGCTCTTTTCTTAAAAAAAAAAAAAAGTGAAAGAGGAAATATTAAAGAAGGAGGTGGGAGGAAAGCTGCAAGAGGTCCTTCAAAGAAAACATGGAAAAAACTTTGGAAAGAGATGAAGCCCTTATATCACTGCCTAAGTAGTTAAGAGCTGACCAAATGGGTAATAAGCTAGTTTAACCAAAAAACTCTGTCATGAACAGGGGAGCCTGACAGGCATTTCTGCTGGTTTATGTCTTGGAGTATCTGTCTGACCATCCTGATCATTTAAATGAAAGCTTCCCCTTGATAACAAGAGCTACGTGTGAACCTAATACCTGTAGTGCTGAGAGAATGTAGCTGTTGAAGCAGAGTGTTCTGTCTATGTTCTCTAGTTTTGAAGTGGTTATGTGCTTGTATGAGATAGCTTTACAGAGTCTGAGCAGGCTATGTTCCTTCCCACTGGTCTGGACAGAAAGCTGGCCACGACTGTTGGTTTTTTTTGACTAGTGATTCCCAGTACAGTATTGAGTACTGAATTGGGCTTTTGCCAGACGCGTATGTAATAGCAGCGACTTCATGGTAAATCTGTGTCCAATGGAGCTACTAATGCCCATCCGTTAAGTACCACTACTTATGTGGTCTGCCATTAAGCCATGTAAGAAATCACCACATTTTGTTAATGACTTCTGAACTTTAACAACATCTTAGGCTAAAGATAATGGCTTCTGCATGAAATATGTTCCATTGCTGCTAATGGTGCCTGAGTAAGCTAATGTGGCAAATAAAAGAATTTCTGTAAACAAAGCATAAAAGTCGCTATGTATATAAATCAAACCTGAAAACCAGTTTATAGCTGAATGGAAGCTGAGCATCTCAGAGTAGTTTTGGTTATATTTAGGTGATTGATAGAGAAAATGGAAAAACAGTCTGTCTAAAAGCAGAACTTGATGAATACTGCATTTGACTTCTACTATTGGATTGTCCTGTAGTTTGTGGTAACACAGTATGTGTAGATAGTAATAGTGTTTACTAATAGCAATAGTTGCAATACTACTAAAAAAAAAAAAAACCCACAAAAACAAACCCAAACACAGAACAGCAACAGAACAGGAAAACTAGCCTTTCTTTTTGTCTTTAAGGAAAGCTTTAAAGAAGTATAAATCTGATTCTTATTGCTAGTGTGCGTGTGTATGTATGTATGTACAAAAACAAGATTAGCGTTCCCTCCTTTTAAACTGGTCATACCACCAGGAGAGATCAAGAAATTATTTAGGCTGCTGTACTGAATCCTTAATCTGCTGGTGTCAGGGATCTTCAAACATACCATTAACCTACAGATCCACAAATTGCTTCAAGGTTTTGGAGAGGTGCTGAGCCTTGCCTTTTGATTAAGTTTGGTGCAAGGGAGCTTCCTAAGGGAAAGAATCCTGCTTTTCTCTCTCTAGAATGTGAAGAAACATTATGCGCCAACAACTCTATAAAACAAGCTAAAGAGAAGTTTTAATAGTAAGGAATTGAAAAAACGTTTCTATGAAGATCAGTTGTATGGTCTTGATTCTGTTAACTTTGTGTGTTGACAAATTAAAGAAAGTGTTTTAGGTATTTAAATATTTATGGACTGTGTTCTGAATGATGAGAAAGATGTAATGAAAAGACAACTTTTGGGATATTTTTCATTTGAAGTTCTGTCCAATGCAAAGGCAATTTGGAGGTCTTAGATTTTAGTCAAAGAGGGCTGTTAGGAGAGTGTATCTACCAGCAAAAACAAACAGTATTCAGTGTAAGATACAGCTTCATAAAGCAGCTGAGGGGCTAGTGAAGAGTGGGAGAAAATGCACCCGTCAGAGTGAGGATGGGACCTCTGGGAGTTACTAAGCCATTTTGCTGCTGAAACCACCAACTGGTTTAACTGCCTTGAATAAAAGCTCCGTGGCTTTGTGTGAGTACTGTTTTTGTCTAACACTGACCCTGCAATGAATATTTGATATAATTGGTAATTTCTATGGATAGACCAGCATCTAAAAAAGCAATGAACAATCGTAGAATTGCAGAACAATTTGTGCCAGAAAAGTCCTTACAGATCATGAAGTTCCAACTCCACTGTCATGGGCAGGGTTGTCACCCACTACATCAGGCTTCCCAAAGCTCCACCAGCCTGGCCTTGAATGCCTTCAGAGATGGGGCATCCACAGCTTCCCTGTCTCACCACTCTTGAAAGGAAGAATTTCTTCCTCATGTCTACTCTAAATCTACCCTCTTTTATTTTAAAACTACCAGTCCTTGTCCTATCACCACGTTCCCTTATAAACAATGCGTTGTCCCTTGAAAATATCTCACCTTAATTAGCTGTTAAGTCTGTGGGTATGTTGTCTTCCCCTGTTGTTCTCAAGATCTCTGACTCTGAAATCTGAATTTATCAGTAATACCTTAGACCAATCCCAGACTGAGTTAGGAAGGCCTCAGTGGTGACAGGTATGTTGAAATCTGAAGGGCTACAGCTACTACAAGAAGATATTGATCTGGAAACTAAATTATTGATACAGTTAAGGATATCTGGTATAACACACTGTGAGTATGCTTGGAATGGCATTTCCAGTGTACTTCACTGAAGGCTGGTGAAGTTCAACTCTTTTCTTTCTTGAGCTCTGGGGTGTATGTGTAAGTGTCTAATACACATTCTTCTTTCTGGCTTAGCCTGAGTTAATGCCAGCTGTTCAGACTTCATGGTTGATCTCTGTAAACTGTTATGAAATTTTAAAATGAATTCTCAGTGTTCAGAGTGAGAACAGGGTGGGGTTCTGAAAGTGTTGTTTGTGAACTGTTCCTAACAGTTTATCATCGTTGGTAAAGAAACCAGCAGCAAAAGAAGTAACAGCTTGAAGTTTCAAAGTGAGTATTGGGGGTCATTTTGTGTGCTTAATTAAAGATGGCTTTGACATTGTCAGAATTATGTTACTTTAATAAGAATATATAAAATAGTTGCACATTCATTTAAATTCAGATACGGTTATAATTATTGATCAATGTTTTGCCTTCAAGAAGAGGCATTTTGCATTTAAAATAAAAAGAGAATTCTTGAATTTTGATGAGATGTAAGAATGAAAACTTGCACAAGGCTGAACGGAACAGTTATTTGGAAGCTTTTTTGGATGATCTGCTGTGAGGTGTCCTGACCAAACTTCCCTTCTTGCCTCCCTGTGCTCTACTGCTAAAATGATCAGGAAATGCTTCAAGCTAAAGAAACGAGCTAAGAAGAGCTTTGAAGAGTGGCCAGTGGCAGATACCTGGTGAGAAGTGTTAGGACAAGGCAGACAGGTGGTGATAGTACTCAGAGAATATGCTCTGAATTCTCAGCCTTTCGTAGCCAGAGTTAGGATATTTGTATTCGGTGTACCTAGATTGATTTTAATTTGTGAATTTTTCTGGTTGCCCCGTAAATATCTGACTTTATGAAATGTTTGACATCTGATTATTTGTTGTATCTTTTCTCTATTGAGCTTGGCTTACTTTAGGGAGGGTTGGAGTACCAACAAGCATGTGATAGAGCATTCTGTGGATTGTAGTCTATTAACTTTGATGAATATATCGACCTACCCTTTTTGAAACTGCAGTGAAAGTCTTGCATCTGAAAAATGCAACTTGAAACACCTTTTCTCTCAGCCCTGACTTTTCCATACAATACCACTGAGAAGAGAATTTTGGATGCTTTCCTTTTCAGTAGTTCCGATGGTTGAATTACAAATGTTGGAGGCGTATAAAGCCAAATAAGTGTGCCAGTCCAAGGAAACTGCAGCTGGATGTCACAGCTGAAAAAGCTTACTGCTGGGAAGAAGAGTTCAAAGTCCGCAGATGGTGACCTAGTTGGATCTTTACGCAGCTCCTCCAGTTGTTATGAATTAACCATTTCCAGCCCAGGGTGTATTTAACAGCAGTATATGTAGTACCTGCTCTTATGCCTTGGTAATAAATAGTTTTTCTGTTGGTAGTTTTTAATGTAGGTTTGTAGTTACCAACACTTCTGTCCTTTTTCATCCACTTGTTGCCTTGCCCACCAAAGGGAAGAAACAAGCAAGCCTACCCCACCAAAATTACTTTATTCTGACACTGGTTATCGTGGATGCTGATTTAATAATAAAATTGTATGGTGAAAGATGAGAATTTTGTGATAGACAAATGAATCTGAAGGATATTCTTAGGCAGGCACCGGATTATTCTCCTCTTTCATAATTATTTTGAAGACTCTCTTTTTATTAGTATGTGAAAGCTCAGCCATATCATCTATCCAATGTTTTGGAAGGAAGACTAATACACAGTTGGCAGTCAGTTTAGTTAAGCACTTTGGCTGTTTCACAGATCTGTAAGCACTTGTGTTGTAGTCTTGTGTAGGTAGTACAAATCTCCTTTATTCAGCACTGTTTCAAACTTGCCTGTTCTTAATGTCTCGTTTAAACCTGCATGTTATAATCCATTATGGTCTGATTTAACTCTACCTTTCTGAAGCAGAAGCTTTAGATAGAAGCTATTTTTGTTTAAATATATCTTGTTGGGTGGAAGGAACGTAGCTCTGTTTATGTTTGAAGTTTGCCTTTCTTCTCTGTTCTTGTGATAGTTGTCATTTAGCAAACGGAGTCCTGAACCAGCATCTTTTCTGCCTGATAGTGGAACAAAGTGGAAATCTTGTGCCTTGTCTGGGCCTTGAGGAGGTCTGTAAGCATACTTGCGGATTCTGGGGAGTGCTGCCTAGGCCGTCTTCGAAGCAGAGACTGGTGTCGTGCAGGGTGTGATACTGAGGTGTTGCGTGAAGTAAGTTGGTGGTCAGAAGGGACAGTGAACTCATTGGTGTTGTATAGGTATGACATTCCAAAGTCCACAAGATTGCGTTGTAGCACAAGTGTATTCTTTAATCAAGACAAATTTGTAGAAGTCATCTTACGTTTTACCATAGCGTTTGGCATCTGATGTAAGTAAGCTACGCTTTTCTTGTTTACTTGCACAGTATTTGTGGGAGGGGAGGAAGAACAGAAGTGGCGTAGGTGATTACTTCTATCTGACTGAGCAAAGAGGAGGCAAGGACTATATTATCCGACGGTGTATGCTTTTAGAGAAAAAAATGGATCCTTTAAAGTGAGCTGACTGCAGAGGTGGAAGATGCATTTCAGATATAAGCTAGTTTACTAGCCTTGGAAAAAATAACCAAGCTTACAGTGTTGGAGACTTTCTGTTTCACTGAGAAAAGAGTGCTTCTGAATGCCTTTGAAAGTTCTTGTTCCCAGGTCCATGGTCTGATCCCAGCAGAAACTGGATTTCCAGGTAAATAACATTTTAATCTAAATTCCTGTTTCTGTAGGAAACCTTTGTTTAGAAGAATAGACCTGAGTAAACAGTTTAGAAGCTGTTCAAGCTGATGTCTTTTTTTGTTTGCTGCATGGGATCTATTTTAGAGGTACTTCAATGAAAACTTGGACAATAGAACAAAACACTTTAAAGCTTATCATTTAAAGGCATGTTATTTAGTTTAGCTGGCAGGGTTTGGTGGTTGGTTTTTGTTTTTAAGTTTTCTTTGAGTGTGGGGATTTCTTTTTTCTTTTTGATTTCCTCTCCATCTTTGGAGCTTGGTGTGTAACTGTTTTGCATCATACCCTGCTCTGCAGTGTACTTTAAGATGTTACACTTCTTTCTGTCTGTCTGTCTTTCTGTCTTTCTATCTGTCTGTCTTTTCCTGCTGCTTTTGCTTTGTTTTCCTGCTTCTGATGAACGCTGACGAGCTTTTGCTCTTGCCAGCCAAAATCTGGTTTTGTAGTGAGGGGTCCCTGCTGGGGAAATCTTTTCCTGCTATCTTTCTTCTCTCCACGGGGTAGTGGGCATAAGGACTGCCCTCCTGTCTGCTCTGCTGACAGCCACACGTTCTCTGCTGCTCGCTGCAGCAGCTGCTGCTCCTCAGCCTGACTGAGAGAGCATAAATTAAAATACAGAGGTCTCCTGTGGCCACTCTTGGCTGACACTGCAGTGGCAAATCAGACCTTCTGCATCATCTTCACTTGGCTTTCTTTTTTTTTCTCAAGGATTTCCTCTGCATTTGTATCAGTCACTGTCATAACGCTGGGCTGAATAGGTGCAGCAATCCAGTCACTCCAAATGGTTTATGTACTTGAGTGTCTGAGCAGTTTGTAGAGAAAAGCATTATCAGCGTGGGTTTCATCAGAAGCTCAAATCCTTTTCCTTTTCATAATTTCTGGAAAAACAGACTATTTTTGCTCTTTTTATGTATGCTGGAGATACAGGCCCAGGGGATACGGGGGATTTCTTTCCCCTTCTTCCCATGAGGTCATGTAGAGTTCTAGAATCAGTAGAACCGTTATATTGCTATTGTGTGCCTGTGACTGAAGGCACAGCAGCGAGTGGAGTCTTTTCTCTGATAGGGCTGTATTTTCTTAAAGCTTGATATCTTACACTGTTTATATGGGGCATCTCTAACTCCTACAGGGAAGAGGGGCATACGTGATGGAGGGGTAGAATGCCACGAGGTTGGTTATGCGGGCATCCTGACCAAGCTGTGTACACAGGTTTTTGGCAGTGAGTGGGGCTCTTTTTAGATGTTTTTATCCTGTGTGCCTTGAACATAGTAGATGTTCTTTGGTTCAGTATGCTTGTAAGTTAGGGTACTTTATTGTAGATGATACAGTAAGGGAATAACTTGACAACGTTTTTTCAGAACTTTTTCTTTAATAAAGCTAAGCATAGCCATCAATTTCATTTATTGTAAAGACCTACTTAGGGTAGAGCTGGACAAGGATGGACTTCAAGCACTTAAAAAACCTTCCTAGAAGTCACTGGCACTGCCCTTGTGCACTGTGGAAGAAGAGTCCTAATTTGCAAGGCTTAGTTCACAGGAAAAAGAATTAGGCAAACTTTCAAAAGCAGCAGAAGCTGTGACAATCATCGAAAGCAGCTGTAACAGAAGGAGGCTGATAGGAATTTCTCATTGATAATACAGCATGCTGAAGTCCACGTTGCATGCTAATCACAGATTTCTGAATGTTGTGAGTGCTCTTTGAAAACTTTCCCTGTTTTTAAGTTTTTCTTTAACGATATCACAGTAGTCCTGGAAGTTGTATAAGCATGCAGTAATACTCAGAAATAATCATGGGACCAACCATGGAATTGCTATTATATCTACCAATTTGACTTAACAAGAACAAAATGCCATTACTACCTTCATAATCAGATTTATTTTAATGTCTTTGAACAAAATACCTCTGGAGTCAACTGCTGAGTGCTTTAACTGCCTCCTTGCTGCTTAATGGAACAGTGGCCTCGCCAGGCAGCCTGCTAATGCAGCACTGCTTCTTAGGCTCACTTTCCATTCCCCCATTCATATGTTAGGTATCTGGAACATCTTCACTGATGCCTACTGCAGCTACATGCAATACTCAAGTGTATGCAAAAGAAGCAGGATCGGTGTTCACATTTCTTTATTCAGTTTTCATGTGTGGTGACAGACGCAGAGGCTCAAAAAGTCCTCTTTTTAAAGCTTGACACTGAGGTGAATGGTCTTCCAAGACGGGTGGAAAATTGCTGCTTTTTTTTACCCAGAGTCCCTTGGGTGAGCAGTATAGTTAATTAATTTTAAAGAAGTGTGTGGGGGAAATTCTTTCACAGTACCTTCTTGAGTCTTTGACTGTTAACAAATGAATTTTACAGCATTTTTCACTTCTTCCAGTGATTTCAATTAAAATTCAGTAACCACTGCTCGGAGTAGGATTATGCTGTTGCAGGGTTAGATGGGGAGGAGCTGATTACTCTTGCTAAGTTCGGGTGATTCACTAAATAGATTGAAATGGTTTAGGATAAAGCTGTTACTGAGGCTTCTTAGTGTCTGTTTCCTCAAATCTGGAAGCAGTGAACAAATGCCAGTAATTCAGATAACTCTCCTGAATGAATGCATATGCTATCTCATTTAGTCATACTTAATATTCTGCATTGTGAAAGCCTAAAAATTAAACTTACCTAAGCTTAGAACCCTACCATCCCCTCTTTCTTTCCCCCTCTTTCTCTCTACACTTGTGTTGCATTAAAGTGTGCTAACTTCTTAAAAATGCAATTGATTTTAAAGCTCTGGAGAGGGAGGTAGCAGGATTGGGACTTGCTCACGCTGCTCCTTTTACCTTGCTAATAAGGCTACTGCGAGCTACCTTGCTGCTGAGGCAAGAGGGCGAGATTGAGCAAAGCTGTTACGTGAAAGCAAACCAACGTACACAAAAGTGTGTGGTTTTTTTTTCTTCAGTAGATTTAATGTTACTTACATGTGCTGAATGAATAGCCCTGCACGCTGATATCCTGTATCTCTATGCCAGGTACATCAGGATGAGTGGGAGAGCGAGTGTCTGTGCAGCATCCTTGCAGAGGAACAGTGGCAGGATAGTTCTGTAGGTCTTGATAGCTCTTTCCTGGGATCCCCACACCACCCCAACCATGCCAGGTCTCTATGTGAACTTGCCAGCTAGCACTTGGATTGAGTAAGTTGCTCTTTATTAGCTATTCATCTGGAGAGTTGCTGTTTTAACAGACTATTGCTATGTTATGTTTTGTTTTTTTCTCTTTAAACAGTAAACTTTCAGCATAGAGAGAATGAGAAATACTGCGTGCACTGGCCTTCTGATTGTGGTGATAGAAAGGCACATAGATTTCTGCTTAATAATGATCAGCCCAAATCAGTACTGTGATAGAAAAAGTTTAAGGTGTGGTGAGGCACCCAGAAAGATTGCTGAGGACTCATAAATTTAGTTGTAGGAATTGAACCACTTCTGTCAGCTGATGCTGCTAACTTCTTTTTTTTGGCTCTGAAATTATATCATCTTTGAACGTATTTTTTATGTGCCAGTTCTGCTGGACTTTCTTTTGGGTTCAGAAGATAGGCTTTTATATAAAGCTCCTTCCCGTCCTTCCTTGGCTGATTAAATAAATAACATTTCCCTGAACTTTTGACATAGCTTTGTTTGTGTTATCCGTTAAAGGTGAGGAAGAGGACTGAGCAGTGTGTCTGCATCCTTTTCCTACTTAATACCGTAGCTAACAAAACAGATGTCGAGAGGTCATGAGGGCACCTGCCTTTGATGTTCAAGCTATGTCTCTTTTGCAGGCTAGAAAATCAGGAGCGGTACCTGAAGTACTTGGTAGACTGTACTTGCCTGCTGTTACACTGAGATTTGTAAAGGCTGTAGAAGCAATATAAATAGCTTTCTTTTCCAGGCAATATTCGTTCTGCTCTCAGCTGTGACCAGTGCACTTCTGTTACAGCTCACTTTCTAATATGAGCTGAAGAGACTCTTTAGCAGTAGCTCAGAGTCAGAAAGGGAGTGCGTAGCTGTAGTATAGAATTCATTATTCTGGAAAATGATACTGGTATGATCCAGCTGACAGTTTTTAGGCTTGCTGGCATGGTCCTTCTATAACACAGGATGCTTTGTTCATTTAATATTGTGCTAGGAGATTGCCATGCTGTCAGGCAGGCTGACTGTGAGGTTTTGATTTTTGTTATGCTTGATTTGGGTTAGTGGTGCTTGCCTATGTTGCCTGTGGGTGCTACTGCAGGTGCTGTAAATAACAGATAAATATGCTTTTCCTTCTCACCTGGAATATTCTTGTAATGTCATTCAAAGTGTAATAATAAAAAGCAAATTATTAAAAATATTATCTTGTGGCTTGGCACTTCGGTTTTCTTCTCCAAAATAAGAATTCTCTTGAAGCAAGTGGGATTTTGAGGGCTTTTTAAGAAAGCATAGGCACAAGTGTTTTTTCTCTTTGAGACCGACCTGCTCACCCTTTGCTGGACCCTGTCTATTTTTAAAGGAAACCTGGGAAACAACTGCTTCAGAACACGGAAAAGAATTGTTCAAAAGAGTCATTTGCTCCATTCTGTTTCCTTATCATCCTCCTGTGGTGAGGCTTGGCCTGGTCTGTGTGTTAAGAAGACAATTGCTCTGACTAGCTCTCTTACAGGCTATAGATAAACATGATGAAAACTTGCGAAGTGTTTGGTTAAGTTTTGGACTGGAATAACAGGCTTTGGTTTGGTGTGACTTGCTTTGCTCAGGATTTGGTAGGCTTTGCAGATATCTGTCTGGTACAAATGCACTTGCATTAAGAATATTTTTTTTCTTGGTGTTAAAGCAACGCATATTTTCTCACTGAAACTCCTCCTTGCTAGTCATTAGAAGCAGCATGTTTCAGAGGTGCCCATGAAAGAATAAAGCTTGGTTAGTTTTGAGCAGTTACTGGAAAACTAATGCTGTGCTTCAACATATGAGTTGTGAATTCTTTGCTCTGTTGAGTGAAATATGGTTGGTGTGACCTAGTTTATTTGCATATTTAACATGCTAGATACTTTTTGTCTTTTTTTCTTTTTTTTCATGTTTCCTAGGCAACAAATGCCCTGGTATAGTAGAGAACAGTTATTGTATGGAGAATGCTGCCTGTCTGGAAGCATTGTTCTTCTGTTGGTGAAAGGCTTTAAAGGGGAATAAGCTGGAGTTTTCAAAAACATCTTTATTGACCAGAATGGCACAAGGGTGTGTTTTTTCACACAGCTGTGCAACACCCTGATGTATTTATATTTCCTTCGGTAGTGGTATCGAAGTTTCTGTGCTGTAATAGCTTCTCTAGTGAAACTAGTGTATCTGTTCCTGTTCCGGGCATACTAAAAGAAACTGATGGTTTTTTTTAGTAATGGTGACTTGTTTGTCATCCACACTGAGCAACTTGCAGATATGTATTTGTAGCAGCATTTTATTTTGAATTACTTGGAATGGTAATTACAAACAGAATATGGGGTGAGAGTGCACTTCTTGAGATGGTATTCATGTCAGTGAAGTAGCTCAAGGGTGGGGGGAGGGTGACCAAAAAATAAGTAAAAACTATTGTTTTCCATTTGCCATTCTGTTGGTGTTTTTGTTTAGCCCGATGGGAGGGATAGGCAGTTGTTGCAATGTTAATGTTGATGCAGTGAGAGTGAGGGAGTGATTTGGAGATGGTAATCCTGGTTGAACTGAATGATCAACTAGTGAGAATGGGTGGGAGGAGTGAAGCTGAGTTTGAGAAGATCCATTCCTTTCTCCTCCAATTTGCTTAGTACCTGTGAGCTTTTGGTAGTGTGTGATAGAGGAGGTGAGTTCGTGGTTTTGAAAGTACAGTGCAGTTTCTTCTCACATTGTAGCTTCAAAAGCTCTCATGGAGGGACCTCTGATCCATGGTGCACGTTGCATAAAGCTGTACCATTTGTAACTTCATCTGTTTGTTCTGGACTGCTTGAAGAAGCTGTGTGTAGTATGTGATGACAATTTCTCAGTGACATTCCTCACGGATACCTGAACTGTGTGCTGCGGGTGGTGTCACGTTGGTTGCTATGGCTTGCTGTGGGTGGGTTGTTTTCACCTTTATGTTTTGATATTTCATTTATTTCTTGCTGTTGTTTCAGGCTTTAATAGTTATCCTTCTGATCTTTTTCATTTTCTCTCAGTCCACGGTGCCTTGAGAAGGGAATGGTTCAGTGAGGAGATGAAATCTGTGTAGCTCCACAATTCCCTGCCAGAGCTTTATTTTGCAGCATTTTATTCAGCCCCTGTCCTCAGGGAAGGTTAAGTTGCTAATAGCAGTGTATGATCATGAACCTTCTAGAAAGGTGAGCAAAATAAGGGGATGTGGTAAGAAGTGGAGCCTGTGTTGTTGTTATTGCTTGTGGATTTGTAATTCAGCTGAGCTAATTTTTTAACTGTATTTGCCAGTAATATAGTTATAATGCACACCTATTGCCTTCCCCCAAGGGTTATATCTTTCAAAAGTCTCAGTACCCTTTGTTAATAAACTTCACTGAAGGCGCATATGAGGCTTCAAAAATCTTGTGGAAGACTTTAAAATAAAATGGTAAAGTTCTGAAATAACCAGGGTGAGTACTGAGACTGTGCCTTCAGTGTGAGAACTGGAGGTAAACGCAGGGTGAAGCGGGGTGGCTGAGCAAAGAGCCGGCTAGGCGCATTCCAGTGTAAAGCCACATCCACCTGGCTGTGGCAAGGCCTGCTAGACCATAAAGCCACTAGTCTGTGATGCCAGGCTGCTGCAGAAGGTTGAAGAGAGCTCTTCTGAGTTCTGCCAAGAGAGGGAATTGCTTTTTGGTAGCTGTTGCCTCATCTGTTACTGATCATTACACTTGTGCAGAGCAAGAAAATGGTGAACCACAGAGCTTTCAGCCTTGCCCTGTGCAGATAGTCACAGCTGTTAGAAAGGTTGCTCTTAGAAGGATGTGTGACATGCATCGGTGATTGTGTGTGACCTGGTGACATTCTGACACTTCTGTATTTCTCTTAGCACGTTCCTAAATTTTAATTCCAAGTTTTTTTCCTTTAGTTTTGGGGTGGTCATGATATGGTCATCTTCATGGTGCCTTGCAAGGCCAAAATATTCAATGTTATTGTTTCTGATAGTTTTCTATAACAGTACATCTTTTGTGAGGGAAAGGAAACTGATTTTGCTTAAGAAGAAGCTCTTCATGGTGGTGATCATAGAATGGTTTGAGTTGGAGGGGATTTTAAGATGATCTAATTCCAACCTTCCTGCTATAGACACAGACACCTCCTGCTAGACCAGGTTGCTCAAAGCTCCATCCAGCCTGGGTGGGAGGTTTGGATTCTGTGTGGTAAGTTTTGCAAATGAATCATACTGATCTCTCCATGTGGTCATATGATTTATAAAGTGTTTTTACCTCGTGGAAAGAAAATAAGTTACCAAAGTTGCTCTGGATATTTAATTCCATTGTCAACTGCTGTTCCTGAGTTCTACTTAAAAAGAAGATGGCTGAATGCTAGCAACAAATGTATTACAAGTCTCTTCACATGCAGACTTTTTCTGTATAGAGACATTATTGGGATACCATACTGAGAGACATGTTTTATGCCACTGCACTCTTCATTGGTTACTAATGAACATGGTCAAATTGAAACCAAATTTGAAGACACAATTGTTATTTTTAGAATCCCTGTAAGGGAATGATAAAGGTTCTTGTAAAAGCAGCTGCACTTGATGTGATCTTGACCTCTTGAGAGCTGTGTGCCCGTGGAACTGTTGATGTTGTTGGCTGATGTGCACACCCAGCAAGACTTTCCCAGCTAGACTTAACAGTAGGCAAACAACTTCAAGTTCCAACACAGAACATAAGTCCCTAATTTTCAGAGAATTTTAACATCCAAAGTAGTTTTTCAGCCCTTAAGACTGAAGAGAGAGGGAGAAAAAATAGACCTGTGCATCAAATCTCTTTTAAATAGTAAAATATCTAGATTGCATGACCTAAGCCAATAAGCTGTAGTCAAACTTTCCTTTTGCATAGTAAATAATCAGCACGTGAATGATCAAACCAGTCATGAGAAGTTGCTGATGAGCTTGCTGTTTCCCAACGACTGTAGGAGAGCATTGGCAGGAACTCAATGCTTTGGCTACCCCTGGGTGCACTGACTTCATGGTGAGGCCAATCAAGCATGTGGCAGGGAGGATCTTCCTTGCTATTCCAAGATAAACTAAAGCCTTTGAACAGTGACCATGGCAAACTGCAGCATGCCGCGTGTACAATCAGGCTCTGTTCAGAAGGTACATTGGTTAACATTGTTGCAAGCTGATTTCTTTCAAATTACTTAATGCTCTCTCCTGTCCAAACTGGGTGCTTGCGTTGTCTTTTCTTCTTGCCACCTTCCAGAGCAGTTGGAAAGGTGGTTGTGGATGATTGTAACTAATGAGGTTGTAACTTCTGTCTCTTTATTAAAAATTTACATCTGTTGGATCTTCAGTACATTATTTATTGATTTCATTTGGTGTGGGTTCTTTTATTAATAGTGCATACACTGCACATCCACTGCTGCTTTCGGAGCGTTTTTATACAAGTATAAAAATCCTGTAGTTCAGTCTATTTGAGGTGCTTGTATAAAGTGGTGTTTGACTGTGTACATGAATACAGAGCACAAGTTCTCTTCTGTGGAACAACCAAATGTGGTACTTAAGATGGGATCTGTACTGTGGTAGAAAATATGCATGGAAGGGTCTTAAGAGCTCATTACATAACCAGAGTGTCTGGTTATTATTATTTGAATCAATTCTTCTAATGAAAGTCAAACTTGCAGAGGAGTTGTTGCTTTGTATGTTCTTCGTGTTAGCTCTTCCATGGTGCTGTGTAAAACTCAGAGCAGCTCTGATGCAGCAGTAGGGTTTTCACACTTACATGAAAATTACAACTGAATCTAGTTTCAGTATGCTTTTCATCATGCATTCAATAATGTGAGTGTAGGAAACTATTCAAATACTTTTTTTCTTCATATTTTAAAGAGGTACCACTTAGAAGATCTGCGCTACGTCTCTGGGTAGAAAGGAACAGATCTGCACATGAAGTGCAGATCCAGTCCAAATGTCATTCCACCCTGGTGGTTTTTGTCACAGCGTGTTGTCTGTTTGCTTCTCGTTCCCTTTGTTACTTACTGCAGCTTTATAAGGGAGAGCAAAATTAACTTCTGCAGGCTGTTTCTGTGAGCTGTATTCGTGGCCTGTATCCCCAGGGACCGTGGAGAAGTGAGCTGTGCACTTGGAAATGTGGGAGAGGGTGTTGTTGGATAATTACAGGGAGTTTCTCAAATCTGCTAAAACATCACTGCTAAAATAGATTTTCTCTAGACTGTTTGAATTCAGGGTAGAGATTGCCTTCCTTGCTGGGGTTCCCTTTGGGATAGACATTGTGGTGGTATGAGAAGTAGCAAAGAAGGACTCTTCCCAGGTGCATTGACTCTGTTTTCCTCACTACTGATGACTGTGGTCTGTTCATCAAAACTTTAGTTACACTAAGTACTGCATGTGCATCTGGATCACTGTCAAGTATATTCTAGTCCCCGTAGAAGAGATATGCAAGAAAGCAATGAGGTGTGAATGATGCCTGATGCTCTTGGTTATTACAGCTCTTTAGTTGCTAGTCTCCATGCAGTAATACTGTGTTTTGTGATGCTTCCAGGAGATCTCTGAATTTGAGTCTGTAACTCCTTGAAGAGTAAAACAGAAAATCCTGCCCCTTTTAATAATTCTTAGGCTGTTTTGAGGAGCCTCTTTTACTTCTAGAATAATTGCAGTGAGTTTCAGCTGAGCGTAATATGACGTGACTGACTGTCTTGGTGGTAGATCTGGTAGAAATTATTATCCCTGTCTTTGCTGTGCTCATCCAGCATCTGCTGGCAGGAGACACTGTTAATTGTACTGACAAATGTTTGACAGCCCTCTAAGCTGAAATGGTGAAATGATATAGGCTGCAAACAGATACATAATGCCTTTTTTTTGCTTATGTCTTCTGTTTCCTTAAACAACAACAACAAAACATAATTCACAGTTCCAGTTTAGAGAATAGTTAGAGATGTGCTTGTGCCTTGAGGAAGAAGCAGCCTCTGTCCCAGGGTGGCGCAGGAATGAGCAATGGAGGGAAGATCTGAGGCTTAAGATCTATTACTGATGAAAAGTTATTTACATGACCACAGACTAAGTCCTGTGCAGAAAGGGCACCAATGTGTCCCCATATGTCTCCTTTGGAAGGAGAATCAGGATCAATCATGGAGAAACATAGCGGCGCTGCTCTGTATTGTTGTCAGGGTTTTCTGCTTGCAAGCGAAATGCAATGGTGCAATGAATTTGAAAGCAGCTTTTGCATGCAGGTGTGATAATTGATGGATATTTGACAAGTCTGTTGAAGACTGTGGTTTTTAACGTGAGTATTAAATCTACTTTGCTTCATTTACTTTTCATCTACCTAAACCGTAGTTCCTGCTCATCCTCAGTTGTTTTTTCCCCTCCATTTAATACAAGTTGCTTGCTGCAGGACTACTTAATCCTTCTTCCTCTCAAGTAAATTGCCATGTATTAGTGTAATTATACACTGAGCTTTCATTTTGTTGTCTGCTTCATCTTAGTAGATCAGCAGTTCTTCATACCATGTAAATCTCTGCACTTCGGCATTGTTTTGCAGAACCTGCTTTGAGCTCTGTCAGATGTGACCTGCATTTTTAACCTTCACCTGCATTTTTACCTTGATCTTAGGAAAAAAAGAGGGGAGTTGAGTAAGTGACCTGCAGAGCAACATATGTGGTTTGGGTTATTTTGACACGAAATTCTGGGGGATTTTTTTTTCAGATTGCATTACTACTTGATCTATCTTTCTTTTGCTTTGCACGGTGCACATATGCACAGTGTATATATTGAACATGCACATATGCATGTATATACTGAATGGAGAGACTGATACAGAGATAGGAAGCACCTTCCTGCCCTGTTTGTATTTAGCATTGTTACTGGGAAGTGGTGCTTTGAATTTACTGAAGTGTAGATGGCATTATTGACACGTATTCATTATGAATTATAGTTTTTTAATAGAAAAAAAAAGCTGATATAGCAGTAGAGAATAACCTACCCTGTATTCTCACAAAAGATGTGAGATCACGCACCTTGAGAGAAGCAAATAGGAGATGGGCTTGGAGAAGTAGGTGCACCCATGCAGTGTTCATCAGGAACAGTTCTTGACATCTAAGTATAGCCATGTGGTGACTTATGAGGTTAATGCTGACTCTTCAGCAGTATCGACGTTTTCACTTTGTTCCTTGTTCTGATAAGGTTTGTAGCATGGGAAATAAATGTGTGAATGTTGCCAAGAGAGATTCTCTATACCTGGTACACAACTCACTTTTATTAGCTCTTTGAACAGGACGGGGACACCCAGACCTGTTGATGATGGTATATGACCTTTCTCTTTTGCCTGTACTTCAAGCATAGGATGGTTGTTGTTTGTGCTGATTTACGAGTTGCTCCCTTTCAGCACTTCCTTGATCAGCTTTGCGTGTTGTGTTCCTATCCTGTCCTTAACAACGTACTTATTCTGCAAGGATGTTCCATGACACACAACCCTGTGTTCTTGAAGAAGCAGGTGGAATTTTTTTTTTGGTTGCAAAGGTTTTCTTGCTAGTTCATCCACAATCTTCAGGTCTGAGTTCACCCAGATCTTGTTAGGTGTGCTTTTCTTTTATCTTCAAAGCTCTTCTGTCACCCTTGCAAACCACTCTTAGCTGCTCACATCTTTGGCAGACCTCAAGAAGCATCACGACTGGGAAGTGATGTAGTGAAACTTCATTTTTCTGACACGAGCAGCAGAGCTGTGAGCTGCATGTGAGAAGGCTGCTATTCTTGCCTTTGTAGTGCATAGGTTTCTTTAATCAAGTGGAGTGAGTCCTTACCGTGTTTGCTCTCAGAGGCTGTACTTCTGAGTCTGCTAGGAGTTGCTTTGTAGTAGGAGATTACTGAAGACTGCTTCACTTGACAGCATAATAGTAAATTTAGGTGAATGCTTGTAAATTCATTGCAAAAGCTGAGAATTCAGGTTCTGTTTGTAGGGTAGAAAACAATTTCTTTGAAACAGAACCTCTTTGAGTAATCGGTAGAGAAGCACAGTGACTTGAAGATCAACAAAGAGGCACTGATCAAAATACTTCTGTAGTAACTAGTGATAAAGAAATAACCTTTTCTAACAATGGTTTTGTTTCTGAAGTAATGTTTTTCAGCATTCTTTTACTGGAGATGATTTTAGTCAAGCATTGGAAATGTTGCTGTGCTCCAGTCCTTATTATCAAACTGGAGTGCATATATCAGCACCGAAGGCTGAGCTTTTTAAAGTGTGTATTAGATGCATGAATGTTTTTGCTTAGGCACCCTGCTGTATGGTTTTTAACACTGGATAGACAAGCCTTACTAAAATGATAAATTCAGTAATTTTAGTTATCCAACATGACTTTATCAAATGCTTTCCTGGAGGAAAGTTGCCTGATAGTGACAATGTACTTGGGAAATACCTCATTTTGGAAAGCTGGCTTTCTGTAGTACTTGCAGTACTACAGAAGTACTACAGAGTTCAGTGATATGAAGAGTGAATTTGGAGTTGTAGTCTAACTCTTTGCTTTGTTCACTGTGTAAGAGAGATGTGCTATTGGTTTTTATGGTCCTTGTTGCACTGTAATAGGTATTTATGCAATGTACGTGATCTATAAGGATGTACTTAGAAAAGAAGGTCCTTTTGTAGGAGGCGGTATGATGAAGCGGTAGGAAAACAGCTAAGTGGTGCCAAAATTACTACATTTGAAACTGAGAAATGCAGGGTACAAGTTAAAGGTGACCTCAAGGATGAATTAGAGGTTGCAGGCTGATTTTTTTGTACCAGCTACAGAGTTGAAGGGAAATTGCAGGTAGTGGAATAGGTTTTCTTCGATTCCCCTCCTCACAAAACAGTTTCTGTTCCAGAGGCTTTACTTCATGGTATGTCAGCGTAATTGTACCTGAGAATGAAGCCTATGAAGAATGTGATCAGAAAAACCTAAATTCATCCAGTTGCCACTGCTGATTGCTCATTAATTGAGACTTTTTAAATGGTTTTATGTTACGCGTTAAACCTTAGGTAGGGATGAGTCTTGCTCTGAGTGCTGTTTACTGCTATCCATTTTATTTCAGTTGAGAGCAAAAGGAGAAGTTACATCAAGTCTCTTAGAAAGGATGCATTCTCTGAAAGGAATGAATGCAGGGAAAGTTAGCATTAACAGCAAAGGTGTTTGAAAAATAGTATGTCTGCTTGCAGATAATCTTGTCTGTAGGGTTTTTGGTTTGTGGCTTTATTTTGGGCAGCTCCCTCACAAATGGAGTTATCTTAGCTTTTTAGATTACAGAGCTGAAAGTATATTACATTTCTGTTTTGTGTCAGAGTTCAGATACAGTGCTGAAGCACCTGGGGTGCATTGGATATACAGTTACTACTTCACCCCTCACCTGCTCTCAGCCACAACACTGTTGATGGAGCTGTAAGCATTTAGTATATCAGTAGTCTGGCTAATAAAACCTTACTTCGTTACTTTTCCTTTAGATTTTGAAGAATTCTGACGAAGAGATGCCGGTGCTTGGAGAGATTCAAAAAAAATTCTTCCACTAATTCTGTATTCCTCTTTACTTCTGAAGTAGTGAATTGCAAAAAAATTACAAGCTCGCTTGGGTTCAGCAAGAGAGAAGGAATTAATGGAGATTTGTCAGAAACATCTCTTAATAGGGTAGATACCCTAATAGCATACAGATCAGTTGGGTTCTTCCATGCTGCTCAGTGTCATGAGAGTAAGGGGTCTTTTGGGGCCTGATGACTCAGTTCCTTAAAGGACTGCATCTCCACAGCTTGAAGGCTTGTAGCCCCTCAGTAAACTCCCATTGCAACCCAGCTCTGTATTTTTCACACCAAGACCTGGTGAACTGCAGCCTGCGAGGTCTGCTGAGCCCTGGATGGTCTTGTGTCACCTGGTCCCAGTCACAGAAACTGTAGCTTTTTGAGTTAGTGCTAGATGGAAACCACTCCAAGTAGACTGAGAGCCTTACCTGCCCACCCAGCACAGGCTTAGCACCAGGTGGCTCCTATTCTGTCCTTGGGTTATACATTCATAATTTGCTTTTGTTCCTGCAGAACAAAAGTGTGCTGGATGCTCTTCTTGCACGAGGAGTCTTTCCTTCTCAACTGAATGGAATGTTGCTTTTAAAAACACTCATTAATCATGTATGTGGCTACACAAACTAAGCCCTCTGTGTGTATTCCTTAGACCTTAAGCTGATGGCTCATGAAGATAATTCTCACCAGTACTCATTAGTATGTGTGGCTCTGTATACATTTTTTTTTTAAATTCCCTAAAGGGTATAGTGTTGGAATCAAGTAACTGTTTTTTCTACTCATTTATATAATCTGGTGCATTGTATGGCACCTCTTAGTTTAAAGGCATGTAGGTAATTTTCTATATGTGGCTGATATTTGAGAGATTTGTCATCAGGTTCTAACATATGTTTGTAATTCAAGTATCGTGCTCAACCAAAAGTTTATTTGATTTTTAATTAAGATAATTTGACTTCTGACTAGCCTTCATATTTAATTGCTAGCCATTGTTTTAAAAAATGGTCCTTTGGCAAATTTTTAAAAATGAAAATATATGCAGGTTCTGAGATTCTTACTACTTTTGCAAGCACTTGGCAAGAGGGACATCCTACTGCATTTATTCGTGCTGTAGCTGACCTAGTGACTATGGTAAATTCTAGCAACTCTCCCAAAGTCATGTTTTGGGGAAGAAAACACACACATACACACACACACAGAAGAAATATAAACTTGCAGTAAAGGCCTGGCTTTACCAAATAAAACTCTGTTGGGGTTATTCTTTCTCAAAAGTGTTGTTATCTTGATCTGCTTCTGAGGGCTCTTATAGTGAAAACTACACACTGATATAGGTAAAGAATTCTGTTTCATTTTTTGTGTTGTATGTGATCCTGTTTCTGTAGAGTTCAGCCAACTCTTCTTATGCTGTTCCTCTATTCAACTACTTTTTTATTTTTTATTTTTACTTTATTTTCTTAAAAGATCAAAGCATGTGTAAGCATCTAGCATAATTTATGACAACTTAAAACAGTTTTAGGGGAGGGCGTATACTGAACTGTGTTTCTCAGTCCTGTACTATCACCTACCAACGGACTGGGAGATGGCATTTGTGTGATAATTCAAGTAACACCGCTTGAACACTAATCTTCAAACTTTTGCTGATCCAATGGATAGAATGCAGATGAAGTAATGTGCTGCATGTTTCTTCTCCTGTAATCATTTTGAAACCCTCTGGACCCCATATGTGGTATTTACTGGGAGGAAAAAGAGTGCACACATTTGAGCAGCGTTGGGAGTTCTCACAATTACCACCTTAGCTAAAGGGATGGAGTAGGAATCCTGACATAGGAACTTATAGGTAGGAACTCTTTGATCAGTTAAAACTCTGAGCTATATTTTTTCAGAATTTGAAAGGTGTGGGAAGCTAAGAATAATGTAAGTATTCCTCAGTACTTCTGATTGTATCTCTTTTGCCAAAGGAAAGCTGCGGCAAAGCAGTGCATAAAACTACAAATGCTGAGTTAGTGAAAGGTCTCTGCGCTATGCACTGTGGAGTTTTGAGCTGAACACTCAAGGAAGCGGCCTGGCATTCAAAATAACCTCCTCGCAGAGCATAGTTTGATATTTGGCTCCAATGTATTCCCAGTGATATGAATAGACTTTTCATGTTGCAGCACGTAAGCAGGATGTGAATGTGAATCTGCTACAGCAGTTGGTGAAAACAACATATGTTTAGTTTTATGAAGACCTAAAGACAGATGGTGACCCACAGGATAATTATATAACAGCCAAAATTCTCTTAACAAATCTTTTTATAATAGTTGTGATAATTACTCATAAGTAGCCAGTCATTTAAGTCTTCCTCTGTTTCACAAATAGGGTAGAGATCTAGTTTGGCCTCACATAAACCCTTGGCTAAATTTTTTCTTCAGTTTGGCTTTTTTTTGCACTTGCCCTGCTAACTCTACAAGAAATCATGCAAAGAAAAAAAATTTCAAGTAATGTTTCTACTGTACATGATCTTGTTCAAGTCTTCCCTTGCTCTCCACGAAAGGCACAGCTGATGTGTGTTTGCCCAGTCAAGTGAAATAAACCTGAAAATGTCACTTCTTCCTTACTTACACTTTCAGGGTTATTTTCTTTATCTTCAAAATTCTGATCTAATTTTTTTCTTCTCCTCCCAGTTTCTGAAGGGATTATTGTTTCCCTAAGAAATTGTTGTCCTGTAGTCTGCTTTGGAAGAATGAAATACAGAAGGAAGATCTGTTTTCTGGGAATTGCTGGCTTCCATCCAAAATGTTAGCCTCATTTGTTCAGCTGTCATCTTGGCTGCTTCTTACCATGACTTCTGAGTGGACTGGGAAATTTCAGATATCTGGAAGAGTTTTTAGGATTGGGAATGAACTGGACAATCAATTCTGAGTTACCAATGTAGTGGCCTTTGAACCACCAGTGGCTCTGATCCAGCATCAAGATGAAATGCCTGCCAGTAAGAACAATTGCCTTTTGTTGGGGGTTTTCAGGGTTGTATTTAAATAAAAATATCTTTTCTTTCCTGTCCAAGTCTACGCCTTTCAGTATCCAGGAGCTCATGACCCATCTGTTTTATGTGTCTGAAGAGCAATTGGCCAGCTAGACACAAGCCATGGATCAGGCCTTGACTGGTACAATCTTTGAGGGAAGCAGCAGAAAGAATTTTTGTTACGTGTTTGTGCTGATGTCTACTTACCTTGCTAAGGTAATATTTGGGGCAGGAATTCTGATATAGGTCACTTTAAGTGTAGCCTGACTTAGACTAAGGAGATGTTCCAGAGGAAAGGAGCAGAACTCTGCTAACGTATTTTCAGAGATACTTACCAAAATAGAAGCATATATTGAGTACTGGCCAATTGGTCTGCGAGGTATGCTACTTATTTAAAAGCCTTTTTGTGTGAAGCTGTATCCCGGCTTTCCCCAAAGGAAGCATTGATGGCTTCCTTGCTAGCCATGGACCTATACCAATGAAAACAGATTAGGACTTGAAGAAGTAATTATAGGAAATACAGCAGCAGAAGTACTTGAGCAAATGCCACTACAGTTTCTCAGCTGGAGAAGTACTAACACTGTGTTCCTTTGGGGCACCACATTTTATCCTCGGTGGTTAGATGAGTCAGTCAGGCCCTTGACAATTTTATTTATGTGAGTTACATGAAGTTTCACACAGCAAAACCAGCTCAGGGCTGAAAAAATACTAGGAGCTTGTGATAGCCAGGTCATTAGTCTCTGAAAATGAGATTGTCTTGAGAGTCTGTCATGTGACCCTATGGACAGAGTAACTTTCTTTCATGCTGTTTTACAACAGTGGGAGTCCTAAAGAAAGCCTCTTGAGCAGTTAGCTGGAAGCTCATCAAAGGCTTCTGCTTGCCAGAGCTGTATCTCTCCAGGCAAGGATCCTAGCCTTTGTAAGTTACTGAATTGAACCATTTTGATAATAATAAATAAAGGAATACTTCTCTTTCTAAGATCAATTAATTTACTAATTTTAAAAAAATCAATTTGTTAAAATTGCTTCCAAAATGTACATACTTTTAAATTTTATTTATCTTTAGGGGAAGGAATTCTCCTAAATTCCTTTTTGTTTCAATGTGAAATTCTTTTAGTTGGCTGGTAACCTGGTTTGTTTCCTTGCTCTGTGTGTAGAAGAGGTTCAGATCAGATTCAGCTCTTGGCTCAAACTGAGGACTTAAACAGAACAGAATCTCTTGCATACCAAGCAAGTTTCCAAGCAGCTGTGCTCTTGATTACTCTGTAGTGATAACTTTCATGGTTATCCATCAAAGAAACCTGTTGATTTCTTGCTCTGGGACAGAAACCTTTTGTTAAGTTTTTGAGACTCTGGCAGGTTATGAAAATATCTTCATTTCTAGGTCGAGGATGTTTATGCTTCAAGACTTGAAAATGTTCTTTAATATTATCTATTTTAATTTTTTGCTCATTTTTAGGTCTTTCTCTGACAGTATAGAACCTGATTGTCAACTGCAGAATCATTCTGAGTCAGCATTGTCTGCAACTTATAAGGTAGTGGTAGGGTATTGCCTTTGCTCAGCTGTGTAAGACAACATAACTGTTTTAAATGGAGCTGACCGGTGGATTACCTGTGAAGCTCTCAAAATGCTTGCTGATTGGCGTAGAGTTCCTTCTTGGTTCAGAGCTCCTGGTCATGTAGTAACAGTTTATCTCATTATGGGTCTCAGCTTCGCTGTTCATCAACCCCATGACTTCAGTGCTCAGTGCAATCTGTTGTCTCATTTGTTTTCATTTGCATCTACTAAAAGCAGAGTGACTCATATTGAGTGTTAATATATATACTGAAAGGTTAAAACCTGTGTTCTGTGGAGTTTTCTTGTCTTATTATCCCTTGATTTTTGACAGCCATAATTTAACCTAATATTGAGAAGACTTTGGACTACTAATTTTAAATATTTTCTGTGCTTGTGAAAACTAATGATCCAAGCATAACTGAGAACCCTGAGTAATGAATAACACGTTACTAGTAGCTAGTGGTAAAACATAATTATCGTGAGGTCTATAAAACAACCTCATGAGTCAGTAGTGCTCTGTATTTTGAAGACTGTTCTTTAGTCCTGAAATCTGAGGAAAGGCTGTAAGGGCTTCAAGTGCTGTTCCTTCTTACTTGAAAAGAGTTGAGTGTTCATGACCCGGAGAAGTGGAACACCAGTCTTTATCTTCCCAGGTAGGAAAAACCCCACTGACATTGATCAGTGGATGGAGATGCATTTCTTGCATGAAAAATGTCAGATAAACTTTTATCAGTTTTCACTTTATCGTATTTTCTGGAGTAGTCTGGGAAGATGGCACTTTACTCCTCTTAGAAGATGATCTATCTTTCAGTCCTGGCTGGAAAAGTGTTATTATTATTCACACTATTCAGAGGTTTCTTACGAATTCTCATTAATGGTGGAATAACCTGACATATGGTAGGATAATGCATGTATCTATACATGCATTTTTGATTCTGTATGTATAAATTGCATAATATCACAGAAATTCTGCGGTGCTTCTTATTCTTGGCTTTTTTTTTTAGCCTGCTTTGCTTCTTTCTTAGACCAGTTTGTAGAATGTCTTTTTGTTTTTTTTCCTTGAAAATTGTCTTTTTCATTCAAGAGAGATAAAAGTCCTGAATGTTCTGTTATAGATGTGACTGTAGTAGGCACCTGTCATATTTTCAAGTTATCTTTTATTTCCCTCTGGTACTTAAAATATGTCTTTCTGTAATGTATATTTCCTAACGAGAATGGGGACTACATTCAGTAAAGGAATTATGGGATAAAGCAGTGATGCTGCAAATAAGCTTTGACAATAACATTTGTGTGTCTTGCATGTGCCTTAGAAATGTCCCTTTTGGGGAATGCCTGGAGAAGGTTACAGTTTACAAAGTTGATATTGTGGTGACCAACCTGACAGCTGCTGGTATTTTGCAATAGCATGTTCTCTCAGATTTCTCCAGTTGGTGCAGTTTGTATATTTTTGGTAGGAGTAATATCTTAAAAATAAAAGAAATCTCTGCAAGGCAAACTGTACTTGTAAATATTTATTTTATTCTAGACCACTGTATTGTGTGAAAGGAGCAAGGTTCATGAGAAAAAGCTTATACGTGGCAGATAGTTGGGATGTGATTTATACACCATGAAAATCTATTTAACAATTTTAAACCTTTGGTACCCATGATTCCTAAGAGGATCTATTGTCTTTCCCAGTCTAAGAACAAAGGCAATCATACGGCCAAGAAGAGCCTTGTTTGGGACGGATGAACTAGCTCCCTTTTCGACCTGAGGACAAAAGTAGTATCATCAGGTTTCTCTAAGTGATCATTTGCAGTGTGGTAAAAATGTATTAAGTCTTTTATAGCAAGGAAAAACAATCCCACCTTTAAAGAATAATACTGAAAGTGTTGATGTGTAAAGTGTTATCCTCAGTATAGGCTGCTAAATTGGAGCTCTCACACTGGTTTTGTCAGTTTGCACTGTTTTGTCTCAGTCAAAAAACCTTTCAATACATTCAACTTGTTCCTGCCACAAGAGCTTTCAGCTCAAAAGTAAAGAATGTCTATTCATTGAAGGCATAGGAGATGGGGTGAGAGATGGCAAAGTAATTACAATGGCAGCTTGTAAGCTGATCTGTAGTAACTTTAGTTATAACTTATGTACAAGTTTTTTTTTGTGTATTTGCCTTTGCAGAATTTTTAACCCTGTTCTATAGCTTGGATCTCAGAAAAATACAGCAAGGATTTGATGCCGTATCTTTTGTTCTTTTGTTGATACAGTTAATACAGTCTTTATGGTCAAACTGTAGTCTTTTAAGAAGGCTTATTGAGAGGTCAGGAACAAGTCATCCCACTGTACAGGGGTATAAAGCATTTTAGGGAAGGGATGTTTAGCTAAGTAGGAAGATTTGGCGAGCTCAAATGTGAGAAAAGAGCAGAGAGGAAACAATCAAGGACAGGCAAGACAAAGTGTGTAAAAGCCTCCTTTGGGCACCAGGATGCTACCAGGGAAAGCCAAAGTGTAGCTGAAATGAAAGCTGGTTAAGGACATAAAGGCTGGCAGGAAGGGTCTCTACAAGTATACCAGAATCAAAAGGAAGTTCCTAGAAACACGTCCCTGTTGTTGAATAGGGAGGTAGCTTAGCGGTGTCACACCCAGGGAAGGCCAAAGTACTCAATGCATTTTTGGCCTCAATCTCCCAGGCCTGTGGGCGTATTGATGCAGGCTGGGGAGTTGACTGCCGCCCTTCAGAGAGCAACAGACAGGGGATCATCAGAGAAGATGGGATGTTGTACTGTCCTTCCGTCAGAAAGCTTTCATTGATGTCACATCTAAAACCTCCTTGATTAGGTTTCAGCCTAGTGCTAGGCTGAAACTTCAAATTAGTTTCACCCTAGTTTGGGTCATGAACGCCCTAGTTTGGGTCATGAATAGGTTATTCCCACTTTCTGCAGCATTTACCAGTTCTCTCTCCTTCATGTTTTCAAATGAAGATCCTAAGTTGTCTCTTCCTTCTTAGGCCAACAGTCATTTCTTTGCTTTCTTAGATGCTCCAAGTGACCCATGTCTTTGCACAAGTACCTAAAACCAGGTGTAACACCTGGCTAAGCCTTATGTGAATTAAATATAGCATAAGCATTATTTTATGTTTTGTAGGCTAACTTACTTCATTTATAAGCTCTTCTAAGAGGTGTGGTTCCAATATGAGCCTCTTATTGTTGACTCATTCAGCTTGCAGTTTACCATAGGTGTTTAAACAAAGATTAACAGTGGCAACAACAAAAAGTTTGATGATACTCTCTCAGTAAAGAAGTGGTGTTTTTATGATGCTAGATTTGCCAGAGAAGCATACTGTTACTGTGTCTGAAACTGCAGAAGTGCTTTGCTGCTGCTCTCCTAGAACAAGAAAGTGAAGGGAAGTGTGGGCTTCTCCTGAGAAAGGTGTAAATGCTACATATGAATATAGGATTTTGAAATCTGGGCAGAATTTACTTACAGTGAGTGTCATAACAGACGTCAGCCATTTGTGTAATCCTGCATTGGGTGCTTTTCTGAGGAACTGCCATGTGCCCAGATGTTCTCAGTGCTGCACTTCTGCACTTGCCATCTCGTGCTAGAAAGTAACTCCCTGTATGCTGTCTGTTCTGAATGGATTATTTAATTCTGTCAAGATTTCTGTAAAAGAAACTTGAAGTCACCTTGTAAGTGCCATAAGAAAACTTGATAAACGCTCCCTTTTCCTTCATCCTGGCTGTTAACAAAAATGTTGAATAGTAGTGGACGTACAACAGGTCTCTGGAAACTTGCCTGTCACAGCCTTTCATTTTGCCAGTGAAGGGTGGTGGATTACTCCATGGCCTAGCTTTTACCTCCTCATCCTTGCTGTCCTAGTGGATTCAGTAAAAGTGACCTACCACAAAGCTGGTTATAAGGAGGCGTTAATTCAAATTCCTACAAAATGCTCAAGACCAGTCTTGCTGGAGATAATGGGGCCCAGAACAGATACAAGAGATCTTGTGGGTGGATACTGCTATAAGAATAGCTCTTTTTATTTCATATGTTGACACTATTCCAAATAGTTTCAACGGTACGTTGCACAGCTGCAGTGTCTGTGTCCTCAGGGAAACTTTTTGATCAAAATGCCGTGAGTATCTTGTAAGTACACCTGATCCGCACAGTGGAACTTCAGCCCTGGTGCATTAAATGCGAAGAATACTCTTCCTAACAAACCTGTCGGTTATCATTTTGTGAAGAACACAAAGACAACTGTCAGATCTTTTATTTCTTTATTTATTTTTCTTGTTATGTTTGCCCTTCTCAGAAGGAAGGAAACGAAGCATTACTCATTATTTGATTTGTTTCAGAGCCATTATTGATTTTGGAAATTTGATAAACATCTGAATAAATAGCTGTTCTGTTGCTTTTTCAAGTGAAGCAAGACTTGGCAGAAGCTTTTCTTGTAGGGCAAACATGATAGAACTGGCCATCAGGAACCTAGGTCTTCGTTTCTGTATGCTCCGTAAACTGAAAACCAGAAGCTATTTAAAATCCCTTTCTTTTTCTAACTACTGACTTCCCAAGAATGCCTTGAAGGACTGTAGGGATTTATTTAAGAAAACAATAATAATAAATAAAGGTACGAATATTTCAGGAGACACTGCCTTGTGAAGTTATCAGCCATTTCAGATTTATTGAGAGCTACTTCATGTATCTGATTAGTTTTTTTTCTTAAGTTAAAATCTACCCAAATCAACAAAAAACTCAGCCCTCAAAGTAAAGAAATGTGCAAATTACATCAAGAACATTCAAAACTGAAAATGTCCTTTAGGTTCTTGAATTATTGCAACTGTGCAGCAAATGCTCAGCTAAAATGACACAAAGTTAGTAGTAGCTGCTTCGAGTTGGTAGTTGATATGGAAAACTCTGGGTAGTTCAGTCTTGCAGTCTTCTTTGCTAACAACGTCAGAAAGTATTGAACAGAACACTGTCACTGAATAGCTGATTCATTGGGTGCCGTGTGGCCTTTGAATGCTTTTTGGGTGTCTCTGGAGAAGCAGATAAGAGCCAGTTGCTGCCTAAAGGCGTGTCAAAACAAGTTTCTGTGCACGGTGGTGGTGTTTTTTATTTAGTTTCAAATAATCTAATCCAGTGAATGCGATCTGAAGTGGAAGAAAACTGCTGTCCCAGAACGGGTTTTGTGCCAAGCCCGATTTGATAATGAAGTTTCTCCTTTTCTGAGAACTGGGTGGGCATGCAAACCAGATGGAGAAATCTGGATGTAAAAAAATAAGTAACTCTTATTGCCTTAGAGACAAATGAGAAGAAGAAAGTCTGCACAATTTGGGGGTTTATTTTCTTTTGTTTCTGTGCTGTTACGAGCATATTTTCACTGACTTGCCTGGGTCCTGTCTGTGCTCTCAGCTCCTACCACCCCAGAGCTCCCTGATTTTTAGTTCTGTAGTTCTGTAGACCCTTTAGTTCACAAGGGTCAGTTCTCAGTCCATTCAGCACTTTGTGTTACTTGGGCATGGGCAGGCGTGTGCAGCCTGTGACCACCAGGCTTTGCTCCATCTCTTTCTTGGGATCTGCTGTGGTGTTACTGGTCTTCACTGTGCTGATCCTAAATGCACTTTAATTAGGACAGGGAAGCAGAAAAGGAACTAGAGAGCGTGAGTCACGCGAACCCCCTCTCTCCTGCTTTTTATGTTCTTTCCTTTGCTTTGTTTTTCTTTTCTCTGTCCTTTGAGTTTCAGGCTTTTATTAAGAAAAAGACACGTCTGGCTTTATCAGACAAGGTAATTACATCTTCTAAAGCATAGCTGTCAGCTGTGACTAAAAGATATCAAAACAGTCTTTAATGTCCTGATGCCGCTGAAAGTTTGTCAGGTGTGAGCAGTTGATAAGGCTGCTGTTAGGTTTATTTTCTGGAGGCATTTAAGGCAGGCCACTGGAAAAGATGGGCCCCTGTGTTTTTTATCATTCAGCTTGTCCTAAATCTTTTCATCACAGCCACTCTGTAACAGCACATTTGTCTCCCTTCTTCCTTCAGCATTGTCTTTTTAACATCTTAAAATCTATCAAACACTGGATAACCTCCCCCCCCCCCCCATTGTAATACTGTATGACTAAAACCAAATGAGTGTTAACAGTACGGCTATAATGAACCCTTTGCTACATGCTTTTTCACGTGCTGTTTTCTTTCTTTTGTATGTTCTGTAATAAAAGTGTTAGTGGAAGTGAACCAGCAATAATCTGTTGTAAAACCCCCAATCCAGCCTTGCCGAAGCGAACAATAAGAAACCAGTGTTTCATTAACACTTTGCCCTTGCTGAGCCTGAGAAACTACTTTTTTTTTTTACCTACACAATAGAGATGCCATTGTGCTCGACCAGAGGCTTTGAGACCAGCCTTGTTGCAAAGGGCTCAGGCTATTTAGCCGACAAAAGATGGTAGGAAAAAGTGAGCCACGGCGAGGACGTGACCTGTGTGGGGTCTTGTTGCAGGTCAGTGGCAAAACCATGGAGAGGGCTCAGGCACTGGAGCTGCCGTCTCGCTGCCGCTCCACCAGCTGTCACCGCGGGCTGTCGCTTCCCAGGCACTCTTGATATTCAACTTGCAACACATGCACTGAAGGTCGTGCTGCTCGGTGACTTCATTGGGGTGATGCTGTCATCTCTGTTCTTTCAGTTACTCGCATAATCTACAGCTTCAGGTCCTTCAGCCTTGTTTCTAAACTTCATAAATTTGAAGCTTAATTTGGAATGAGAAAATAGTAATTTATAGAAGAATCGTGCACCAGGTTATAATAAGCGGATCATTAAGCTGTCATGGTCTATCGTGTCTGTGGGACTTAGTAGAGACCTTTAATCAGCAGATTATTGACACTGCTTGGCAAACAGTCTGGTGTGTCAATAAAAGTTCATGACCTTAGGGAATACTAATAAAAGTTCTTGATTCAGGTTACTACTGCTAGAAAAGAAAAAGACTTGTATACATTTTTGCAGTTGTTTTTATTTTAAGGTCAGTGAAAGGTGAAGAAAACAGTGCCTTGTAGTTGAGGCCCAAAGCTTTTTATCAGCGACTGTAGAATTGCACGGCTGCCAATATTTAACTTTGCTAAGCATGCGACTGTTTCCATATGTTGTAATCCTCTTTTTGGTGATTTCATCTTCCATAGTTATTTTAAGTTCCTTTGACATAGTACGGATTTAAACAGTATGGGAGCAGTTTTCAAGCATTTGCTTGTTTAACGGTAGTGAACTCTTGTGCTTACTGTGGGTACAGTGTAGGATCTCAACTGAAGTTGCATTTTAACTGCATGTATCTTTGCATGTGTAAAACTGAGTAGTTTACACTTGGTAGTATAGGTGGTCTTAGATTAAAAAAAAAAAATCCTTATCTATAAATCAAAACAAAATGCTTTTTGTTCATCCACCGTCTCTCAACTGAAGGGATGAGAGCATCAAAGCGGGAGAAAAAGAGGATGGAAGTTGGTTGGAATGTACAGCCCAGAACTGAAGGGCGCACCCTTTGTACAGGTGCAAAGACCAGCGATCTGTTACCACACCTCTCCTGCAATTTCAGCAGCAGCATCTTGTCCTTACGCAGTTGCCATCCTCTGTGTTTCATACGGTGAAAATTAATCCAAATGTTTGGGAACAGTTGACTCTCAAACTGACGAACCTGCTGCGTTGGTCGTTGATGTCTGTAACTCACCACAAGAAGAAAATAAAACCAACGGGACTGATGGTGCTCGTTTGTGTTAGATTCTCTGCTCTAGGATTTACGGAAAAAGAAATTAATTATCGGTGGAGGTTCATTTTCTATCATGTTGTCTAAAGCATTGCCTGTGCTACTCTTACTTTGAAGGGAAATATGTTTACAATTTCTTGGCCTAATCCCCAGCTAACTGGATTTAGTAGACGGATAAAATTTTAATAATGAAAAGGGTTACAAATTAATACCATTAAATAAGACTTTTGAATATTGTGTAAAGCATTCTAAATGCCAAATGGAACATGGGAATGTGAAACAGATTTATTTTTAGTTCTGTTTTTCATTCAACCAAGCTTAAATGAATTAGAAATAGCACTCCTTGTCTTTTCTTTCATGTCAATTTTACCAGAACCATAGCTGGAACTATTATAAGAGGCCTTTTTAGAGTTGATGGTTTCAGCAGTGGAATACAGCAGTGATATATAGCAAAATGTTTAATAAGTGTTAGATGTTACTTTTAGTAACTTTTAGGAAAAAAAAATAGTACACCTTTGAGGTTTTTGTCTTATCTCTAAAATATATTAAAAGATCAGATTACAATAATTTGGTTTTTTTGCCATAATGGCCCAAGCTCTTGCTCTTAATCCCTTTTTGTAGATACTCTGTGGGATTAAAAATATCCCACGTTATACAACTGTACTGAAATGTATGCTTTTTTTTTTTTGTAAATTGATCTAAAGATGTACTGTATTTGCTCAGCAGTAATTGAAAGTTGAAAGATTCCCCTTAGTAATTCATTAGACGTTTCTTGAACCCTTTTAATTATTGCCCAGGTTACAGTCTTCCTCTTGTTGAATGGAATTGAGCAATTGCCGGGCGATGTCACAGAGCACAGATATGCGTACTTCCACTGACACAGCTTATTCAAAGAGTGCTCTCTGAGAAGCAGACCAGGGTTAATCTGTCCTGAGTAAAATGCTGATGGTTTTGAGTTGGTTCACATTCTGTTGTCAAAACTTTATTGCTGTGCAAATGGAGAGCTGATGGAGGTTATGAGGTTGCCTGTGTATAAACATTTTTGGCACTTCTTTTTTGTAGATGTTGGCTCTTGGGGTGAAAGAATTTTACCTCCATAAGGAATTTTTCCTGTGCAAAACATATAGCAGTAATCTTGTTAACTTAAAGGCATTAAAAATAGCTGTCTTTCTATGATGTGAATAGTGACAATTTATACAGAAGCGTTTCCTCAGTGCCCTTTTATAATTATGTGAGAGCAATGGATGAGGGACTACTGGTTAAAATGTCAAGTATGATAACATGACAGTTTGCAATTTCTAATCTGCAAATTTAGGGTAAAAAAATGGCAAGCTGAAATTGTGGCATTAACTAAGACAATTTTAAAAATATTTATTTCTAATTTATAAGAAGGGCTGCACTGCATATGAAATCTGGAAGGCATTGACTACTAAGGCAGAGTACTAAAATACCACCAGCTCAGAGAAGGAGGGGTATCCAGGCTATCACTGTGGGATTTGCAGCTGTCTTGGAGGACTTGAAGCAGCTCAGGTTGCTCTGGAACAGCAGCCTGGGTCCTGCATGTTGGCAGTCCTACCGCAGGTGTGCGAGAATGGAAGCATGTTATTTCCTGAGGAAAAAGGCCAAGAATCTTGTACAAGTCTCTCATTGACAGCAGACCATCTCTTCCACTTTTAAGAACAGATATTTTCATTTTTTATGACAAATCTTCATGATTTGCATTAAAATTACAGGGTGATATGTTAAGTTACATTATGAAATGAAACATCTTGCTAGTGAGAATTTACCTAAATGCTTCTCATGCAGCTTACCATGCTGTATGCAGAGGCTGTGCTAAGAATAGCAGTTGTTTACTGTAATTCCAATGGGACTTCTTCAGATGGGCAATTTTCAAGTTCACTGAGCATTGGAAAGCAAACTGATTTGAGTTTAACTACAGTATAAATATTAGAAAGGAATCAGGCTCACTTGAAAGAAAAGAAAGGGGAAAGTGGAAGGAAGGAAAAGATTGAAGTCTGAAATATGGGATTTTTGTAATAGTTCCCAATTATATTTTTTCTTTGCAGCCTCAGAAATATTCTGACCAATATGAAAAATCTTATTACGTCAAAAATATGCCAGAGTTCTTTCTGGTTTCTGAATTTGCTGATATTGTGCATTAACTTATAAGGCTGTATAGGAGAACTACTTTATGGAGTTTTAAGTGCATGTATAGTGAGTATATACGTATATATCCATATGTGACTGTTCTGTCATCTGTGTTATTGTATTTCCTGTGTAACTCTGCAATAGGGGAATGGCTGGATACTCAGCGAGTCCTTGGTGACAGGATTTGGAGGAGTGAATTAAGTAGAAAGTATATCCCCAAGCTTAAGCTGAGCTCTTAATTGTATTGCTTCTGTCAGGTGAGATTGACCCACAGCGTAGCTATCACACTATTTTGGTACAAACTTCCAGCATTCTCAGTCCTGACTTATGGAAACCCTGTTTTCCTGCTTTAAAAATACATTTTCTTAGTGTAGAGCAAGCTATCTGGGAGCTTGGGGCCTTTGGTTTTTCCTCTGCAGTTATTGCTGAGTCGTATGGCAGAAGTAGGAAGAGTGCCAGTGTCTCTGTTGAAGTGTATGTTAAATTGATGGGTGAAGTTATACTGGGAGAGAAATCAGTGCATTTAATAAGCATATAGAAATATATTCTTATGACTCAAACTGGATCAAATTATTTCACATTTACTGGGAGTCAAGAACTGAGGTAATCTTAAAACTGGTGAAAAGGACGATCCTTGGATCCTTGTGTATGATGTTTTCTTTCTTCCTGGAAAAGTGTGATCTGTAAGATGCCGTACTTTTCCAAGGAGGTAAGCATTTAACGTAAATTAAGCTGATGCAGTCTAGGAAACAATGCAAAAATGCAGGAAGCCATTCTGGGAGGTAAAACCCTTTAAGCCTCCAAACTGATTGCTTGTGGTTTAAGGTGACAGAGTAGATGGTCTGGAAATGGTGGTAAATATTCTGATGGAAATTTGGCTTTCAGAAGAAAACATTTTTAAAGAGGAGATGCAGCAGGTGGCTTCAAATGTAGCGGTACTATTTTTAGCTTACTGGATGGCCTCCGAATAATGAGAAGCTTACTGGTTTACCACTTCTCGTTTAGCTGTTTGTGTTAATAAATTGGTTCTTTTAAGCTGGGTACAGCAGACATTAGCAGTAATGATGGGAAGGATTTTCAAAAGCTTCTAGTAGCTCTCAGCTGCCATTGCAGTCAAGAGGGTAAACCTGGAAAATTATGTCAGGGTTTAATATGTTTGGATGTCTTTATTGTACGTTTTGCCTGGAGAAGTTATGATTCCAAATTTTTCTCCTTTTTTCCATAATTAAAAAAAAAAAATAAAAAAAATCCCAAACCTCTTCAGTGTTATTGTGTACCTCTAGATTGCTGATGGATGCAGTGTCTCATGGGAACAGGCACTTGGTTTAGCCAGCTGCCAAACCCAATCTCTTTTTGTTTCTGGAAGCATTATGGAGCGTGGGCCTTCTTCTGCTGCTTCTTTCACAGCTCCAGCCTCCGCATGGCCTCACGCCTGATTGTAAGCTCTTTGTTTGTGCACATACATGGTGGTGGTGGGGGAGTGCAGGGGCTTGCTTAACAAAATGGGGCTTATGAGTTCCTTTAGTGCATCCCGGGGGATGTGTGTCTCATTGGGAGCTGTGTAGGAGAGGCAAGAGGAGTACTCAACAAGGCAGCGATAGACTACACTGACAGTGTAGAAAGCTATGCGATAGATTTGTTGTCCTGCATTGTTATATAAGCATCAGATATATTGACTACAATGGTGGGATAGTGAAATAACTCCCTTCCTTAACTTGGGGTATATCACTTACACAGATCTGCAGCTTTTCCTTCTGCTCTGACTGAGGCAAGAGGTGGTAGTGCTAATTACTGTATTGGCCGAAGGCAAGGCTAAAAGCTATTGGTGGTATCTGTGTCCTCACACACACTGCTCCTGTCTCTCCCTTTTTAATGCCTTGAGGGTGACTGCTGGAGAGTGTAATAGCTTGATCTGGTGCATCATGGTAAAGGATCTGACACGCCACCCTGCAGTTTCTTGTTCCTTGTCTGTTTGGCAGTGACCAAAATTAAGCGGAGGTCACGCGATGCAGCCAGAAGAACACATCAGTGCCAGGGCTGAGGTTACATTACTCTGGGCCCCTTTCATGATGCTGTGTGAATAGGGATCAGCGCTGTACCAAGTATCTTGGAATTAATCTATAATTTTTATGGAGATATGGCATACACAGAGGAAACCTGCTTGAAGCAGGAAGCACATCTGGGACAAGAGGAAAGGGCTGACAACAGATGAGTGAATGGAGGCTTGAATTAAAGAGCATCCAGAGAAGTGCCTTTGTGTCAGGACTCAGCAATTATGGGCTCATTCCTAGAAAACCCTCCATGTGCTGTTTGTGTGATGAAACAAGCTGGGTGAGCTACCAGTATTGGAAGGGTCAGATTCAGACTGGTTATAATCTGAATGCAAAGTCAAATGCTAAACAGAGAAGAATGCTAACATAAGAATGCTGGGGTTAGAGAAGTCAGGGAGACCTTAGTGTGACAGTCACAGGAGAGGGGCTGTTGAAAATGTGCTGCTTAATTTTAAAATAAACAAAAACTCTGGTGCTCTAGAGAGGTAGGAGTGTTGTTCTGTTTGCATTCGTGTATTTGCATTTAAAGTGTATGCTCACTGGGATGCCTTGTCTTCCTATCATTGCTTATGTTAAATTATAGTAAATGAACCTGAAGTTTTATGTGAGTAGATCCAGCTACATCCTAAGTGTTATGGGCCCGTGTCCAAAAATCTGGAGAGCCATGTTCCATAACTGAGTACTGATGGGGCACAGCGGGGTCTCATACAGGAATTGTAATGCATGCACTAACTTGGCATTGGCAGGGTCCTGCTGTACAATGCTGATGAGACATTTAAAAGAACAGGCTGTAGTCATGTAGGGAACTGAAGCCACACATATATATATATATGTATATATACATATATATGTATTTGAGAATGTTTTTTTTTTTAATTTCATAAAGTCTTATTTTGCCTTTTTTCACATCCCATCACCTTACTAGCTTGCAGACGGATGCATGTAATTCTAAGGCTGTTTTCTGTCATCTTTCCAGGGAGTAAGTTTTCAGCTTATAGCAGATATTTTTGTATCCCTGAAATATATGATGCTGTGTTTGCATTGTTAAATTCCATTCCATCTGCACCTCCCATATGTTCAGTCCTCCACGGTTTGTTTGGGGTCACCCATCTTCACTATGGGAGGAGAAGGACGTGAAGTATTGGTGAAGGATTCTTGCTGATGGCTCCGCAGCTGTGGTGACAGGTTGCCACCGACTGGGTAAACCTTTTCTCTCAGTCTTTCTCCCTGCAGCCTTACACAGATGAACTGCTATGTTTGTGCCGCAGGATGGGACCAGACTTGAAGGTCTTTTCCTATCTCCAGATGCTTCAGTTCAAGTGAAGAAATATTTTAAATATAATAACAATAGAAAAGGCAAATAATTTACACTCTAAAAGGCTGCTTATGTATTTAATGGCTGAACTAGGACATGGATGAAGATGGAAGCTTCCTGCTTTGAAGTATTCTGAAATGGAAGAGGAATGCCTGAAATGAAAGAGAAAGCAAGCAAACTGTTCTGCATGTTCTTGGCTGTATTAGCCAAGACGCAAATTCAGCTCTTTTGTAAAGAGATCAATAGGTGAAATTATTGGGAAACAGGAATAAGTTATTTGCTGCTGCTTTTCCTTGCAGCTGCAATTTTTGTTGTTTGCATTTATTTCTTCAGTGTTTGGAAGTGACTTCCAAATGTGCTTGCTCTTAAACAAAAGCAAGGCTTTCACTGAAACTGAAATCATTGCCTTAGGGTAAGACTTAAGTTGTGTTTTTCCAGATAAGGAAAAACTTCAGTCATGTTTTTAAAATACTAAGCTGTCTTTTCTATGTAGCATTAAGTCAGTACTATTGTGCTGCAAAATGTTTATTTTCTCTGCTAACTCAGATTCAAATTGCAGTGCTGGCAGGGAGGTGTTGAACTTTGCTTTAGTAGATGTATGCTGCACGTATTCTTCTTTACATCTGCGCTCAAGTTCTTATGCCAACTTTGCCATGATACCTTCTTTTCATTGGTGTTTTTAGTTGGAATTATTTGTCTTAACAGCTGAGATGCATCACCTTTTCTATGTAAATGTACCACTGGCATAACCTGTTATTTGCAGTGTGGAGTTACTTCATAAGAAGATGATGTCTTTTTGGCAATGTTGAGAAAAATGCATAATTTTTTTTGTGCATCTGCTTCAATCACAGGTTTATTATTGCACGTGTTGTTTCATCTCCTTGTAGCTTTGATTTGAATACTGCAGATGAGAAGCCTGCACTTGAGGTGGTCAGGAGGCCTTCAGAGTCCCTCAGTCTGACAGAGGTCTGCTGTTTTATTCAGTTTGTACCCCAGTTCACTGCTATTGTGAAAAATGCCCAAAGGAGCACTGGTCAGTGAATTCCCTCGGGACTCTTAAAAGCAGATTTCTCCACAGTCGTGTTATCTTTGAACTTGTTGAGCTAAATATAGTCGCTTTTGCTTGGAAGGCTTATGTTGTGAGTCTATGGATTGCTAAGGTCCCACTTGAGATTCTGTGTGTGACAAATGTCCCACAGGAAACAGATCTGCTGTGGCACCCAAATACTAAAAACTAAATGCTTTTTCTTCTCTTCTATAAGAATGTTCAATTAGGCACGGAAAGTTACCCAGGAGATATATATACATATATTTCTATGAAGAGGTTGCTTTGTGCTCTTGTATACTTTGTGCCTGGAAATCTTTCTGGGGCAGAGTAGGAAGTAAGAAAAGAGCAAGAAAATTCCCTTTGCTATGTAAGGAGGAATTGCACTCTAGCACTAAATTGAAAAAAATAAATGAAGACTTCATTTTTAAGGTCATTCTGCTGTTTCCAAAGCTTTTTTTAAAAAGTGTTGTTGTGGTACTGCCATCTTCAGTGATGACTGTGCAGGTAAAGCTGAGATTGTATGAGCAGCATCTTGGCTTTTACAGGCAAGGGTGAAAATGAGGCTATCTGGTGGGCACATGCAGACTTGCACATCTTGGTGATACCAGCGTGCCTCCCTGGTCTGGGAATAGAGGTAGGCAAAGACTGACTGACTGCAGTAGCACAGCTCTGCAGAAGGAGGTAAGGCATCGTCATTTCCTTTTTATAGCTTTTCTTTTAGTGAGCCATCTGTATGTACTACAGCTGCATCTCCACTTCCCTTAAACAGACTTCGTAATGCTTTCTTTTCCTGATAGGTGTCAGCAGAACGAATTAGCTATTAGCACTCGTGCAAGCCAGAAGAATATACATTAAGCAAAGATAATGGAATCATCAGGAATTAGAGTCTATGGAAATAGTGTAGTTGAAAGTGACAATAAAATGAGGGATAAAATTTGTACTTAATATATGAGCCTTTTATATGACCTACAAAATAATGCTCATGCTGTTGGTTGAGCTGAAGTTGTATGAGAAGAATACGCTCTAGCATAATGAGCCAGAAATCTTACAATGCAGATCTGTTTTCTCAATGAATTTATTCTTAAAGCAAGTTTAAGGCCCTCAAATTAAGTTGCAGTGGATAGCATTATGTAATCTCCAAAACAAGTTCAGCACAAGTGTTAGGAACAAATCTTCCTCAGACTGCTGTATCGCATGAAACAACAGCTCTTTGAAGGGACACCGTTGGGTAGTGAAGAACGTCTTCTTTACGTGTTTAGTCAAGCCTCCAATTCCCCTGTTGAGAATGACAAATAACAGGGGTACTGTTTGATGCTGTCTGCAGACTAGACTAAGTATCAGTGCTCTGTTTCATTTAGGCAAGCAGCTGTTTTATAGCTGCTTTTGTTTGCTGCCAAACTGTGGAACTTTTGCCTAGGAATAAAACCTTCAGCTCAATAGTGTTGTGACCATTTGCTGTCTCCTGTTTGTTCCACATTGCTTTCATTTGAGACGAAATTGAAATCGCAGTTTTGTTTGCTCTGCCCCCGGCCAAGTAATATTATTGATGAAATGACAGATTGATGTCTACTTCCATAAATTCTACTTTCACTGGAAATTAGGAAGCTATCTTTCAGTATAGAAGTATCTAGTAAAGCATTGTTTAATTTTGATATCAAGTAAAAATTTGAATTAATTTGGTGGATAACCTTGTGTAGTGTGCATCAAGGGTGCATCCAGTAGCTCTAGATTTAGTAAGAAGCAATGCATTCTGAGAGAAAATGCATTATTGTTTGGAACAGAACTTGTCAGAGCTCTGGTCCACAGACTGACCAGTGCCCCTGAAACATGTGCTGGGAGGCCCACAGAGTCAGGCTTAATATTTCATCTGAACTTTTCAGTTCTGGCCACTTACAGTGTGCTACGTGGGACATGTGGAGAGTTTGGTGGCTAACACTGCCAACCGTATGTTTCTGTTGCAAGGGCTACAAGATATAAAACAATAAATAACTTGACAGAACCTCCTGTATCTGGCTGGCTGATAGTAATTGTGTGTGGTTGTCGGAAATAACTTTGATACCTGGCTAATTAGTGTTTTGGCTTTATTTCTTTTCCCCGCATCTCTGAAAAAGAGGGATATACAGGCATGTATGGACACAGCTGGCACAACTTTTGAGGTTATGCTTTTGTTTGTGTTGTCAGAAGTAGTGTCCATCTCTATACATCTGGCTGCAACACTGGCAAGTGAGCAGTTGCTGTGTTGTCTAATAACTCGATAAGCCTACCACAGTCCCTTTACATCCCCTTCTTTGCTCCTGGAAGAGGGTACTGTGGTACCAGTTTCTATGTAAATGGCTTTGAATATCTTTCTGAGTGGGGACTCCTAAAAAAAAAATAGCTAGGAGGGAGTATTCGATGAGAGTAAGAGGCAGTACAGCTACTGCAGGCTTTGCTGGAAAGAAGTTGATGTGTTTGCAGGCTGGCTGTGCATTCACTGCTCACACAGCATGTGATCCAATTTCTGGGTAGTTCCTTCTCAAAGTATACCAAATGCCAGGTTAAACTGTTCAGCCCAAGTTTACCTGTAAAGCTGGTGTTGTTCTCTTAGTGTGCCTGTCTATCCAGAATTCCCCAGGCTTTCCATGCTTACCTCACAGTCCGCACACGTTGGCTTCCCGTTAGTAAATGGATTTCAGCGCAGGCCCTGGAAATGGCTTGGGATGTGGGAATGCAGCTGCTGGGACAGCAGAGTGGGGGATTCCTGCCGCGTGGGCAGCCTGTGCAGCTGGGAGCTGTGGCTGCTGTCCCCGGGGGAATTGCTGAGTGTTGGACGCATCCTGCTGTGTTGACAAACAGACCTGTTCGTGTTCCCTGGCTCTGCTACTTAAATCAATTTGTTACCAAGGAAAAAGCTAGCTCAGATCTTTTCTGTTTGCTGTATCAAATGCCTGAATTAGATGTTACAGTGGCTGAAATGAGTATTTGTCTATCAGTTTCACAAACAGAGTTTCATGTATGCTTTGTTTTGTAGTTGTTTTTTCCTTCTTTTAATGAAAAAGTAGCTCTAGAAAAAAAAATGGTACAAAAAGTTGTGGTGGAGCCGCACTGAAATTGCCCTTCGCTCAGGTGGAAGCAAGCAGACCAGGTGCATGCAGCAAAAAGAACAGAGCCAGAGGAGGTCTTACTGACCTCAGGGGTAAAAAGCTGCAAGCCCTGGGCAGTAACCCATTCATAGCACTGCACCAAGACACTCAGCTTTAGCCTAGTGTGAAGGAGAACATGCTTTCTTTACCTTGGTGTTTTTTTCTTATTTGCAGACTAGGATGAGCAGTTACATTTCAAGTTAACTCTCTTCGGCAGTTCTCTTATTTTAAGCTTTTAGGCATTTCAGCTCCTTGTGGTTATGTTTTAATCCCATACTATTTTCAAATTTTTCTGCAGCACCAGAATTTTTGGGTACTTTTATAACTAGAAAGTGACTTCAGGCAGAGATGCAGAGAAGCTGCAGGGGAGGGGCCTGAGCCAGAGGTGGAGGTGGTACAGATGAGAGAACAAGGCTGGAGAGGAAAAGCAGAGGCAGACCGAGCACTTAGTGTAGCTCAGAAGGGAGGCTAAGAAAGAGGCCCACAGTGAGGTGTATGTAGCAGAATTTCTGTCTTCCCACTTAAGAACTGTGCTTGAAGAGACTTACTGTGAGCTTGGAAAGAGTTAAATTTATTTTATCTAGGCTTGAGGGGAATTGTTATTCAAAAGTTGGAGCAGGAGAAATTGGGTCTAATTCATCCTCCTTTTTATGTTTTCCAGTATATCAGTTTCTGTGGACAAGGGGAGAGGAACTTCAGTCTTTAGGGACTCTTGCTGCAAGCTGATTGGCAGTACTTACAATTGCACCACCAGAAAGCAATAAAATAAATACATAGAACAACTGTAACAGAAAGCAGATGTCTTGCTTTTGCAATTAAAGAACAGGAGAAGGCAATAGGAAAACTAATGGCAAATGGCTGTGCAGTTGGGGCAGGAGGAGACGTACAACTGGCTTGCTTTTAAAACAGATGAACCAGAAAACCCAATACTGGGTGCAAATTAGACATGCACTTACAGCCACGGTACCTTGCACTCAAAACGGAGGTTCGTACAAGCTTAATTCTTCATTAGAAAATACATTAGAAAAGAATTAGAAAATTCTTCATGCTAAGAGTCCTGCAGGATAAAGCAGATGGCTTTTCTCATTGTTCCCAGATCTGGTTTTCTACTTTGGATGGTTGTATAGAATCAATTGTTTCTCTAATACAGCTGAACAAAAAAAAAGTGTGAAAACTGGCATTTTTTTCCTTCCTCATATGTGTGATTTATAGCAGGTATTTCATGGACAGTTATCTGTGATTATGTAGTTTAATATTTTTCTAAAAGCTACATATAAAATGGATATAAATTGGACATCTTTTAGCCTATATTCAGTACATCTGAATGTTGCTGTGAACCAAAGTGGTAATTAGTCACCTTTGTAGCAACTTTGTTCATTAACTGTAGTACGTCAGATAGTCTTGCAGGTAATATCTCAAGGTGAACAAGAGGTGGGCTTTAGGTGGACACTTTTTTAATAAGTGTTATCATAAACATATAAATGAATGTGTACATTTTGAGCAGTTCACCTTTCTTGTGGTCACAACATGTGTTTGGCCACCTGAAAATGAAGTGCTGTGATACGTTGGTTTCAGAATGGAAAGAAAAATGGAGCCGGAGCATAGGGAAACAGGAACAAAACACACTTCTGCTATCTTCCTCCTGTGTAATACTGGTCCTGATGAAAGCTGTGAGGCTGAGAAAAGGGTTGGGAGGGTGTCTTATTTCAGTTGTCAGAAAGAATATGAATTGACATACTTAAAGCAGGATGCACATCAGTGGCATAAAGAGCAGAAATAAACTGCATGAATCTTTATTTTAAATTCTGTTTTGGCATCCTTTCTCTGTCAGGACTACCTAAAGCTAAATAACAATAATATTTCGTGCTCTGATGGAGTAATTAAGCTCCTTTTTGCCCTTGGTTGAAAAACCAAGAGGTTGATTTCATATAAAATACTTTGAAGAAAGCAATGAGCGTTCTGACTTTGAAATTTCTGCAAGTGCATGTTAACACAGGCTGCTGCGGAGGAAGTGCTTAGGGAAAAATTATTCGTCTGGGATTTTGGGCTCAGTTAGGAACTTGTCAGTGCTGCTTTTGTGTATGTGTGAAGCTCAGAAGTGCTGTATTTTCCTGATTGTGTTATGGGATGTGAAATATAACTCTTCATAGCGTCCTGATCACGGCTGTGTTTATTGGTAAGCTACCGTACCTTGCTGTCCCTCATTGTACTGGCAGGAATCACACAGGAGGAAATGTTGCTGTGTGAAGAACCTGCAGGATATTGCCGAGGAAGAAAGACAGCACCAGTTGTAGGAATCCTGAGTCTCCTTGCTAACACTGCACACAGCTCTTGAAGCACACAGGGCAGATGAGAAATTCGCATGCTCCCTTAAGTATGTAACTTAATAAAGCAGTTGTTAGGAAGTTCTATCTCTGAGCTTTCTCAGGTTTGACATGCTTTTTGCTAGTGTGTTTGTATGGTGTGCTGAAGGTAGAAAGGCAGCTGTGCTCTAGTTCCTTCTCTCACAACTCTTTAATAATGTATTCATGCGTGGACATACACTGGCTTATGGCACATTAACCAACCTTTTTGCTGCTTGGTCTGCAGTTGTGCTTTTGGTTGAAAACTGCTGCCAAGTCACCTAAGAACGTCAGCTGAAATGAAAAATTTGGTATATGAAGAAATGTCTGATTGCTTTGCTTAAGCTCATCTCTCTCTGAAGTTGTATCTCATGTTCACATTAGTATTTACCCCAGCATCCTTCAAATGAAATAGTGTTCCGTATAATGCAGTCTGTAATAGCAACAAAACATCATTTTCTTCCATGCAGCCAAGACTGGGAATAAGATATATGCAGCTTGAAACACTTATTGATCAGTCCACTTCTGAAAACCGCACATAAACTTTATGAGCAGAGCAGCAGTACAAATAATGGTACGTGCTTTAGAAAAAGAGAAATTTGGACACGTTTATTTGGTGCTTACGGAGTCAAAACCTATGGCTCAAAAAGTGCTGTTAGGCGAGTCTTTTGTAATGCTGTGATACTCAGGAGGAATGCTTTAATGTTCTCTTGCAAACTATTGTTTGAAAAAAAAAAATCAAGATTTTACAAGCTTTGTCCTAGATCCGGAGACCATTTCTAGTCAGGCTAAATGGTCTTACTAGATATCTGGGGAGAATTAAAGCTGTCTTTCCTGTAATAATCAGGCAAACTTCCACCTCTTGATTACTCACTGGAATAATTTAAAGGATGTAAATAAAATTTTCCAGACCTAATTGAGAAAATGCATATTACGCCATTCTCTTCCCACGTGCTTAGGGTGAAGAGATTTTCTTTTTGGTTACAAACAAACAGAATAAGACCCTCATGGACGTATCTGCAGAAGAATTGCAAGATAAGCAGAGCACGCATCCTGCTTTACCTCTGCTTCTAAAATACAGAGGGATTTTTGCTAAGCACTTCCTAAAAGCTGCTGAAAAGTTTCTTTCGTAATTGTCAAGGAATTCTCAAGTTAATCCTGGGAAGAGGTGTAAGTCTCCTAGCAAACATCTCTCTCCTGCCAGTGGGGATTACGGAGAGCATTCCTCTGAGCTTCATCCTCCCAGCAGGCTGTCTGTGTGAGGGTAGGCATTTCTGGGGAGCGAGTGTAGGAAGTTAGGCCAGCTGCATTTCTTGCTTACTATTTTGACTCAACTAATGCAAGTAAGTGTTTGCCTAAGGAACGAGTTGTTCAAGCAACAAAGCATCTACACAGGGATCTTTTCCTGCTTATATTCTTCTGGTAAGCAATGGTTTAAAAACTTTCTGAGCCAGCAACTGTGCCAAAGTCACTCTTCGATAGCAGTGGATCCTAAATGAATTTATGGCATTCAGAAGCAAAATTAGATGAAGTGTTCAGTTTCTACAACATCCTGTGACAGAATTCACGATTCCATCCTGAACGTTTTCTTCTCCTAATAGGTATTGTCTGTTGTTCCTTATTCATCAGCTGCTCAAAAGACAACTGGACAGAGATTTCCATTTTGTAGTATGAAGAGGACAGAGCAGCATGTATTTCTTTGAGTCCTCTTTGAGAGTTCTCAAGAGAATGTTTCCTGGTTTTTGTTAACAGGCTTGCCAGGAGCTTGACAGTATCAGTTTTTTAGGTGCTCCAGCTTAGCATAGTGCAGTCTCATCTCACTTTACAGTTGAGTGATGAGATCAGTCTGGCTGGAGATCCATGTAGGCTACAAGTTACCATTTGCTACTCATGAAATAATATCTTACCCTTGTAAGCTTCAACATCTGGTGAATGATAAGGACACTTGACTGGATTACATTTAATACAGCTAGTGGATCTGAGCCAGACTAGCAGCTGATGTGTATGGCTATTAAGTTACATATACAGGCACTGATCAAATTCTTTCTAGTTTTCCTTGCTTGCTGTGTTCAAAAGTATTTTCAGCTACTCACAAAACAGTGTTTTGTATCTCTAGAAATAAAAATTTGCAATTTTCAAATCCAGTTTTTCTTCCCCTCCCCCCCCCCCCCCCCCCCCCCCCCCCCCCCCCCCCCACCACCACCACTCCTCTTTCTTCGTCCTTGGTGCTTTTGGTGCTTTTGGCTATGTAAAGAAGGAAGGAAAGGAGCCTGTTACTGCAAAATAACTGTGTTAGCCTGAAAGTGATTTGGAAACTTGTACAGCTTTATCTCACCAAGTTTCAAATAATCACTCCAGTCAGAAGGATTGCCTACTTCTGGCAAGATGCCCAACCATAAAGCATTCTTGGTACAGGTAAGATAACCTTTTCTTACTCATGTGGTTTGTCACAGGAGGCTGCACTTTCAAATCCATCTCTTGTATGTTATAGACAATTAAGGCTGCTGAAATAGAAGACTTTCTTGACCAGCAGTTCTGTTTTTCCATTCAAGAAAATTTTCCATTTATCATGTGTTTAATATAGCCAAGCCTGTGACAGTTTCCTTTGAGGAATGCTGGCTTATAGTACTCTTTAAATTCGCAAGCGCGACTCTTCAAGTCAAAAAGGAAAGTAGCGTAGATGTACTTCTGGGTGAGCTGGCAGTGTCTTGTATGTGCCTTCTTTGCTCGGCAGGCAGTGTACATTTGCAGAGTATCTCACAGATGTGAGGGGTATTTGGGAACTTCAGGTTATTGCAGTGAGTAAATTCCCTTTTGAATTATGCTTTATGGAAATTCTTGGTGGTGTGGAAGCTAAAATTGCCACCTAAGTGTATATAAGTAAGCAGGAGTCTTGCTTTGAAGTTGTTGAAATCGTTTCTGGGAAAGAAGTTGATAATTTTGTTTCCTCCCGCTTCTAGACAAAGAAAAACACTTCTGTCCTGTTTTGCAAAAGAAAAAAATCATTAGAATACTTGACTGTTTACGTAGATATTAAGAGAAAATGTGCTATGTGCCAAAATAAGTCTGTGCACCTCACTGGGCGGAAACCACAAGAAAATACGAGTTAGATGTTTGAGCAATATTCTGTTACATGTCCTGAAATTAGAGTGTATATAATTTTGTTTTTAGCCAGTACGTAAGTTTTAAAAACCAAGGATTAAAGTTGGACAGGTAAATGTTTAGAGATGTGCTCAGACACTCAGAATACATTTGTTTTAAGCATTCGGTATGACTGCTGGTACTGTATTGTGCCAAATATACAGTGGTGGTGTCAGAAGATGGAGTCTGCCTTTTTTGCTTGTTTCAGAGATTCTTAATGTGAATTTCATATGGAAATCCAGTAGTGTTGAGAGGGGAATGATACACTTGAATTATTTGGTGGAATGGAGAATACAAGGACATAACAAAATCCTAAATGCTATTCCCTTTTCCATCGTTTGAGAAGACATTATCTTTTGAGTCTCCTTGGTGGAGAAAGGGCATTTTTTCATGTCATTTAACAGTTTTCTGTGTTTGTGGGTATCATTGCTTAAACTGATAGTAAAAGTGTGTTGAGGGCTATCTTTTAATCTTTTTCTCTTAATGTGTGTGATCTTTAAGAGGTTTGGCGACAGTTGTTCTCGCTGGTGATGGATAATGCAATGGGAAAATAATTTGTTACTTGTCTGTGAAGTTTGGTTTGGGGGTAGTCTGTCAAGTTTGAGAAGCCTTACTTGCATGATGCTGAGAAAGTGATGTTTATTGTGTCTACTGTTTTTACATGGTGTATCACTGTGCAACATGTAAAGTCCTCTAGTTCTAATGGTTGAGTTGTAAAATAAAGAAAACACAGTTATATTCATATTTTAAAACTCTTAGGAAGCCCCCAAAGTCCTGATAAAATTGATTATCCAACAGAGAGGATGAGGTAATATGTATGTTTAAAAATAAATTAATCTCTGAATTTATAGTTCCTATTCTGATATTTTTCTTCCTTTCTTTTTCTCTTTAGTTCCTTGGCATAGCATTTCTTGGGATTGGATTGTGGGCATGGAATGAAAAGGTAAGTTGAATATAGCACCAAACAAACATTTTTTCTTTCTGATGAAATATTGGAACAGCAGTATGCTGCACATTTAGTGCGTCCACACAGTTTCTCCTGAAACAAAATCAAGCTTCTCTGTCAAAAAAATAAAACACAACCTTGGCTAGGTTCACCTAGGGGAAGATCCGAGGCATTTTTCCCAAGAATGCTTTGGCAAGGAATCATGGCTGACACTTGCACGTAAAATAACCATTTCAATCCACACACGCTCAAATGGCAGCACAGATAATAGAATGCTCTACTGAAGGCAGTGTTGGCAATGTGTCTCTGTTGCATGTGTCCCTAGGAATGAGAGGTAGCCTACATGTCTCAGAAGGCAACTTCTTGAAACTGAGCCTTCTTGGCTTTGTTGCCTGCACGTAGCACGCTTGTTGCTGCTTCTCTTAATGAAAACCAAATGAAACCTGAGGCAAAGAAAAAAAAAATATATATATATTTCTTATGCAGAATATAAGGTTGTGCACTGGAAATCTTTCTGTTTTGAGACTGTAAAGTCAACTGAGAAATGGGAATAAAGGAAGGAAAAGGTGGGGAGAGAGAAAGAGAGAACTCACTTGTGAACCATAGCCTGATTTTTAGTTTGCTCACTGCAGAAGCAAGGAAAAAGATAAAGTATCAAAGTATAACACACAAAACAAGTCAGTATGTATTGGGTTATCAAAATACAACTGCTAAAATTAAAGCCAGAGTTTCCTTGTTTGTTTAAAAAATGAAGGAAAAAAAAACACCAACAACAAACTAAAATCCAACCCTGACTAATAACAACTGTGCTTTGATATGTAGCTAAGTGATGCTTTTCTTTTTTGATTGAAAACACTAAGTTAGTTTCAAACTAATATTTACTTCAGGCATAATAACTGGCACTTGCAGCAGAAAAAAAACACCACACTGGAAACATGGGGGTTTCCACTTAAATTCACTTATGTGCCACTTAAATTCAGGACAAATTTTGCTGATTTGGAAGTGAGTTATTGACTTAAATTCTAATTGCTCTGTGCAAAAACTAACTCTCAGTGCTTGTAATAGAGTGTTAACTATCTCATGCCATATACACGTTTGTACATAGAAGTTTGTATTTCAAGTGTGTTATACACATATATTTACCTACCATATGATGCTCATGTTGGGAAACTTGAATAGGTTTGGAAAGTGGTGCTATCATTCAGCAGAGAGGTACAAACCTGTTTAACTGAATTATCTGAGCATACTCATAGAGCTTATGATGCCTGTGTCTAAGCCTCAGAGAAGTAATATATTTCAAAGTAGCTTACCAGAAAAGTTCTTAACACTTTTTTGTATCATTTCTGTGGTAATACAAATTATTCCTATTTAGAATAAATGAGCAGGTAAAAGGAAAATAGCTATGGTCTAGTTTGTGAAGTCTGAAATATACTACCCCTGCAGCCAGAGGTTGTTCTAACAGAAGGATGGTTGGTTTGGTTTTTCATATTGTCTGTATGTGAAACCAAGCCCACCTCTAAGGAAGAATGCTTTTGATTCCTAATAGTAAATAATCAGGAACTAAGGTTCATGTTTTTACTCAAGGTCTGCATGTCTATTATCATGTCATCTTAAGCGTTTCTTGGGACAGGAAATGGTCACAAACTGCAGTCAGGATCAAGTGCCAGGTAATCGTAGTGCCCATGCAACTGGGGGGGTGGATCAGCTGCATCCCATACAGAGTTGTTCTTGCTGCAGCTTGGTAGCTGGAGGTGACAGACAAGCAGGTGAAGCCAAACACTTGGAAGATCTGTAACTTGACTGAAAAACACTTCTCTAGCTAGTCTGCTTCTTGTGTAAGCTGATGTGAATATCTCTTTGGCATTGTGGTCTGTTGTAATGGTATACTGTAAGACAGGAAGGCAGCTCTGCAGAAAAGGACTTGCGGACTGCAAGTTGACCAGAAGCCAGCTGCATGCCCTTGCTGCAAAGACAGCTCTAACTAATGGTGTTCTGGACTGCATTGGGCAAAGGGTTGCCAGCAGGTGAAGGGAGGGGATCCTTTCCTTTTGCTCAGCACTGGTGAGGCCTCACCTGGAGTGTTGGGTTCAGTTCTGGGCCCCTAAGTAGGAGAGAGATGTGGACATACTGGTAAGAGTTCAGTAAAGGGCCATGAAGATAAGGAACCTTTCCTACAAGGAAAGGTTGAGTGAGCTGGGCCTGTTCAGACTTGAGAAGGCTCAGGTTTAGGGGAATCTGTCTCCCAACAAGTGTTGTTGGGAGGGTGCAAAGAGGATGGAGCCAGACTCTTGTCAGCGGTGCTCTATACCAGGACCTCAAAACCCTTTCAACTCTTCTTTTGTTTGAACGTTCTGTTGTGGTGTGAAGACTGCTGCTGTCCCAATAAACTAAATCTTTGACAGTGGTACTATTGTATAATATGTAAACATAAATTTATCATGTTTTTGCCGGATTAGATCTTCAGAAGGACTTCTGTACTGCGAGGTGATGTAATAGTGGGGAGGATTTTGATTTATTTCCATGTTCAATAATTTGGTTTTATGTCTAGCTGTGGTGTTCTGTGTCCTGGTTGTTGACTTGTATGTAGTTCTGCTGCATCACAGAAAAATAGCTTACAAGGCCATGTTAAAAATGCAGGATGTAATGAAGTAATCCACATTTTACAGGAAGCCTGTTTGCTGCCAGGTGAGACTGTGATAGATCAGTTGATTTAGTGGCTGGTTTCTCTTTTTTGCTAGATTGGTTTGAATTCTCTTTAGACTTTAAAATAAAGAAGGAAAAAAAGTAAAGAAAATAACACACATACAGTCTCATGACCTTCCTTTGCAGGGAGGCAAAAGAGCTCATTTGTCAACCAGGCAGTAGAATTGTCTTGACAGCCAGCCAGCCAGGCCTGAACAAAAAACTGGGCAATTAGCATTCTGAATCGTGGACTCAGAAAGAGAACTGGAGGTGGGGGCAATAAACTTGAGGGATGAATAAAGCTGTCTATGCCATAGATGTGCTATATAGCTCACAATCTCTCAGTGTTTTCAGGCACACTGGACTTGGTCTAGTACTGTTCGAGGAAAAAAAAGTTCATCCACTGAGCAGCTGACACCCACCCTTCCCCCTCCCCCGGCTTGTTAGCATATAAAGAGGCTGTACTAAGTCCAAGCAGCTTACACTGTGTTTGCTCAGCAGCAGGGAAAAAATATATGGCCATTACATTTCACTAACTTTTCAAACCACTTCAAGCAATTTTTTTCTGTTTCCTTTTACAAACAAATTAACCCTGTACAAAATGTCTACTTCCCTCCTTGGTTGTGAATATTAAATAATGTGGTCTTAAGGCTCATTGACAGTGTTCATGGTATGATGCCAGTAGGTACTTAGGAAAGCAAACTTTGTGGTTCTCTCACTACCTGCAGGAGATATACATCCACATGTAGTGAGAATGAGTGATGAATTGCCTTTATGTCCTCCGAGGCTTTTGGGACTGTAGAGTGGGAGCTTTTAGAAAGAAAGTACTGAGGTTTTGGAATCTTCGTTAGGTAGGAGGTTGTAAAAGCAGAGATTCTAACATGGAAATGGGAAAAAATGTTTAGATCCTTGCAAAATTTGTTGATTAGTCTTAGTTCACTTACAAGGTTGGCTGAAATTAAGTGAGATAAGTGGAAGAGGCTGATTGCATGCATAAGTTTAGTTTCAAAGTTTTTCTTATTAAATCAGTGTAACTAGAAGATACTCCAGCTCAAAAGCCAACTTACAGTTTGGAATATGGTACGTCTATGTGCCTGCACAGTGGTGTTGGTGAGTAGGAGCTCTTGGTCTGGGTCTCAAGTTTTAAACTTGGCTTTTTCATGTCAATTAGATCTCGCTGGTACATTTAAGTTTACATTTCAGTACATAAAGATTCATTATCTAAAGATGCTTTTAAATATTTCGTAGTGTTCCAACACCCTGTAACCATTAATCCTGAAAAATGGAAAAAAAAAAAAAAAAGTATCTTATATGTATTCCTAGCAGTTATTCACCTGTTGAACTCTATTTTGCTGTAACAAGGCAGTTAAGCTAGTCTCCTTCACTAGAAGCTTGGAGATTAAAGTTTTGCTGCTATTACTATTTGCTGTAGGAAATGCAAAACCAACAAAAATCAAGGAAGTAAGTTCTGTAAACACTGCTCACCTAGTTTCTCAATTGCAGAGACAAAATGCTGGAGTGGAATTAACTTGGTGTATGTCGATGACCAATGTTCTGTTCTTCATGCTTATTCAGATGCACAGCATGGAGGAACTGCACAAAGTTTCTGAAAGTAGATATTTTTTCCATTTTAAAATAATACATTTGGAAAACACTCCCGTGTGTTTCTGTTCACCAGCATTTCTAAGTCCTGCAGACAGGCTTGCAGAAAGGTAATCCTTAGGCTGCAGAGAATGTTTCTGAAGGTCTTGTATTGCTGAACTTTTTTCTGACCACTTGCTTTCTTCACCCTGGAAATGTGCTTCTGCAGCAGATAAGTTTAGTGACCTTTTTCCATCTTAAATATTTTTGTGCATTTCCTCGAGTTCTCCCATCCTACTTGTGTTGATTTCTTCTTTTTATGGCCCACTGGGGATATTGTTTGCCATGGGGACTGCTGAATGTGCTACTGTTTTCTTCAGGCTAATTCTAGAGTCCCATAGACTGAATGCCTCCTAGTGTGTGGAGCACAAGTTGTATATTATGGAAGCATGTCTTCATTTGTCAGCAATCTAGTTTGTGTGGTCTAAGACTGTTAATGTGAATTGAAGCATAGCTTATGGGGAGCCCCTTTAAATGAACTGAAATGCTAATATAGATAATGTAGATGTGTATCAAATATCAAAGGTTGGAGCTGGAGTTAGTGGTCTGGCTTTGGAAAGCAGTATAAGTGGTCCTAGTAATCTATAGGATGGAGAAAGCAATAAGAGTGCGACCCTGCTCCTTGTGGAAGTAAATGTTGCTTCCTTCATCTTTTTTAATGGGATAAAAGCAAGCAGCAGTGCAGCTCTAATACTGGCAGAGGCCTTACCAAGTAACTGTCTTCAAGATCAGTATTTTTCCTTTGCTTTGAGCTATGCATGAGATCCTGCTTGTAGAGTGCACAGCTCTGGCCACATGAAAAAAGCAGCATGACAACAGAGGATCAGTCACTAGATTCAGGCATCTCTCTTAAAATGGTTTGCTCTGCCCTTTCTCTTGTACTAGAAGGAGTCACTTCCCTATAATTTTGCAGGAGCTTCTGATGGGCCTGGCTTGGTGATCTTGTATTTGTTGGTGTGGCCTCTCTACCACTCCTTTGTTGGTGAAAGGAGCAGGTCCTGCTGTTTCACTTGACTTTTCTCCTGAATGTGGGGTGAATAAGGAATATGTCAGTCTTTCCAGTTGTACACCTGTGTCATTCTATCCTAGTGACCAAAATCAGATACACTGCACAAATAAAGCAACTTTTCCATAACCATCATTATTGATTGTAGTTCATTTATGGATGATGATTTTGCTCCTTTATAACTGTGAACAAATAGTGACTTGCAGGGGATGAAAAGATTAAGAACCTCAACATTCAAATGTACAGCAGGCAGTTGAGGGTGGGGGAACAAAGCAAGCAGATGAGCTGGAGCTCATCCAGAGAGCGTGTCCTGCTGGCTCTCCTTGTGGGACTGCAGTAGAGCCCTGGATTGGTGCCACTGGAAGAAGAAAAGTATTAGCATATGTGGCTCTGCACAAAGTGTTTATTGTCAAGTAAAGATTAGGCATATGTCTAAACTACCAAAGAAGTACTGTGTGTGTACCCCAGCAACATTACCATACTTTTGAAGTGTGACTATAGGTTTAAGGAAAAAAAGAAGTTTTTCCTCCTGTTAGATGCCAGAATATCGATAGTACTTGCAACTGTATTGTGGTAAAGATTGGACTTGTGCAGTAGTGTTGCTGAGAAAAATTCCTTTTCATTTGCAGACAGCCCAACTTTAAAAGATTTACAGGCGATGTGTTTAGGTTTTTCATTTCTGGAGGAGATGAGCTGGTGAACAATCACCACATGCATGACTGGTAGCCCTGAGGATTCAGAGCGTTACTGGAGTAAGCAGTGTTATCTTGTGAGATTCTTCTTCCCCTGCTCAGTCACCTCCGTATGCGTTTCCTTCTGCTTTTGGCTGAAGATGGGAGGAAGACAGAATTGGCAACTGTGAGACTTATGTACTTTCCCCAGAATAAAGCACTACCTCTGTGCAAGTCAAGGTGTAAGCACACAGCATTGTCTGTGTTGTCATTCCTCTTGCTAGCAATTGTTTTTTATTGCCAAAGTCACTCTGAAGACTGCATATCCTGACGTATCTCCAGAATACTGATAACTTGGGATTCATATGCAGACAGCACACAACACGAATGAGAATTACACAGCAGGCTTTGTGCTGTCAGGATGTATTACTTGGAGTTTATCCAAACCTGGTTTATGATTGCCATATGTGGACCAGCAGAAGATGCACATAAAGGTGCTCTCCAAGGGTAGCAAACAATAAAGCTTGTACTGTTTTACTTCAGTACATGTCAGATCACAGCTCTACTGAGCGATCAGAACCTGAAGGAGAACTCTGCTTACATGAGTGACTTTTGCTGAGTGACTGGCCAGTTTGTGGCATGCCAGTGACGTGAAACTGCCAGTGCTAGAAGATCGAGTAAGGTGGGAAAGGTCATGATCAGAAAGGGAATATAAATACAACCAGTTTGCTAAATTGTATTCTCATTAGGTGCAACAAAAGTATGAAGTTGTGTACTACTTCTTAGTAACACTTGTATAAAGACTAGCTTCTCAAAGAGCGGAGTCTACAGGTGTGAACTGAATTACACTTGGATTTTGTCTTTCATTTAAATTGTAGTACTTTCAAATGGAAATAACTTGATTAGACTGTTCTTTCTTTTGAAAAGTAGGACTGAATTGTCTTATGAAGAGAGACTTAAATGACCATTCATCCTTCGGGATTTTTTTTTTTTTTGAAGTAAAATAATTGCAGTAGGCACTGTCCTTTTTCCACTGACTGTTTTTATGCTCTGCTATAGAACATTAATGAAAAAAAAAAAAAGCTAATGTTAAAAGAAATCAGGAGTAGCTTTTGCTTAAGGCATAACTTGTTCTCATGTTATGAGATGGGGAAAACATAGAAGGGACTTCCAAACTTGTTTGGAAGTCATTACAGCAGACCTTTTCCTTGGGGTAGACCTTGTGTTTCCTGACTTGCATATGTCCAAAGCAATGCCTTTTTCAGAGGTTTGTGTGTTAGATTATGCTGCTTACTGTTGGTTATTCTTAGCCAGAAAGTTGTATCTTTTGATTTCTTTTCTTATGGCTCATGTAATCAAGAAACAGTGGTGGAAAACTTCTGTACAAATTGATTTAAGTGTTAACTACTGTTAATTGTTCAGTTCAGTCTGACTTGTACCATCTCATCACTGGTTACTTAGAAAAGGGAACGACGTACCGACTGGTCTGCTTTGACAGCAATGATGGGTCTGAGCAGCATTGTGTTATATTATGCATCACATCTATTTGTGCTTTTGTAATGAATGACAATGCCTAGTACTGTATGTACTGTAGGAGGAAAGCAGTGAATATATTTTTTTCATCCCTCTGTCAGGGAGGATTGCCCTCTCTAGTATACTAGGAGGAAAATCTAGTCTGAGAATGTTGACTCATGTTCTTATTTATTGTTTGTAAGTTAGTTAGGTTGTGGGTTTTTTTTTTTTTAATGGTATTCTGGCCTCTTCCAAGGCTCCTTGCTGGGTGCATTGGAGAAATTCAGGCCCCTATTTTATTTCCAATTTACTCAGTGTTAGTTTTGTGTGGGGAAATTATGGAAGTGGTTGCAGACTGATGTGCTGAATTAGAGATACTGGGTGCGTGACTATTTACATGCTATGGGTGGCCCAAATTGAGTATTAAAAAACAAAATCGAGGATCCAAAGCTACGGTTATGAAGAGTTATCCATTAACAGTGTTACTAACAACTTTTGGAAATGATGCTATGATAACATCATTTAAAACTATTGCTGTTCTGGGAGCAAAAGAAGCAAAGTGGATATGAGCAGGAACAAGTAAAAGGATGAAAAACTTGAGAATAAATCTGCAGACAAGAAGCTGTAGAGGAGAAGATCTGTATTGTTGCTTTTCAAGCCATAGCCAACTCAGGAGTTAATAGGGAAAGCAGTAGTCCAAAACACTCAGCCTGCCTTCAGGCTTCTTTGAAGGAGCACATGAAGAAACATCCACTGCAGCAGTGTGCTCTGTATTGACCTATGACACCAGGGAGTTAAATGGAGGAACAGTGATGCTTCAGCTTTTTTGCTGCCAGAAGGCTTTGTGAAACTAACTGTTCCTCTGCAAACTCACTGGAATAAGGAGGACTTTGTATTTGCTCCTTGATATGGCCCATATGTTCAACATCAGCCGAACTCTGGCTAAAATGTGTTCAGATCAATAAAATAGGTTCTCAAGACTCCTGGCATGACAACCCAAGCTTTATACCTAAGGGATTAATGACATTATAAGTGGGCTGTGCTGACTGTTGTATCTAAAATACAGCATGTGTAATTTACTGTGTGATAAATCTAACCCAAGTTCATGTATGCCATCTCCTGAGACATGTCTTTAAATGGCCTTCTGTCCTATTAAGAAACTTAACACCAATTTCAATGTTTCTTTTTGTTGACTGATTAGACAGTAGCCATACTTTTCTTACATAATGAGGTTTTGGCATGTAGGTGACTGAAGTTTTAATCAGCCTGGTATCTAAATTGTCAAAATATAACATAAAATTTGTTGCAATGCACTGCATTTAACTGACAAGTTCAGTTCTAATTTCTGTCAGTTGTTGAAAATACTGAGGCTGAACTTAAGAGGTTTTTTTTGCTATTGACCACTTTTTCTATCATAACATTTGTAAGTTTGTGCTTATATGAACAACATATACAATACCCAAAATGCATCTCCTCATGGGTAATAAAATCAAGTTAAATTTTATTCAAATGTCTAAATCTGACTTTTTGCGGAGAACTCTAGAAGAATGCTTTTTTGTTCTTCCCATGCATTGATTTCAGAAATATTGAACATAATCATTTTGTTTTCTTGTTGTGCTGAAGAGCATTTGTTTGCTTTAAACATCTACCTTTTAAAAAAGAAAAACGTAAGCTGAATGATTACAACAGAAAGCTTGACCACATGTGTTATCTCTTGGTGTTGTTTCTTTCACAGGGAGTGCTGTCCAACATCTCTTCCATCACTGACCTGGGTGGCTTTGATCCAGTTTGGCTCTTCGTAGTGGTAGGAGGAGTTATGTTCATTTTGGGATTTGCAGGATGCATTGGAGCTTTGAGAGAAAATACCTTTCTTCTCAAATTTGTAAGTAGCATTCAGTGGTTACATGGGGAAAGTCATGTTTGGTATTGCTGCTTAACCATGTAAAGATATTAAAAAACCTTTTGCGGAGCAGAAGGTGTTACTTATGTGAGAGTACTGTTCTCTGAATCTCTTTTGATTAGCTTTACAGATCTTAATCTCTGCTGCTTACTTGTTTGTTTTTAATGTTTACTTTTATTTAATGTTAAATACTTTGTTTTTAATGTTTAGAGTTGTTGATGGTAAGAATCATAATGCGGAACTACTGCTTTTCATATGGGTGTAGCCTAACATTTTGCCATCCTGTCACTCAGAGCCCGAATTAGCTAGTTAGAGTCAATAACCAGCTGCCTGTGAATTAGGAGGAATGTATAATAAACTACTGAATGTGAACCATGTGATTTTTGCTGTGCAAGTTTCCCTCATGGTACAGAAGGGATAGGACTGCTAGAAAGGCATTGCTTGCTGATAAGACTTGGCTCTGTACTGTACAGCTAATGTGAAAAGACCTTATTGCCATATATAAATTTAGGATTCAGAATAAAACCAAGATATTTTTCTCTCCTGTCATACCTTCCAGAGTTGAGCTTAGCCAGGGTAGTATTTGTCTTCATAACCGTCAACTGTTAGTATACACTCAAAAAGTTTTCTGGTAAAAATCAGCCTTCAGGTCACGTATTTGGCTCCCACTGACATGCTGTATTGCAGGAGGAGGTTGACGGTTACTGAGCCACTTATGAAGCAGCTCGAGATAGTTCTAGCTTGCTCTCTCCTTGCTTCTATTAAATAAATAAATAAAAGGAAAGGAAAGAAAAGAAAAGCTATTGTAAATGTTGGGTTTTTTTCTTCTTTCTCTCATCTTCTCTAAAACGTACCCATCTGCTGTACCAGAAATAGCTTCCTATACAGCAGCTGACAGAGGAATTAAAAATGCGTCTGAACAAACATAGGGAGCATATTAAAATGAGTCTTAAAGGCACAGTTGCAAAAGGGATGGAATTCCAGTATATGAGGACCCCGGCATGTTTTTAAAACACTGTAGAGACTCAGTGGAGATGCTTAGAGAAAGTGGCAGATCGTTACTAATGCCTTTGGCATCCATTGCATTTGCATTAATCATCACAGCCTCATTTGGTTTTAATGTGGATATGAGTCATTCCATAGACACTCCTCTCTGACTCAGTCATTAATTAATTTCTGTTGTTAGCAATTTTTGCTTTACCCACTTAGGCGAAGTTTTACCAATGAGGATGTCTAAAGAGAAGGTCACTGAGACAGCATTTAATTTGTTCTATTTGTTGTTCAGTGCCTTTGAAAAAGGGAGTGCCTACACAGGAATTTTACATGAGTTTTCAAAGAGCCTGGCAGGTGGCCACCTCTGTTGAGATTTAGAGTAAACAATTTTGGACTTCTTTGGAAATTCCAGTGAAATGTTGTGCTCTGGGTGCCAGTGCTTGCGTTCATTGACATTTTTATTATTTGCTAGAATAAAATTGAGAGAATTGTACTACAGCTCTAATGGAGAAAAAAAAAAGATCTATTTTTAATTTAATTTTTTTTTTGTTTGTTTGAGTTGAATAGGTTGAGTTTGCTCTGAAACAGACAAAGCTTTACCACCAGACATAATTGTGAGCCTTGAAAAATAAATTTCTGGCAAGATGGTAAAATAATTTTAATGTTTTCCTTTTTCTTCATAGTTTTCTGTGTTTCTTGGAATTATTTTCTTCTTGGAACTCACTGCTGGTGTTCTAGCATTTGTTTTCAAAGACTGGATCAAGGATCAGCTGTATTTCTTTATAAACAACAACATCAGAGCATACCGAGATGACATTGATTTGCAAAACCTCATAGACTTTACGCAGGAATATGTAAGTAGGACTATGTTTATTTTTTAATGCTTGCTTTAATGAAATACCTTCTCTGTTTGTTACTTTCTGTTTAGTTTCTTCAAGGTCTAACAAAAATATATTAGAATGTAATCCTTGTCGTATTCACAGAACTTCTGCAAACACACAGTACCTGTGAAAAGTGGCTTATTTCTTGTTGTATTATTCAGCATAAGAATTACAGTGGAGAGTTGGGGTGATTTATTCATGAAGGCTTTTAAAGATAAGTGTGTCAAATTGACTAGTTACAGTAAGAGTTTTGTGTTCAGACTGTTGGAGCATATTTGTATGCGTCTATAAAATACTTCAGGGGGGGTTGTTTTCAAAATATTTTATTGTAGGAACTACCACTTCTTATTAAAAAACAAAACAAAACTCCAAAACCCCACATTTTTTCTAAGCTTGATGGAAACTTATTCAGTTATGAATTGAATGCTCGTGATGTTTTAGCAACATCAGAGGTGCTACACCACTCTGCAGAGTGACAGATGTGGGGGCTTGTTGAGACTGTGATGTTCTATCTCATGAAGACTTAACGTATTTAGCCTAGTGAAGTGGGCAATTCCAAAAGTCCTTGTAAGAAATCTCTAAAAGACACTCCAGCAGCACCTGAAGGGGGGAAGGAAGAGTGAAGTCAGATGCACATGCTTGTGCAGGTTCATAGGTCATATTTGCCAATGTGTAAAGGAGTCTTGCACTGGATTTCACACACAAGCCATTTTGCTGAAACGTTCTTGCTCCAGTATTCTCTTCTGGTCTATGGTTTATGAACTTCACATTGAATTTGGCTCTGTGTAGCTGCATCATTAAGTGTTGGTTGAAATCATTATGTCTCTTTATTTTTATATATTCTGCAAATAAAGTTTGCTTCTATTTGCCTTGGTGGAAAAAGTGAGTAACAGAATGTGGATCCCTGTGCTCCTTTGAATCTTTTCCAGTTTGAAGAGGGCCAGAGATCTGAAAGCAGAGGGGCATGTGTACACAACCAAAAGGCTATAATCCAGTTTTGCAGTAGACTGGCACTAGATAACTGGATTAGTACTCTTGACAGTTAAGTCAGGGCAGCATGAGTCTGGAGAGCAAGTTACTTTTTCAGCTAGGTGAGATGAGACTTGAAGACAGTGTATTTCTGGTAATGCAGATGGAACTGTATTTACATCCAGAGGGAGAGAATTGCCATTCCCAACACTTTAAAATGTGCTTAGTTGGATTTATTTATTTATTATTAGTATGTTTTTAGTTGGTATAGATGGGTTCCTTGGGCTAGATTCTGGAGTGCTGTAAACCATCAGTGCTCCACTGAAGTTTCGTCTGTTCTTTGAAGGTTCAGCATTTTTTACCAGACTAAGTGTAACATTTGGAGTCTATACTTTTTTGAAGGATTCTGCTTTCCTTCAGTTAAGGGTTACTTGTGCAATCTGTGATGTGCAGTAAATGCTGAATTCATACTGACTAGTATGCAGCCTACCGAAGATTCCTTCAAACTGGCAAGCAGAGTAGCTTGGTTCTGATCAGGTCTGTTAGGAACTCATGGCACATTAGACTGGGAAGAATATCACACTTCACTATACTGTCCTTGGGGCCTGAGCTTCTAGGACTGTGCAAATCTGTGGTTTTAGCATATCAGTTTGCTCTGTAATTTTTTCTCCAAAGAATAACATTGCAGGGTGTGAACAGAACTGTAATCCCCTGGTAATTTTAGAATAACTTCATAGGTTGGAGTGGTCTTAAAAAGTTAAATAATTTATTTTCCATTAAATGAGGGAATCTTGGATTCTTTATGGAAAGCTAGATGGAAACCGGCAGCGATTATGCATGTTTTAATGCTGAGATTTATTGATACTGAAAGACAAAAAGCTCTCCTTTCTGTGTTCTAGTGGCAGTGCTGCGGGGCTTTTGGAGCTGATGACTGGAACCTTAATATTTACTTCAATTGCACAGATTCCAATGCAAGTCGAGAGCGCTGTGGTGTGCCATTCTCTTGCTGCACTAAAGATCCTGCCGTAAGTCACAGTCAGGAGAATAGGAGGGCTCTGCTGTTCGGTTTTAAATGACTGTATGAGACTTTTCTGGAAGTCATGCATGATCTTAACTTTTCTACCATCTTCTGTTTATTTTTTTTTAACTTAAATCACAGTGTAACTACTGATTTCTCTTCTACCAGCAAAAATCCTGAACTAACTTAAGTCTTCACTGTATGCTTTTCATGTTTGCTGTTTTTCATTAGAATGAGAGAAACACAAAGTTGGCTGAATGTACATGTTAATCTTAGCAAGTACAAAAAGCAGAAGTCCATAATGAGTTGAAGGATATGAGCTTTTAATCAACTATCATAAGGATACTTCATTTGCTGCCTTAAAGAACAACTGTAAGATCAGACACTCTAAAGCAGGTATTGCTCATTATTTAATGGAGTGTCCAGAGGCTGTAGTCATCTTGGCCTGGTTTGTGTGGGTGTAGTAATAAGTGACAGCCTGTTCTGAAGAACTGGTGTATGATTGTGTTACAGTCTTTAGACAGCCACAGAAATCTCTGTTCTGGTAGACAACAGGTTGGCCATGAGCCAGCAGTATGCACTTGTGGCCAAGAAGGCCAGTGCTATCCTGGGGTGCGTTAAAAAGAGCATGGCCAGCAGGTCAAGTGAGGTGATCCTCCCCCTCTACTCTGCCCTGGTGAGGCCATGTTTAGAATACTGTGCTCAGTTCTGGGCTCCCCAGTTCAAAAATGCAGGGATCTCCTAGCAGGAGTCCAGTGAAGGGCTGCAAAGATGATTAAGGGTCTGGAGCATTTCCTGTGTGAGGAAAGGCTGAATAACCTGGATCTGTTTAGCCTGGGGAAAAAGACTTGGTGGGGGGAGGGGGGGAATCTGATTAATGTTTATAAACATCTGAAGGGAGGTGGGAGGCAAATGGGTGAGGTCAGGCTCTTCTTGGTGGTGCATAGTGATAGGACAATAGCCTAAAATGTGAACAGAGGAAGTTCCATACTAACATGTAGTAGAATATTTGTATGGAATGAGTAATGGAACACTGGAACAGGTTACCCAGAGAGGTTGTGGAGTCTCAGTGAAGATATTCAAGACCTTTCTGGACACCTACCTTTGTGGCCCATTTTAGGGTACCTATTTTAGTAGGGGAGTTGGAGTTGATGATCTCTTGAGGTCCCTTCCAACCCCTGCAATTCTGTGTAAATTCTGTGTAACACTGCATATATTTGACTTTCATATAGTTTAAAAGAAGCAGCCTGTGAGTCCTCATATTATCTGGTAGTTCAGCTGTGGCTCAGGTGGTTTTTGTCCACCTGGAATGACTTCTGGCTCCTTGAATATCTGAGTCCGTAGCACTAACTAAAATCAGGTGAGTTGCCAGCAGGCAGCTCAGGTGCTTCCTGCCTTGCTAATGCAAAGCAGTTACTCCTTTGGCCTTTAGTCACTTCTGCTGTTGTCCTTCTTAGCCCTTCATTTACACATGCTGCCTTCTGGTTCCTCTGCAGTTGAATGCATCTTCAAACTAGTTTGGATATTCCTTGTGAATATCTGTGTCTTTTAACAAAGTATTATAACAAAATGGAAAGCATGTTTGGCTAAAGCCTTACTTTAAGCTTAGGATTTCCTCCTAATGTTCACCAGTCTGCCCACCCACCCACAAACAGAGCTCATCACAACCCAGTTTTAAAAATATAGTTGTTATAAAACCAAACCAGTGACAGTGCTACCATGTAATCCTATAAATATATAATCTGTGCTAAAGTTTTCTGTCTGTGTATATAGTTATTCATTTTCTTAGGGGGTGATGCAGTAACCAGAAACTTTTAAGATAAGCCTCATTCTTATTCATTGTAGAGAAGCAGCACACTTAATTGCCTTTAAAATAAAATGTGTAATGCATGTAATGAATATAAATGTAACCAAGCTGTGACAGGTTTGTGTGCAATGATATACACAGATTTATTCCATGGGAAAGCAAATTTGTGTCTTTTGGAATTAGAGTGTAACGTTGGACTGATACAGAAAGTTATGTGCATGCTTTCTTGAGCAGGGCTTGCTTTTGGTATAGCATTTAATTTCACTTAAATCAGGAAATGATAAGTCTAAGCTAAGCCAAAGCAAATTCCTTTGAAACAAATTTAGACTCCTTTAGTTCACTTTGTAGTTTAACAAGTTGTAATGTTCTACGTTTTTCTACAGGCAAGGAAAAGTTGGCATATTTCCATTCTTCACGCTTTCTTTCAGTTATCAGATACTGAGCTTAAAGACAGAAGACATTGGTAATAAAGCAAGTAGATGCCCAGCACAAAAAAAAGCTTAAAAACCCTCTCTTGGAATCTCATCTGCTTGTGAAGCCCTGAAGTGCATGGCTTTCTTGATATTCTAGGTCCTGGAACAGGAGCATTCATCTCATTAAAAGTTACTCAAAATCTAGAGGTCCATTGAGGGAATTCAGCTTGGGCAACTGACAGGATTGATACTTGTTATGCTTCCTGAAAAGTGGAAAAACGTTTAGAGGAGCTTAAGTGCTAATAGGAGGAGATTTCTTCTTCTATATGGCTGTTATTTAAAATCTATCTCTGTCGACTATGTTTCTAACTTCCCACAGTTCGATTAAGTTGTGATGTTCAGCATGCCTAGCTAATACTGGCTGATTTTTCTGACTTCCTTGAGCAGTTCCTTCTGCTCACTGTTTTTATATGAACCTGTAACTTAATATTTTGCTATTGTTGCAGCAAACTAGTTGCTTCATCTTATTGCCCTGAAACACCTGTATATACAGAGTACAGTCAGCCTCAGCTTCCACTGTGTAGCACCTGTTCAGTAGGAGAAGTCTGTCATAGCCTGCTGAAGGTGCTTGGGGAGTGCTGAAGCAGAGGCAGTAGGAAGAAAACTCCTTCCCCTTTGGTATCGAGATCCCATAAGAAAGAACGGGCACTAGTAAACATTACCCATTTCTCCTTTTTCCTCTATTGTTTTGGAAAGGAACTAGGTACTATATATATTTCTACAGACATCCTGTAAGAACTTGCAGTTTCTGCAAATGGAACTGCTCCTTCTTACCTCTTTGTGACTGAGTCCTGAAAAATTTTAATGGTAGTTTTTGTGAACAGACAAAACCTTTTGAGTGGAAAGTTCTTTTGCTTCACGCTGATGCATCCTAATCCCTTTGCTTTGATTTCCAAATGCTTATGTGTGGAATGTGGGGTTTACCCAGGTAGAGGGCTGATTTTTCCCACTGTGCACCTTTGAAAGCTGAAAGTCTTTTTCACCTTGTGTTTTTGTTTGTTGCTAATAATTAACAGCACTGAATGGAAGAGAGAAGGATCTTTTTAAAAGTAGTATGAAGACCAAAACTGAGGTGGTTGTATTACTACATACAGGACCAGCTCTGGGGAACTGGGACAGGATGCTTTGGAGACATTTCTTGTCACTCATTTGCCTCCTGTTTGTCTCTTTTCTAGGAAGATGTTATTAATACTCAGTGTGGCTATGATGCAAGGCAAAAACCAGTAAGCATTTTTTTTTCTCCTCTTGTAATGTGTCCTCTGAATCTGAATCCCTCTGGCAAAAACGGGTTATTTTACTGGTGTGACAATTGAATGTAACTACCTCTTTTTTCTTCCTTTCTTCCCTGACAGGAAGTTGATCAGCAGATTGTTATCTACACTAAAGGTTGTGTCCCTCAATTTGAGAAATGGTTGCAGGACAATCTTACCATAGTTGCTGGTATATTCATTGGGATAGCATTACTGCAGGTAAGTGCCATGTTCCTTGTAATGAGTTACATAGAAGAATAGCAGAGAAATAGAACGTGGGTGCTGGGTGGGGACTGAATATGAGAATTGGAAATACAGTATGAATTTCACCTAGAAATATAAGGTCTGTAGGTTTTAGTGAGGTGTGCTAAGTGCTTGAGGCTTTTGTGTGTGTGTGTTAGGAGGTACTTCTGTCAGTAAAGATTTTTCTTTTCAGCTGTTCACAGGTCAAAATCAACACTCTGTGTTAGATAAAGATTGAATAGAGAGTTTTAAGCCCGTATGGATCTACAGTTTCTGATATTTAAATGAGCAATGGAATGCCTTTACAGTTACTTTTGTGAAGGAAATACAGAACAATTCAATTTCCTGGAACCCAGCAGCGCTATAAAAAGATGAGGGTTACAGAAGTTTTTCAATACTTTCTTCTGCCGATACTTACTGTTAACTTAATGTCTAACTTTCTGTTGCTTGTTTTCCTATCAAAGTTCTGTATAACTGAAGGGGTTTACCTGTGTGAAAAAAGTTGTCCAATGCTCCAAATGAATGAACTGTTGTCTCTTCCAGATATTTGGGATTTGCTTAGCCCAGAATTTGGTTAGTGACATTGAGGCTGTCAGAGCCACCTGGTAAAACTGCTGAAGTAACCACAACAAGACACTGGACAACCGAAACCCTCTGAAACCTCCAGTGTGTCTCTCCGGCACCAAGCTGTATGGACATGGGTGACAGGGAAACCTTCTCTCCCACATAGTCTCAAGTTTTAAGTTCCTGATATTGCAGTGAACTCATATTTCTTTGGGGGTGGGGATGAGAAGAGTGAGCTTTTTAAAACCTGCTGCTCACGGGCAATTTTTTTTCTTTTTTTTTTCTTTTTTTTTTTTTTTTGCTTTAAACCACCAGTTTGAAAGCTGTTGAGCCGTGAATCTCTACTGTATTCTTGATCCTGAGTAACAAGTGGACACTTTTTTAAAATTGGTGTATTCAGTGGGACAGAGTTGCATCATTGTAATCTGTGCATATACTGTTTATTCTTCATGTCATGAGCTCTTAGTAGCTGCCAAGTATTCCTGAGATGGTTACTCACCTCACCACTACTGTAAAGGAGCAGTCGTCTTATTTTCACAGATAAACGTAGCTACAGCCTAAACTCATCAAGCAGGAAGCAACTTTCTATGCATCTATTGTACAGTAAATGAAACTGTTTTTAAAACAAGGGAAAGTTACTTTTTTTGGTGTTTTTTTTTGTTTGTTTGTTTTTTTAACAAGATTCCAGCCATCTCCCTGTAGTACTTTCAAGTTGGAATCGGCAAGCTCACAGGGAGAACTGCCTAATTTTATCAACATCTTTCTTCCTTTCTCCACCCTTGTATGAAGGGAAAGGAGTTTTATATTTGTCAAACAAGGGTTGTAGAGCCTTTAGTTGCTGCCATACCTGAGGACATCAGTCTCTTAAGGCAAGAATGAGATATCATTGTATAAATGTATGAAAGCAGTGTGGATATTGGGTCCAAGTGAATATTATTATTCAAAAAATGAATTATATATTAACTTAAAAAAATCAAAGCGTATGTATCTGATATGGCTAAATCTTTTGTTTCTCTGGAGTTTAGTGTAACCTAAAATACTTAGGGATCTCACTAATATTATGCTTTGATATACTTGTACAAAACTTCTTTTAAGATAATTTCCTGGTCTGTTTTTATCTGAGGCTTTGATGTTTCTCTTTTAATTTTTTTTTCCTTCAATTCTTTTCACTTGCATGAGCTGTGGAGTAAGAATCTCCAGTGCTTTAAATCTGTGCATATGTTTTAATACGGTCTAATCCAAACTTATTTATTGGTAAATGCATGTGATTATGGGAAGATCATATTCCATTCCTTTGGAACTTGGAGAGAACAGCTTTTGCCAGAGTAAATGCTTACTTCCAGTGGACAAATCTTTGCTATGAAGATATGTCTCCCTCTGTTGCATAAAATGCAACAACAAAAAAATCTTGAAGCAATGGAATAAAAGTTCTAAAATAGAAGTGTGTATTAGGATAAGGCAAGACACATATTCTTGAAATGGAGCAAAATTTGGAATCAAGCTCAAATAGTGGTAGAAGAATTAGATCAGACTCCATCCACCTTTAAGTTTGATTTGTTGCTCTTCAAAAATAATAATGAATTTACAAACCTGACCACGACTTGGATAGGTTCATTGCACTTTGTACAAATTCCTCTTCTTTTATGACCTTTTCAGTATCTGCAGAATAAGCCCTGAATGCTATGAGCTCTTTGCTCCTGCTTTGTTAAAACGACGATAAAAAGGTGTGTAGCACCTCTTTGCAAGAGATGATTTTTCAGAGGAGTATGTGGAGTAAAAGAGGTTAATGCATTGTTTCCTAAGTGTCCCGGTTGTGGGGGATGGATAGGAGGCTACTCTGGTGGCCTTTTAAGGTCTTTTCTGGTCCCATGACTCTTTAACTTGTGATTATATGTACCCTTGCATATTTTGCCTTTCTGTGCTTTAGTCAACTGTGTTTTCCCCCCCTCCAAAAACTGGTGTTGGGCACACTGGTGATCCACAGATGCTCCAGAAAGTCCTGTGGTCCTTCTGTCTTTCAGTATTACCTCATTCTCTTCTGATTAACTCCCACTGACTGTCTCTGAATCAGGCAGCCTCCATATCCTTTGGTATCTGCTGTTAAAGGCCAGCCATGAGTCAGAGGTGGTTTTTTTGGTTTTTTTTTTTTAAGCCTTTGCAAGCAATTATAATTCACTGTCCTTAATAAAGTTGGTTCCACCTCACCACAGTGTTATGTTTTTCTTAGTCACTCCTCATCTTGAGGAGTTACTGGTGTTGGTTTCCCACAAAGGGACACACCGTTTTGCCTGATAGCAGCAGGACAGACAGATCATCAGCACCTATGATGCTGCACTGATAAAATGGTGTGGGTAGATATCAGGGAAGTCTGGTTCAGGAAATAACTCCTTCACTCAAGAGCCTTGGTTGTGACCCAGCACTTTGCTTTGGAAAAAAAAAAAAGAAAAAAAGAAAAAAAGTCTGTATTACAGAAACATTCCTTATTGCCATTGATCTTGAATACTGCTGTTGCTGCTATGGGCTTCTGAAGACAACTTCCATTCCTCTACTTGAATTTCTGCAGTTGTACTGTATTGGCCTTCTGTCTTGTGCTGTTCTCTGAGCTCCAGTCTGCTGGATGTGCACTGGCAGTGTCAGACTGATAGAAAGGTAAATGATCTGAGGTGAGCAAGTCTTTTTCTCAGTATTTGCACATGTACTCACAAATGTGCAACATATCTTGTGAGTCCCAGAGTGACTGTTCTTATTAAAAAAAAAAAACCACTAAATTTATTTTTCTAGGCCTTGTATTTTTTGCTGCAGACGCTAGTTCCCTCCCCCACCCCACAATTCCCTATAACTTTTCTGGTTTTTGTAGTTATTTGGTGGATGAACACTGAATGTTCAGGATTACCTGCCTGTATTGCACATTTAAATCCCACATTTCTGTCTACAGATTGGATTAGATGTACTAGAAATGCCCCAGCTACTGGCAGCTTAGGTGTCCAGTTTGGAAAGCTTGTGGGAAGCCTTGGAGGTCAATTCGTTATGGTCAGAGCCTACCAAAATCAATCGAGCTTTCTTCCAGAAAACCTTACAGAAACTTCAGGTGAGCACAACTAGAGCACAGCTGCCAGTTACACGGGCTCATTTTCCAAAGCAATAAGATATGGTAGGCAGTACAACTTTTTGGCAATCTCATGTTTGCCTGATGTGCTTGCCTGATGTGCTATCCACCTTACCTAGTGGGTAACATGAGTTCAGACATCAGTGTAACTTTCCTTAATCTGCAGTGGTTGCTCAGAAATTTGTTGTCATGCTTGTGGCCCTTTGTGGAGCATGAAACAGCTGTTTGCTGCACACTTCCTATGTGATGGGAGTGTTGCTGCTTAGAGGTCTGGTTGCTTTGGTGATAGCCCTGATTTTAAAGCCATTTCTGAATTCTCCACTGAGCCCTAGCAAAGGGCACCACAATTCTTGCTCCTCTGCTTTCTAAATTCTCTCTCTCCATATTCACAAGCCTTTTCTTGTGTGTTTTTTTTAATACCTAATGAACAAATGTTTGGTTTGTCTGTGTGTTTGTTTTGGTAGAGAGTAGATAACTGTTTCAAAATCAATAATTTTGATTGTACCCCTTAGAGTTTGAAGCAGTGGAGAAGTTGCTCAAGTGTGCTCTGTCCTGAAAGCCTTCTCTCCCATTGAGAGATGCTAATTGTGGTTCTGGTGTGTAAATATTGTTCGAAATGTAAATAGTAGCATGCAGATTAAATGATTCTTGCACATGATTGCTTTTCACCCTCAAAGTGTTTATATTGACAAGCAAGATATCCACCATGCAACTTTGCTGACCAAACCTGAGCGCAGCAAGTGGCCATTTGTGCTGTACCTCGCCCCGTCAGTGAGGCAGAAGCTCTTTAGTCGCCTGCCACCTAGTGTCTGCGGGCCCACTTGCAGCAAGCACTCGGAGAGGGGAAAGCTCTGTTAGTACCAGGACCTCCCTTGCATTTTTCCTTTGCTACTTGGCATTAGGAGAATAGTATTAGATTGTAAACTGGAACATCAGGGTCAGCACCCCCTACCAGTTTTGGGAGGTAAACATCACTTGCGACAGGACTAAGCATGGTGCTATTTGAGTTGCTGTGGTCCTGGATGTTAATCTGCATTTTTACTTCATTAGAGATGCCCTTGGCAAAGTTGATTCTGATGAACAACGTTGGTCACAAGAGAAACTCTCATGTGTGTTCTTAATTCCATTTCCTTCCTTGTTGTACGTGTGCCATTTGGGTGCATTGTAGTGGTAGTTCTGCAAATGTTTAGGGGGGAGTTTAGATCTCAACAGGTGTCAAAAACTGGTGAAGGTTTCAGTTTCTCTCTCCCATTTTTGTTTTCTCTCTCTTTTTGGGGTGTCTGTATTTGATAGCAAAACTGTATAATGCAAACAAAAGAATCTACCTTGTTAGATCTGCTACGTACCAAACTTTGCCACTTGAATTAAAGAAAAATCTTCTTCCCCTAATGTGCAGCAACATTGTGACTGCTAGCATGCACCACGCAGGAGTTCAGCCATGCCACACTACTGTCTGCTGTGTTTTGGCAATACAAAGTTGTTGACGAGAAGCTCCATCTGTATGTCTATTCATGTTCATGCTGTGTACTCAGTAGAGATGGACCTGATGCTGCCTTGATTTCTGGTGAGGGTGGGATTTGGATTTTGTGGCTCAGATCCATCTCTGATAAGTGTGTTCCAGATCAGTTCCAACTGAATCTCTGCGCTTGGTTCATCTGATGGCACAAGGAAAGGTGTTGATATTTACCCTTTATGTATCATTCCTTTTTATACGAATGTATTCTCTTGTGTTCCTTTTTTTTATCAGATGTAAAATTGATTGTAAAAGCCAACTACACTTACTGATTGAAAGTATTGGTATAACAGAACTGCATGCCCAGTAGAGTTTGACTTGAGCTTTAGTTATCTGATTTCAGACTGGTTATCTTCGGTTTAGGAGAAAAGCATAGATCAGGTGCATATGTATTACTTGTCATCTTTAGCATTAGACTGTGGTATTGTATCACATGCTGATCTCAATGGATGTAACTGGAGTATACTTAGGAAGTTAATGCAACTTCCTGGTAATTCATTTTAAGCTATTGAAAGTGGTCTTGGTCATGCTACTTGTGTTCTTGGGTTTTTGTTTTTTAATAGATGCATTTTTTTAGGTATGTTTTAATACACTTATGATGGACAACACAATAGTTTTAATAGTTGTGCAGTACTCTGTATTTACTTGAAGTAAATCATTTTATATGCAATTTGTTAGATAATTACAATTTTATAAATAAAATTGCGTGAAATATGGTGTTGTGAATGTGTACTCTTGGTGTAGCACTTAATGTTGAAGATACAAATTTCAGGCAAAACTCCTCTGGGAAAAGTCACCCTCTTCGCTCCCCCAGACTAGCAGGGGAAATAAATCCCTTATGTGCACATAGAGTTTATGTTCTGAGGTAGTCACGAAGCATGTTGTGTGCTGCCCATGGCTGCCCTTAAACGAGTAATAGGCTAATACCTCAACAACACATCCTCAAAAGAGGAAAACTCACATCTAGTGTCAGCTGTTACTGAAGTCCAGCTAACAAACGTGCTCTGTTTGTTTCTGACAGGTCACTGGTGTTCCTCACGCTACTGTGGCTGCTGGTCAGTACAGCTGTTGGAGCTCCCACCATAGTCATTTTAGTGACCATGAAGTGTTCAGAAGTTGTACCTCTGCAGGGAGCAGCATGAAGGGGTACAGCGTTTTGTCATGCACTAAACTTTTGTAAAGGGAAGTGGAAATTTAATTTTTCTAAGTGTAATATCTCCAAACAGAAATAGTGAGAGCTGTCTTATTGAGTTGTGCAGGTAAAAATGCATAATGAAATAGTATTTCAAAAGCTATAGGGAAAGTGAATCCAGTTCAATCTCTAAAATACAGTATTTCATCAACTTGCATTGTTTTGCAGTAAATAGTAAGCATGGTTGGTTTGAGGCACTTTGGAAAGCAGATTGACAAAACCTCTTGGAAAGACTTTCCAAATGTTCTTGGGAGGTCAGTGCCCTGATTCAATTCCCCCTACAGTAGTTACTACCACTATTCCCACAGTGGAAAATCTCACCTCCATCTTAGTAGTAGTTACGGCACCTGGCTTGATCAGGATTCTGCATTGAGTGCAAGCTTGTAACTCTGTTCTGGCTGATGGGACTCTGTGAGAGGCATTTCTCATAAGTTTCACCAAGAAATACAATTTCTGAACTTCTAGGGGCCAGTGAGCTGTTTGTCATCTTTCATTGATCTGGTGCGATCAGAGAGTTGGAATGAATTGGGTCCTGATCATTTCTCTTGTGACAGCTTCTGGCTTTGACAGGCTACATGCTGCCCCCATGCACATGCTCTTTTCTAGTCCTGTTGCAGGCAAAGAGATGTGAACACCGAAGTACAGCATAAACCTGGCCTTATTTTGTAGTGTGTTTCTGACTGTTGTTCTTAGATCTTGTTTCTCTAATGAAGAGAGACTGAGAGGACATGATTTGCCAACTACATGCCATGGCCTTCTTCTGCCATGGCATAAAACCATCTTCACACTCGTGCAGGCTTAGCATGGTCTTTATCTAGAAGTGTAAATCACTTGGTATTCTGTCCTGGGAAACAATCTGAAAGTTAAAGGGTATCACTGTTGGCTTTTACACTTGCTGTGCCAGTAGTATCTCTAATAAAAATTCAGTGATAGTAAATGTTTGTGATATTTAACTTGAAGTCCAGTTAGACAAGTAGGTGAATGGGAATTGTCACCCCTTTGTTATGCCCTGCTTATGTGAGCGTTTGTGTTTTATACCAGTGTATAAAGGCATAAAGAATCTAGAACCAGGTAAGTCATTGATAAATGGTCTTTCTAATGTATTTTGGAATCTACTGGAATTAATGGAACTTTTTCCCATGCCTGAGAAAACTTGGGCTCATATGGGCCTGCTATGAACTGTGATTGTAAACATGCAGGCTGCATTTACCAGTGTAGAGGCTCTGCATTATTCACAGCCTCATGTCATGGGATTGTAATCTGTGTCCACAGCGATGTGTTCTGCAGGTGGCTTTATTGCTAGCTAAACTAACGTGTATTTTCAATTTATTTATTTATTTATTTAAATAAGAGCTTCTTGTACAGTTGGTACTTGAGGCTTTTTCTTTGCATTTTACTGATTGTTGCCAGTTAATTTCTGGCACTGGATTAAATGGATGTGAAATTTGATCTTCTGTGTGAATACTCCTGTGGCATCTGTTGGGTTTTGGTACAGTCTCAAATCTGAAACAAACTGAAGAAAGTATCCATTCTCTTTTCATACGCAGCTTCTGTGCATAACTCATTTCCTGGCATGAGTGGCATCTTCTCATCACAGTGTGGGATGCCCAGTGATTTCACAGAGCCTGGCAGTGAATTTGGGGTGGTCAAAAGCTGCGTTTTGCAACCATATGATGTGGAGTCACATGTGGGGGCTTGGGCTCTAGGTTTGACTTGTGTTGATAAGCAAGGAGCCTGAGACTTTGGATAGCACGGGGAGCACTGAATTTTCCTTTACCTACGTGAGGAGTTGCATGCATTTCTCACTTGATGGGGTTCTCTTGATAAGCAGCTGTGAGATATGCCTTTTAAAATCCATCTTTAAAAAAAAAAAAAACCAACAAAAAAACACAGTAACAAAAACCCACCCAACCCAAGCAAACCCAACAGCACTTGTACCCACATGGCTTTATGGAATAAGGATTGCATGGCGTACTGCCATTGAAACCTACAATTGTTAAACCACCGCAGTGCCTCTGCGTGAGCATACACAGTGAAAGAGGCTGGAATTGTTTCCTCTGTATTCTTGCAGTTGAAAGGCAGTCAGTGACTGTGTTGGGGCCAGAGCCAGGAACAAGAAGGGCTCTTCACCAGTACATGCTGGTACGGTCACAGCTTCTGTGTGTGAGTGAGTATGAAAAAGGACAAACCACAGGATAAGTGAAAGCACTGAAATTTTTATTTGTTTACCTCTAGGTACCACGAGTTTGACATTAATAGGCAAGACCAGTGAATGAGCAGCAGTACAATGCATTCAAACCTGCCTCTTCAGAGCACCAAAAATGGAGCTAGATTTACTTCTTAATCCTACAGTCAGTGCACTAGCCTGGACTTGCTGCATCTTGTACTGTCCCTAATTTAGTAGTACATTGTTATGCAGTTAGGGGGGTGTGAGGAAAGAGTCATTGTGTAGTACCACTTTTACATCATCATAGGACTACAACATGCACATTCTACTATGTGGCCCAAGCAACAAGAATACAAGTAGAACAGTTACGGGCGGAGACAAATTCATGTTAACACCACCTATGAATTTTTAGAAACCTTTTTGGATGGGTACCTACAGCAGTTTATCAATTTGTGTGGGGACATTACACGCATGCACAAGTGATACAGTGGAAAACATAGCAGGAGCGACAGCAGGACAAAGGATGAAGGTGGAATCTGTGATGGATGCAATGAAAACAAGACCTTCCTCAGCTTTCTACGGCAAGTCTCTGCTCTGTTAGCGAGGCCTGCTGGGCAACAGTTTTGTTCTCATGGCTGCGGAGTTTTGATACGACTTCTAGGAACGCCATGTTCTGCACTTCCTTTTGGAGAGATTCTGGAAAAGAAACAGTAGAAGAAATAGTTCTTTGCATAAGATGGGCAAGAGAACAGCAAAGCATGGTGTGAGGCACTTAGGAAAGTGTCAGCACTACCCCATACCCATTTTATGCACATAAGCCCACAAATGTCATCTTTTTATTTACTGCTTTGAATTGCTTTTAAGAATAGAGGAAGTCTCTGGGGCCTTGGGCTTGCCCAGACCCCACACATTTCAGGTAAAGATGAAGGATGAATTTTCTGCAAAGCAGTTACAAAAATCCACCTGGAATGCCCTTCCAAAAAAGGGTGCTTAAGAAGTTTTTTAATTGAATGTTTTTGTTTGATTCCTTAAATTATTTTTGTGGAGTGAACAACTTTGCCTGAAGAGTTCACTGTAGAGCTCATTTCTATCAAATCAGCTCTGGTTGGTTGTGTGAGAGCGTGAAGAGGATATGTCACCACCTGGTTGCTCATAGCTGCCCATTTACAGTTCAGCTCTGAACTTGTGACAAGTACAACACGTCAGGTAATGTTGTGCGCATGTATACAGCATTTCTGTTTGACTTGAAACTTCAAGACTGTTTCATGGTTCTTAACCCGGATAGCATTCTATTTGATGTAAAAAAGGAAAGGTTGGGAACAATCCACAAAACTGATGCAGTTTATTTATTTAAAGTAGGGAGCTTACTCAAAGCCCTGTGCTCTAGACTTCCCACAGTTAATAGCCAAAGCAGCTGGTTTTGTTTTGTTTGTGTCCTGTTTAGTCCATTCTGGTGAACTCACTCAGCAACAAACACCTACATGTATTTTTTTTCTTCCCAGGTGCTGCTGGGGGCTTAATCCCTGAGTTTCCAAGAAGAAATCCCAACCAGCTGTTTCAGATTAGCTATGCTATATATGCTATGCATATTTATGGCTTTTCCTTACAGCACACTTGGGCATTTCTTTCCCTTCCTACTTTCTTGTTCACATGTTTTCACTTTTTTTTTTTAATTGTAGTTATCCCTGTCTTTGTGTGTTGGGAACTCTCACACTGCTGTGCACCTGGGAACCAGTATATATCGAGCAGTGTCAGTGAAGCTGTTGGGTGCTTAGGCTGCGTAGGCACTTTCATTCCCCTTTCTAAGATATCATCAAGCTTAAGCAGTGTTACTGAACTGCCTTTATAGGAGCTTGCTGTGATTTACAGTTGGCTGATCAGTTGTGCTCTGTGCATTTCTGCGACCATTGCACATAAGTCACTGTGCTAGCTAGGAATACTCTGCTTTTGCTTATTCCTTAGGTTACACACTTCCATTGTCCATTGCCGCCTTCTCACCCATTCACTCAGTTGCAACACCAACTTCAGGTGGCAAAAATCATATATTTATGCATGTGTATTTACTGCTAACACAGCTGTTGGCAGTATGTTGGTATGAAGTAGTGTCCTGTAACAAAGGACAGTAACAAGAGTGGACACTGGAGAATTAAACTTAACAATAAGTGGAACAGGACAACCACTTTCTAGCTTTTATGTAACTATGGCTACACAGGTCAGTTCGCAATAAAACATAGGAACTTGTAAATGAAAAATATGGAGACTAGGGAAAACATTAGAGGCAATAGAGTTGGAAGAGATACATTTCATATTTTCACATGCAAGAGTGGACTTTGCTCCTTCTGATTTCGCTTCTCCTCTGATTTAAATCAATTGGTAAACAAAACTTAATACTGGAGTTGCTCAGTTGTTGCTCTTATATACTGGCTATTTTTACACGGGTCTGTTCATGAGGAAGCAGGGCTGAGCACTGGGGCAGCTCTGACTTCTTCACAGCTGTGCATTGCAGTAATGTGCTGTCTGCTCCCTGGGAGAATGCCAAGATGCCTCATGTCTAGGCAAAGCTTACAGTGTGGTGGCAGACTGATTTCTGCCACTTGGATAACCCTGAAAAAATAAGGGAAGACTGCTCCCTTATTCTGGTGGAATACAGAGACAATTATTTGACTTTAAATGATGCTGTCAGTCCATCTTGCAGGTGACAAGACTCGGAGAAGTGAAAATGCAAGTCTCAGGCAGAATTTCTGAGGGTGATTATTTTTGTTGTCAGTGCACGCAAGAACATCACAGTGAGTGAAAGAAATGTAGCCACTTCTTGAATCCTTAGCTGAATATCAAATTCCCCTGTGATATCCTGCTCCATTCCCCACATCACCATGTCCAGCAGGGGCACGTGTTGGAGCACCTCCTGTTCATCATCCAAAACAACCACAAACAGTTGTGCCTGAAGCATGATCTGGCTACCAAGGGAAGAACCCTTCCTAGCAAGGTGAGTGAGGATCCCTCCTAGGGCAGGACTACATCTACATGTTGTATTAAGCTCTCATTTGTATGTGTCCCTGCAAGTATTCCTTGTCTTTTTTAACTTCCTGCAATTCTTGTAAGAATTTAAAGTCAAGAGGTACCTTGCAAACTTCTCTTCCACCTAATTTTGCTTGTGTAAATTGAAGAAAAACAACAAACCAGCCATCATACGTCAGTTACAGGGAACTTAGAGCTAAAGGTGAAAATAAACTTGTTATCTGCATGCTTGCATAGAGAGCCCAATACTGTAGAGTTTAAAATGTCTTTCATTTCTTTCCTGTCAAATTTCCAGATAGCTCAGTCTTCCAGGAGCTGCCTGCATCCTGCAGAAGCCAGAATCTGATTTCTGTAGTTAATATCCAAACCAGAGTTAACAGCCTCTTTGTTATACTAAATTGAGCCATTCCGTGCACATTCATAGTGAACAAAGAACCAGTCTCAGTGTATTTGCACATGCCCTATGTTTAGTCTACAAAAAGATTAATTATATAAATGTTTTAGGAAAGCAGTCCCTCTCAAGTACTCACCAGATCCAATAAGGGCACAGACCAGCACCATGGAGTTGTATTTTATTTCTGGAGCGCTCCTGTCGTCTGATAGCAGTCTGTGTAGAATCTGAACAAGCTGAGCATTTTCAAGATCCTTTTCAGCAGTGACTGAAATACAAGTGAAAACTTGTGAAACTGGAATTGATGCTTCGTTTGATACTTCTGTGTTTTAGCCTTTTATGGAAGCATGGATCCCTCACTGTAGTGAAACTGGTGCTGTGGTAGAACATGTTAGATTGTATGGTGAGAGGAGTTAAAGCTCTTGCTGTAAAAATGCAAAATAACCTAACTGCTTGAAAAGACAATCGCTGTGTTCAATGATAAAATCCAATCTTAAATGTGTAGTGAGCTAATGGAAAATCTGCCTGGCTTTCTAGCTCCTTGGGCCAACGCTTGCAGCATTTAAGCATAGAAGACTTCTATTGCCTGAATTTCCTTTTAGAAAATTTGTCTGAGTTTAATACAGACAGTGGAATTCTTGACTCCACGATAGGAAAACTCGAGGTCTATTATTAAGACCGTGAAAGGCTTTGCAAGATCAGAGTATGAATTTTTTCCTCCCTAGTTTTCTAGGAAATATACTGATTTCAGGCTTGAAACCTTTAGATGTCTGAAGGGTCAGAAGACTCATGTGAGTATCATTTCCTTTCAGTAAAAAAAAAAAATAAATCCCTGATGCATGGGCAGTGATTTGGAAGTTGAATGTAGAATTCTGTGGATACACAATGACAAGAGATGAACTCAAGAACAAAAGTATGTAATACTTGTTCAGTTCTTGATATTAATTAATAAGGAAGTAAACAGTGCAAACAAAGCTCTTACTGGGCATTTACCCTTCTTTGTTTGGTAAGCCAAGTTAGGGGACATTTAAGTTACTTGTTAGGAGGCAATTCTTTACTCAGAGGGCAGTGAGGCACTGGAACATGTTGCCCAGAGAAGTTATGGATTCCACATCCCTGGAGATGTTCAAGGCCGAGTTGGATGGGATCCTGGGCAGCCTGATCTAGTGGGTGGCAGTCCTGACCACAGTGGGAGGAGGTGGAACTGGTTATCTTTAAGGTACCTTCCAACCCAAGCCATTCTATGAAGCTGAGGCACGTAATCATCTCTGCCTTCATATGGCAATTCTAGCATCTATTTCTGTGGAATTTAATAATAATAATAATAATAATATACATATTTTGGGGCCTCATCCACCTCTATATGTATTCCTTAACTCCCACTGATTAGGTAAGTGAAAGCTTTACTTTGATAAGCCCTCTCAAGAGAGGATTGACCTTTTCAGTGTATACAGGCCTCAGTCACGTAGTCTCCACTCTAAATTACAATTTTAGTAACTGTTGGGTTTTTATCTGAAATCTCCTGGAGGTTGTTCTAGAATCTGTGATCACCTATCAGAATAGAGAAGTAGATACTGTATAACCAGCAACCTTCAATTTTCTGCATAAACTTATTGCTTGCCTATTTCTTTGCGTGAATTGCCATGTATTTCCATGCTATTGAAAGGGAGATGGAAACAGCAATCTGTTCTACACTGCAAAATAAACTCACAGGACTCTCCTTGTAGGGTTTCTTTTGAGCACAGGCAGAGTTAGCTACTGGGATACTCACCTAACTCTAAAGCTGCTATTAATGCCAGTGCAACGAGAGCTTCGTTTTGCATTATTACGTGTTCGCTGGTTGCCATGGTTACTAAATGCTTGATGCCACCGCTCTGTACAATCGTCCTAATTACATCCTAAAATAAATGGCACAGAAATGAAAAAATTCTGCATTACATACAAACAAAGTTTAAACATTTTAAACATTAAAAAATACATTTAAACAAGTTAACTTGGCAGTCGTTGGGTTATATGCACATTTAATCACATTACATGTGAGCCTACAAATAATCTGCCGTTAACTCTGCAATTATAATATAGAACTTACTAAACCAAGCCAGTTAACCACATTTAAGACAGATATTGCTCTTTTCCAAGTCACCATCTATAACTTCAGTTCTTTTGGCAGATGGTCAGCTGCCTAACAGTGAACACCCTTTGCTGTGTTTGAAATTAGCTGGTATTCAAAGATTATTCATTTTTCCCTTTATGTTGTCATGTTGAGAGCAGCTTATCAAACCTACCCAAAATAGGGTGTAATTGAGATAAGGAAATACAAGAATACAGTTTAATAACGTTGGCATCCCAATCCCTCCCCATGCTTCATCTCTCCATGGACTTTCAGTTTCTTCCAGATGTTCAGAGAGGTGAGATCACAAATATTAAATCCTCTACTTAATAGAAATTTAATACTAGAAAAATAAGGTTTTTAGAATTAGGCAGGAAAATGAATAATGTTTTCTTGAATTATTGTAGAATTATGCTTCAAATATGAGGCAGGTTAGGAAAGGACAGTTATGAGTTACTGATGAGTCAGTTTTTGTTCTAAAGTCAGCCATTAAAATGGACTGTTGACTAAGATCTAGGAAATAAAAATGCTGGGTGGGTTAAGTGACTTTAAAGCAGTCTAAATATATGCAAGCAGGACTTTTCAAGTCCAAAATTTGATCTGCATTACATATGTAACAAAGGATGAATAAAATTGTCTGATGTATGCATTTTGATTACCTGTATGCTATCATTAAAAAGCTCGTTTGCACCTAAAGCAAATTTTCATCGTTATGTGCACAAAAAATATTTGAAAATTGTTTGCCTGGAAGTCGGGTAACTTTGCATGCCAAGGGACAACTGTCCAAGGAAATGTGGTTTGCCTTTTTAATTTATTTTTTATTTGTTCTGTGGGTGCAAAGATTTGAAGCAGTAAGTTGTTTCTTGAAATAAGAATCCAATTTAAATTTATAAGCCTGTTGAATTTCCATTTAAAGCACATATCCCTTTCCAATTCCAACCACAAGCCCAGCTCATTAACTGATACGTGTGTTTAGAATAATTTATGTTCCAATGCTTGCACAGACTGTGCGGTGACATTCTTTGTGTAAGGAAAAAGACACAATATGATCACAACCTTGAGAACTGAAATACTTGTAGATGATCGTATTGAAGATGCTTGTGGCACAAGGCACAGCCTAATGACCCAAGAATTTGTCATTCAGAAAAAAAAAAGTTTTTAAATTGTGTCATGTCTGCAAGTATGTAAGTGGTTCTATATCTTTTCCTACTTGCAAGGATAGTTTTTCTCACTTGTGATTTTTCTGGTGGAAATCCAAAGTGGCTTTGAGACTTGGAGTACTCTGGGAGCTGCTCATTTCTGTTTGACTTGGTGGGGAATTTTGGCTATTTGTCTTGACATCAGAATTTTAATGACTGCAGTTGAACGTCACCTTCGAAGTGGCAGTGCCAAGCAGGTAGGAGGTGATAAGTCAGAAAATTCAGGTTTGGGTACTTGTGCAACTTAACAAAGGGAGTATGTACTTGTGAGTTAGAGTAGAAGTTCCCAAACCACTGCTGCCTTTCTCAATGTTAGCCCAAGTACTATTAAATAAAAAATGATTTCAAATCGAATGCGCGCTAAGGAACCAGTTATGTTCACAATCCAAACCTAGAGGGCAGTAAATGCATTAAAAAAACCCAACAACCTTCTGAGCTGTTTTCTTCTACCAGAGAAGTTTCTCCTCTAAGTACCTAAACCACAAAGAAATTCAACTGTGATAATTCCGTTAAGTGCTGTCTTAATATCTATTTCAAGCCATTAATAGTGTCTCTGCATTTAGGATTAAATTCTGTTTTCTTGTAGAGAGTATTAATAACTTGTATCTGTAGCTTCTTACACCATCTACACGTGGCACCTTGTAGGTGGTGCGAGGGGAAGGAATCGAACTTGGAGTGGGAAAACTGGATATAAATTGAAACTGAAAATCGAAAGCTGGATATAAAATGGAGAATGAGCATTAGAAAGAGACAGTAATCTAGAATACCGTGGATCTCCGTAAGTCCTATTGATTTGTTTTTGTAGAGACATTGCATAGATTGTGTTTTTCACTTTGCAGAGACCATGGACAAATGAAGAAGTCACTGCTGGTCTGAGTTTTCCACATCACGCTTCTTACTGTTAAGTTCAGTCATGATGCAACCTGTGTTCATATCAGTGAACTCAGTCAATGAAGTCAGAGCCTGGAGTAGTTGGTTCTAGGGGAGGTGCATGCATTCCTTCTAAGGCTCTGTTTCACCTAATGTTCCCCTGAGCAAGGACTGAAGACTTGGATGTTTATGTGCTTGGATGTTATGACTTAGACTGTTTATGTAAAAGTTGATACAAAGGGAATGGGTAGGACAAAACTTAAGGGTCACAGTTTCTCTTAATGTTATACCTTGTACCGCATACAGGCAAGCTTCTGATAGAATTCAGAGAAGATGATCATTTCTAATGGTCCATTAAAATCTTAAAACTCTGAAATGCCACGTGAAAAGAGCAGAGGGATAGTCTATTTCTGGATCTCAGTAATTTGATACATATCTATATAGCAACATCATCATAACTGAATGCAATGACTCTTCATACATTATCATTAAGTAGAAAATATGGCACGCTGAACTTGCTGGATACAGAGCAAATTCTAACAGGTTGAGACTTAGCTGTATTCACTCTAACAGTAACTGGCTTCTGTATTTTTTACCTACATAGTTCCAGTGAGTGTTTAAACCTGGTGCTTCACTCGGACTGGCAGGTCCTGGAGGCTGAGAGGATGTGAAACAGGAAATCAACCAACGTAGCTCTCAACAAGACTTACATACCAGAGGCTTTGGCTGCCAACAGCAGGAAGTGCAGAGGTAACTCTTTGTTCTTACAAGCTGAGCTTTTTCACCACTAACTTACTTTAGATTTGCTGTGTCGTATAAGTGCAGAAAGTAGTCTGTTTGATTCTCCCATCACACCTGCGTGATCCTTGGCTTCACACCACTCCACCAATCGTTCCACCAGTTTTGCATTTTTTCCCAGTTGTTCAGCTGCTTCTGCTACACATTGCCGGAGCCAACAACACAACAGAGAAGTTGTCATTTTTTAAGCAAGAGCTAGAAAAATAAGCTGAAAGTCACTTACTAGAAGGAGTTTAAGTAGAAATTCACCAGCTTGTACTGTGTGAAAAATCTAGGTTGCATGGAAGCAATTAAAGCCAGTCAAAATTGAGACAAATATCAGAAACACTCCTACCCAGTTCCCAAGTAAAACTCAGTTAACTCAGCCCAGTTTGAAGACTGTAAATTGATTAACAGCAGAGAAAATACAGGTGATGCTGCATTCCCCGTTGAACTAGCTAAAAAATCTAAAGGACCACCGTCATCAGTTAAATTTGGTAGGTGATAAGTTGCATAAGTTTCTTCAATGAATTTCTATTCCGTAGAAATAGAGTAGCTAATAGCTGTGGTAAACTACAATGTTCTGAGGTTGCTTTTTTATTTCCTCCCCCCCCCCTCCCACAGAAATCTGCTGCACACGGTTGAAAACAATTTGGTAATTTATTTCATTAATAACTTAACAGACGTTAATTTCAAAAATACACGTTCTAGGTACAGAATAAGCTGCAGAACTGAAAGGTGTTTGCTAATCTTGAAATTGCAACTTATCATTTAGCAAGTGCATTAGTATGTTCCAAGAAGCTTGGTACAGCTAGAAAATGCAGCAAGTGAACAGCAAAACTGGAGTGGTAGCTTACAACTCCCACACCTCAGTGCATTCTCACATTGTGACAGTGTAGGAGCGGTCTGAAATACGAAAGTAAATAAGCGCTTAACACCTATTCTGAGGGTCCCTGGTAGTCAGTTTGAGAGTTCTGGGGGGAAAGAAAATCAACCCACGTTTTTCTCTCCCTTTGTATGTGTATTTATTCCAAAACTTGAGGAATAAAATGAAAAACAAACAAACAAACAAAAACCCTCTGCTTCTCTCGTGTAAAAGTTTTAGCAGTATATCACAGACTGAACCAAAGCGAATCACTTAACATAGAGAACGGTTTATTTTTACCTTGTGCATCTATTAACATTCGTAACGTTCCCAGCAGCTTGAACTGAACAGGGGGCATCTCCGATCTGAGAAATTTCAATACTGCTTCTGCAACACCAGCTGATAGCATCTTAGCCTTATTTACAACTGCATGAATAAAGAACAGGAATGATCTCGAGAACATTTTTGGAAGATGCAGTTTATTTCCAAGACAGTCTTGGTGAGGTTTTTCAGACAGTTTGAAAAATAGCTTGTGAACACAGACTTCAGGAACATGAGTGTGTGCTGACAATGCTGTGTCATACAAAAATTGTGGTTGCTGAGACACACGTGTGAAATGAAGTGCCTTATCCCAGCATGCGCTCGTAACCTCCAGTGTTCACCGTGAACGTGGAGACCAGACTTCCCCACCACAGCTTAGGAAAGGAGTCCTCCACAAAATGAACAAAGCAGAAGCCCAGGCCAGTACTTACCTACACCCCAAAATATGGGGAAACTTCTCTGATTCCCAACAACACTTTTCTCTTTCGCATAGGGAAGGGAACTAAAGCATCCAATTAGTTGAGTGACCTCTTCCCACTTGTAATATTCAATACAAGTAACACTGTGGCCTGTCCGAGCTCTCCTTCATCCTTTCCACTAGTCTAAGTTCTCTGCTTCCATGGAGCTCTCTGAAATCTATGTAAGGTGCAAACTCGATCCAATATCACAGTTAAAAAAACGTTTTCATTTCAGAGTAGTGTTTAACAAACAGTTCATCACTGGGGCCACTCACTCCTTACTCATTTTTCTATAATGACATTTATTAAGTCCTGTGTAGGTCCCTAGCTGACATTCCTGAGCACAGGCTACAGGGAAGCTTTCCAACTGATGCAAGTTAACAGAATTACCTAAGCAAGGTAAGCAAATGGTGTAGCACAAAAGCTGCATGGGTTTAATATGTATGCACAATCATTTTTAGAAAGTTACTGTTTGTCAAAACTGAAAATAGTAAAATAAGGTTAAATGGGTGAAAGATTTTTTGTGGCTTTGCGTTAGAAAGCATACACCAGTATTAAAGGTTTGTCTGGGTTTTTTTCTGCACATGCTCTGCCTTTTATGTTTGCATATCAAAAGTCAGAAATGAAGTTATTAAAAATGACAGAATTAGCATTCAGTTCATTGCCTCCAAACAGTAACTAATCAGAACAGGCCGGCTATTCTAACAGCTCACCTCCAGCTCTACCTTCTGAATAGTCAAAGCTTTAGGAAGTTACAGGGGGATGCAGTGTTTCAATATATTCCTCACTGTTGTCTGGTGGGGACCTTGGGCTGTGAAAGAGAACCCAAATGAAACAAAAACGAACAAAGAAAAAAGCAGTGCTCTGAGGCCTTGGCTCCCTGCCCTTTCCTTGGTGGGGAATGAGACTGTGGATTCCAAGTGTCAAAGGATGGCTGATAGGTCTGTGATGTATTTAAAACTGCTGGTTGCTGTCGCTGTGCAAAAGCTATAAAGGCAAGACAGCAGAATTTCCTCTTGGGTAGGTAGCAGTGCAAAGGGAGGCTTACCAGGAATAGCCAGGTTTCTGAGCGCGCTCAGAGCTGCGTGCTGCACAGTTACATTCCCATCCTCCACATGTCTGTCTAGCAGATCCATCAGCTTTTGAACTATGCCGTTATCCACCATATGGATGCAGTTTCCGTCTGCGCAAGATGAGATAAGTCACTTGTGAATGAAAGATCTTCATGAGTGCTTTTTAAGAACAGAAGTGTCAGTTCCCTGCTCCTTTCCAGATTTTATTGTTGGAGCATTTGACCACCACTGTCAGTGAGATTTGTGGTGCTCAGGACAAATCTAGAACAGTGATAGAAGAAGCACTGCAGAAGGCAGAAATTCCCTATACATCTATTACAAATGTGAAACATTTTTTAAATCATTTTTTTAAGTAGATGTAATACTTTTCAGGCTAGTGAAATATGAAACTACTGATGTTGCTATACAGTTTACTACCAGCTTCACCAGGGTGTACACCTTTTCTCTGTATCTGTACAGATGTGGCACGATAGAAGGGCACAGCTAAACACAAATAAGATACTATGGCGTATTCTTACCGTTTCTGGCAAAATTTGCAATAGCCAATGCTCCTGCAAGTTGTAGCTGATGGCTGTTGGAAGGAATCCATGAAAGTACTCTTTGGAACACACTGCCTTTTCCTCCTTCAAATAACTTCTGCATGGATTCATCTGGGATAAAAAGCAGATAGTCAGCAAGCCAAAGAAATTTTAGGGAAAATTCTTTTCTTTGTATTTACCAAGCTCTACCACCTTTACTTCAACCAATCTAGTTCTGGATTCGATGAGTGATGAAATCTAACCTAACCTACTAAATGTTAAATGCCAGATCCTTTAGGTTATTTGAAAATTGTTTAATGAGTAGTAACATTCAGCAGCCAAATGGCACACAGGTGTCTGCTGTTGCTTTGCAGAAGTGACACACTGCACTTACCTCCGAGCAGTAACAAAACCATAAGATCAGAAGCTGTTTTAAGCTCTGCAACGTCATCCTCTTTGTCACTGTCAACAGTCTTCTGGACAATCTCAAGTAAGCACTCCACCAAGCCTGCTTCAACCAGCTGCAGCTTAATGACATCTGTGAAATAGCATGGATAGGAGGAGCCAACATTAAAATACATCCATTGTACCTACATGCAGGACAGCCAAAACAAGTAGCAATGTCAAGTGTTTCACTGACGACTTGTGTAGCTAAAACCACACTTCTTTTTTAATTGTGCATTCTTAGGGTCGACTTCCATCATAATTCATCTAGCAGGTGTGCACCCTCAGCTCTGGACTGCCCTAAGACCACATCTATGCACTATGAAGCAGTGTGGAGCTGCCCTTCTCAAAAATGAGCAAATTTCTTTGCAGAAATTATCTGGCATCTCGGTCCTCACACAGCACACTCATAAGGGCCGTGCTGTGCTTGGGCTCTCCAAAGAATTTGGACTGAGTCGCAGAACAAACCTAGGAGTGCATCTGCTGTTTCATGTACAGAAGAGCCACTGACCTCACTGAGCCATGCAAGTTTAAAATACAGATTTTTTTAAAAATGAAATTTCAGAGCAAGTAATGACCCATTTCTTTCAGTTGAGCCAAGATTTCTGTCATTTGTTCCAAGGGCTTCAGGAGTACAGATAGGCCAAATCCAGCAGGCTGGGTTGGGAGACAAATCTGTTGTGATCAAAGAAAAGCTGGAAACTGCTGAGGGAAGCTCATTCCTTAGTTATTAGAAATGAGGCTCAACAGAGAAGGTGATGGATGGGTTGTTTAGGTAGCAATATAGGATTTGGAAGCAATAATTTTTCTGTCTCTAGAACACAATATTTAACACATTTATTTTTCCTGTGAATTTAGAGCTGTATAACTCCTTCTTTACACACATAAATTCCCTTCCTGTTAAGTCAGAATGGCAAATCACCTGACGCTGTGTCACCTCTTTTTGTTATGTGAAAGTGATTCCATTAGTTTTGCATCCTGACTTTGGAGAGCACAGTCTCAAAGGTCTGGAGAAATGTAAGTAATAGCCATTTATTTGGATGTTTTCTGCATGAGACGGTGTAAGGGGCTTAACCCAAGTTAAAATATTTTTAAAGGCCAAAGCTGGGAAAGTATTTTTTTTTCATATAATTTACAAGTAACAGTTAGGTGAGGAAAAATGTCCCATCTCTCTGTTGAAGGATGTGCCTGATCCTGTCCATTTACTGCTGTTGCTCAGCTTTGTGCCTGAGTGAAATTGTTTCTCCCAGAGCAGCTGACCTTCTCATGGACTCTTCTGAGGAATGCAAAATATTCAATTGGGATATTTTTAAATAGGTACTTCTGCACTGGGGTACTTCAAAAAAAGCAATCTAGTTATAGGATATCAGATTTCTGTGACTTGAAGTAGAAGTTGCTACATCTGTGTCCTTAAGAAAGCAAAACAAAAACCCCAAACATTAACACCCCTCCCCCACCCAAACAAACAAACAAACAAGACAACCCTCCTCAATCTACTCTGCCAAGAGTTCATCTAGATGCTTTTGCCTAATGGCTGATTGCCAATGATCTACAATCAAAAGCGCCTAATGGCATTAGCACAGTGGACTCATGCTCATTTAGGCATGCCTTGGCTTCACAGTGGAAGAGTTCAGTTGACTGCCTCATAGTGCAAGCAGCTGAGTTACATTCAGTAGCAGTAAACCTATGAAAGTTTACCGTGACTGTAAAACAGATAAAAATTAAGCATTTGAAATGAAATATGTCAAAGTCACAGAATGTTAAAACTAATTCTGTGTCAGTCTCCAAGGTTGGAACTTCTTAGAGCTGCTTCTAGTGATTATATAATAAATGAATATATTTTGGCAAAATGTACATTTTCAGAACTGAAAAAAGGAATCCTGTTTTACATATAACTTACAATAAAAGACAAAGGAACTGCCAAAAAAAGACGTTATCACATCTTTAAATTGAAGTCAAAATGTGTCTTGATTTATACTGAAAAGAGTAGGATGAAATTTAAATCTTCTGAGTCTACAATTATCTTCTAAGAATTTATTCCATTTCAGCAAGTTTTAATGCCGAGGTGATGAAAACAAAGTATAGAACCATCAAACACTGTCCTATCTTTCATACCCTGAGCTGCTTTCCAGACCAGCTTCACGGGTTAATAGATGTTTTGGTTTCCTTTAAGGGCAGATAGAAGGTTATACAAACTGCTGTGAGTCTTTCCAGAGGAACAATTGAGGCTGATGATAATATATTTTACCAAACACCAAACTCAGTGTAGATGATTTCCCAATGAAAAGTAAGCCGAGAGTGTCCTCCTAGCTCTGCAATTAACATGTCCCTTGCAAAACTATTTCCATAGGAAGTAAGCTGTTGGGGGAGGGTTCTGAGATCCCAGTAAATCATGTAGTGACTGATTTATTGGTGCTGCGATGAACACTTCAGCCAATGGTGGTGCCTATTCTGTTGCTCCTCAGGGCCTACAGAACTGTGACAGCCTCACGTGAGCTTTCAGGGGGAAATGGAACTCTCTGTATTTCAGAGAGAAACCTGCTGGCTACTTCAGAGAAGTAATGATCAATAGTAAGCTCCACTGATTTTAACACGCAACTTGTAAAGCAAATAGAATAGATGATGCTCGCAGGATAAGAATACAATGCTGAAGTGAGAGAAACAGTCCTGTAACAGCTCTGATGGGCATCTCTGATATTCACAGTATTCTGTAGATAAACGTTGTAAACTCTTGTATAGGAAAGAAAGAAAATCTGCTTTTGATATTCCCACTGCAGACGGGAGGAAATAAAATATAACATACAGCATGAATCAGAGGTGGAATCAGCATCAGCAATTTGCAGGCCCCTGTCGTGTGCTCGGACAGTTAAAACATTCACTTCACCTGAAACTGTCATCACACAGATCATCCCTGGGGACTGCCAAACAAGGCAGCCAATTGCTCTGCTCTTAGTCCCTGGGAGAGACAAACATATCCAGTCCTTTTTTTTTTTTTTTAAATAAAAAATACTGTAAGATTAAAAAAAAAAATCAAATACTCACCGTTTTCTGCTAGGGGAGCCAAAACTTCAAAGATCATCTCTTTTTTATCATGCTCTACTTGCTTCTTGAACAGTTTCACAAGCTCTTCAGCAATGTTTGTGTAGGCAAACTGTTCTTTGCTTGACTCTGCAAAGCAAAACTTCCATATCAAGTAAACAAACCAAATCAAAAGCTAGGATGATTTTTTTTTTCTCTCTTTTTACCAGGTTTACTCAGTGAGATGACTAATAGTGCACTTCACAGGCAAGAACAATAGACTCGTGTTTGTCACAGAATAGAAAGAAATAGTCTTAATGCTTTAAAGCAAATGTACCGCCTTCAATTATGAATAAGGCTGTTCAAAAAGATCTATGTACATGATCAAGGCTGTTGGGGCTGTTTCTGCCCAAGAGAATGTAAAGGTAGCTATAGAAACAGTAACATTACAAAAATAAAGATGGTATTTTATTATCCCCAGCTTAAGGGGAAGACTAACAGATCATATACTGTATTTTCCCTAGGAGAGATAAGAGTCATACTGAAAGCTTTTGTGTTTACATGGTCTTGTGACAGCGACATTTCCTTTAAAATCTGTGCATGGCTGTTGCAAGGCTGTTTCATGCTGCACAGATCGCATAACACAGCTTTACAGCTGGGCAAGGTGGCCACAAGGAGGTTACCCATCGGACTGTGGGTTTTTTTACGTGTTGTGGATTCAAGAGAAGCATCTGATTCTATGGCCTGTATCTGATTCCTCCTAATTGGCAGTTTTACAGGGGCTGCAGATGGTGGGACCGGTGTTCTGCGTTCTCCAGTTGCCACCTCCTGAGGGCCATCTGTAATTAAATCTTCCAGCACCTTTGCTAACGCTCTAGTGGATGTTTAGAGATTATTTTAATGTCGAATTGATCAAGGACTGGGAAAAAGCATAAACTGCAGAGCTAGCCCCTTTTGTGCACATCCCGTTGCTGCTTTTTCTCAATACGTATGACTGCATTGTGTATTCTAAGTGGATTTTTGACCTTTCTGGTATTTGAAAAGCACCACTCTCTCAATTGGTTTTTGGGTTGGTTTTTTTTTTTGCCCAACTTTGACACAGTTTCATATAATGCTTCTCATGGGATCTGTAGAATGCAGTTGTCTCTTTTAAGCGATGAAAGATGACAACCTGACAATAAAATTCCCTGAAGTTACATGGCAAAAATAAAATATTACAGATGCAGTGTGATTGGCTAAGCTATTGCTTAAGGGAGATTAAAGTATTAAAAGCTAAATTAATTTTGTGTCAATCTTAAAGAACAAGCAGCTTTTCACTGTGCAGGAACAGGAAAGGAAGCAGCTGCTTTAAGCTTCTTTCCCATGTTCATTGCCCAGCTGGCCAGTGTTGGCTGTTCCCAAAGAGGGAAAGAAAATGTAGTTCTCAGTATCATATTTAATATTTTTATGTTTTTAATTGTGTTTTAGTAGCAGTAGAATTTCCAGCAAAGGTTGTATTACATTTTTTTTTTTACTGTACAGACAGAATATTTTAACGCCTGTCTTGAAGATCTCTGACCTGTTCATTTCTTTAGTTCTAATGATAAATCTTTCTGTTGTTTTATTCTGCAAACTTGCCTTCTATGAACAAAGGCATTACGTGTGTGACCAGACTAGATGGGTACATAATATTCTCTCTAGCCTTGAAAACTATGAATGTAGGACAGGTTGAATAATTTCAGGCCTTCAATTAGTTCTAACTCACAGACATCTTTTTCATATTCTGAACAGCAGGATGTCCTTAGAAAAGCAGGACGATTATCCCAGCTGCTATATTGTTACACTCTGGAGTAAATAAAAAAATGAATAAATAGGACTAATTGACCAAATAGGTTTGTAAAAGATCAACACCAATGTAAAACACAAGTGATGAAACACAGGACCTAACAACCTGTTGATTTACACCTTGCTGAATCCCAAGGAAAACCTATTGGATCAAAGCATCATCACAAACTTCAAATTAAATGAAGATGTACACAGACTTGTTAAAAAACACCGTCTCTATCATGGCACGTACATGCAAGTATGTAGTCCAGCACATGTTAAAACTCAACGCCTAAAAAAATGTTGTACAAACACACTTCTGAACTGTGCCTGTCTCAGTTTCACTCAGTGAATTCCATGGGCAAATGTAATCCTATAGAACTTTGGAGTTGCACCAAGATTTATTATTTATATTATTGATAAATAATTCACTATAAATAGCAGTGCTCAGGAAATACTGTTTAGATGATTTAAAATGTGCCTAGTTGCACTGAAGAACGTTAACATAAAACAGAAAGTATATGAAGTACCCAAATAAATCTGAGTTACCGAAGGAAAAAGAGACAACTATGGATTTCAGAGGTAAGAAGCAGAAATTGCTTGCTTTAAATTTTGAATGTACCAGTAGGGATGCATTGAGGCCAGACTTCTGTTAGTTGTAAGAATGCACTTTAAGAAAACCGGATCTACGTTTGAGATGAATATTGCGGACTTACCAAGTTCTGCTAAATTGCCAAAAGCAACAAGGCACATCTCTGTCAGAGCTGCATTTTGGCAATGAATACCCAACAATTTCACTAGTGTAGGAATAACACCCATATTGATAAGCTGTGATTGCAGGGTATCTATGTAAAAAAGAAAGCACAACAAAGAGTTAGTATTTGTGTTTGTAGTACCGTTATTCACATCCGAACAGCATTTTTCACGCAAAGCAACTTCTAGGCTAAGCAGTATTAAAATGGCTGTCTCCTCTATTATTCTACACTAGGATTTGGTCCAGACGTGGGATATGGACTCAGACTTCCCCTTTCCCCTGGCAATGGGATATATTCCCGTAATTGTTCCCTCCTGCTCTGGTGGTAAGGCATAGCGAATTATGCAGCTACTGGTAATGTTGTGGCTCCTAATATAGTTGGGTTTGATTGTTAGCTGACTGAGACTAGCTGAGTAAAATAAAACAAAACTACGTCAGTGAAAAACTTATTTATCTGAGAGCATGGTTCTATAAACTGTTTTCCCTTAAAGATAAAAACTGGAAAATTAAAAGTAGAATGAATATAAACTGGCACTGAAATAAACATGAGAAGTTTTATAAACATAGGAAGTCACAATGTAGATTATGAGGAGCTTGAGAAAAAAGAAAGTTTAATAAAGACAAAAAATGGAAGGTTTAAGAAAAGTCCTTAGAAGCCATTCTGATAATTTCTTGCATAGGATGAAAGTTTATAGTATTTACAAGTAAGAAAGTTATTGCTCCTAGATGTCTGCAAATAGAAAGATGCGTTGATGGTTAGGCAGAAACATGATTGTTTTAAAGGATTATTTATAACCATATTTTATCTTGAACGTTACCTATAACACAGCAAAGAAGAAAAACATTGTTTCACAGTTGAGTAGAATGAAGCAGACACGAACACACCAGATATTTAGTAGTTTTCCTAAGTATCTCTTTTCCTTTACTTCTAAGCACTTTAACTGTATTTTAATGTTATAGATTTAAAAGACAACGATCCAAAGCCTAGTGAATTCAGCAGAATTCTGTTTCTTCATTTAGCTTTGGATCAAGCCCTACAGGGGAGTTCTCTTTTTTCCTGAGCAGCTGAAATCAGTTGGAGATTTTATTTCTGTGGAATCAGAGCCACAGAAACTTCAGATTTTTATAGGAAGATAAAAACATGTTATAGCTGAAGTCTTACTATCAGTCTTAGTATAGCTGAAGCAGACTTCGTATCATCTCATGTGCTCAGAAACCTCTTTATCTTCCAGATTCAGCCATGTGTGTTTTGAAATTTTCATTAATAAAAATTATGAAAAGATTCTGGAATGTTGAGTTCATTTATATTTGGTATAAAACACTCTTTGAACAACGATCAATTTGATGTTCTAAATAAGTTAATGTTGCAGTTATTACAGGTTACTGGGGATGAACAGGAATTCTTATGGCTTGATGTCTTTAATAAAACTGTATTACTTACCAGTAACTGAATTTCCCTTTTTTCTTTTTTTTTTTTTAGGGGGGGTGTTACCTCTTCCATAGATTCATGGTCTTTAGAGAAATTTATGAGAACATTTGAGACATCAAAGAGCTGTTGAAGTTGTCAAATTTCAGGTAAGTACAGATTGCACTAGCGCATGCATTGAATGCCATTTTACCTCCAGCAGATGTGTGAGTCACTACAACGCCTCCTATTTCATTCCAAACTGACTGTAAAAATCTAACTCTGAATCAAAAAACTGAGAGGGGGAACTGGAATGGTTCTGTGGAGAAAATGTTTGTGTAGGAGAACTCAAGTTACTGGTAAATAATCTGTTTTTCTCCTTGATTTTTGATTGTCCCTTGCAGATGCTTAAAAATTGTGAAGGAAAAATGGTAGTCATGGAGAGCAAAGTCACAAACCACAAATGCCATAGAAAATTATGTGAAAAGAAGTTGTTTCATTACTAGACTATGCTTCAATCTCTGAGTAAGCTCTATGGGCTTCATTTGGCAAAGCGTTCTGACATCAGAAACATGAACTCTGTATTTTGAGTAGTGCTCTTTTTCTGTTTTTTTTTTTTTTTTTTTTTTAACACTATAGATACAAAAAAATCCAAAGGGCAAAAAACAAATGAGGAAGAGGGAAATCATATCCATCCTTGAAAGGAAAAGGGAATCCTAAGAGCCAAATGGAAGGATATATTGTTTAAGAGAGCATGGAGCGCATTAGTTTAAGGGACTCCAGAATTCCTAAAGATGAAAAAAGGAAAAAGAAAATAAACCATGAAGGAATAATTGTACTAGGCCAAAAGTCACATATTGTATCTGACTCCAGCCAGCTTTTTTCCCTGGTGTGGAAGGATAGCACCTGAGCATAGGAATAGCCTACAGTGTAGGAAAGCGTGAACGGGAATTGCCAATAAGGTAAAATCTGGGCAGAATATCGGTGTTTTAGCACAGTAAGCAGAAGGATGTACTTTTTCCTCACAAAGACAGGACAACCTCATGAGTCACAAAGCCGCATGGGAGGCAAAACCTGGAATAACTGCGTAACCTCAACCCTTCACTGCATGAAGTGCTAGGGCCCTATCAGAGCAGGAGGCAACCTCAGGGGAAACATGCATCTGTCCTACAAGCAGCCATCTGATGTAGGGCTGAACTAAAGCTCAAGGCCAGGCAACATCACGTCTCAGGATGAAACAGCATTTCTATCAGCTGCCTAAGCAGAATTGGATGCATGCTGAACAGGAAGCATGAAAACCTGAATGCCTCCTCTTCAGAATTTGACTTAAAGCCAGAAAAGAAACTCTCTCATTATACTGCTATCAAATATTGCACTGGAAAAATGCCTGTGTTCTCTCGGGGCTGAAAAGCACTGATAGTGATGCTGCACAGATGCATATACAGGTAGATAAAAGGCAATCAATACATGCGCCAGCACAAATAGTTACCTACCTAAAACTTGAATTTCAATGGCTCCATGTCCTTCGGTGACACACATGGAAACTCCAAAGAGTAAGATCTGAGGAGAATATCCCAAATTGAGAACTTTACTGGGGGCATTTGAATTCAAAATGCTGATTTAGGCTACTGCTTGATGTTGGACAAAATCTCAGAAAACATCCAGTCATTGTGCTTTATTACTAACAGTGATTATATCACTGAAGGAAAATCTCTTTTCTACAAATAGGTGGCATAAGTTAATAACCTACAAAAACCTGCTTGCTGTCATCGCGTCTATTTAAGTAATTGTATAGCAAATTATATCACTATCTTAAAAAAAAAAAAAAAAAAACTTTTAATCTGCTTTTACATGCTTTAGGTTTCTTTGCATTTATAGCATATTTAGGTCTTGAAAGCATACTGTACATTTTTAGCAGTGATGAAATGAAACAAAAACCATGGCAAGCATGAAAATTAGCAAAGTTAAGTCTTAGAAGGAAGCATTGCTGGAATACTGCTATTAGAACATAACTGTGGAACAATAAATCTCCCTTTCATTCCTTGTGTATTGACATAGATTCTGCAGATAGTAAACAATGCAAGACAGTCCCCAGCCTTCATTCTAGTCACTGAGAGTTCTGTGATAATAGGAAAAGGTTGGCAGTTGTATGACTTAACATCATAACTTTACATCTTAAAAAAGCACTGGATGAAATAGACAACCTTGACAGACTGAATTTTAATATGAAATGAGAAAGTAGTCTATAAACAATTATTTTTTCTCTGTCATTTCACACATGCATACTGTATCCAGTTGATTTCTGATCTATAATTTGACTACTTAAGAATCCAATTGACCTAATTCTTCAATCGTTTCTACATTTCTTTAAAAATACATTCATGGTTTGTTTTGTAAATCTCGTGAGACAATTAACTACTTTACAGACTAATCCCATTAACTTGTAAATAGTCTTAGCCTACAGGATTATGATAACTGCAGAATAACCGTTTGTCACTAACTCTTTTACGTGGCTGTTTGCATATGATTATTAGTTACTAGTTTTTCACTCTTTATCCAAGCCTGCTTTGCCTCTTGCTGTTAAGCAGATCCATAGCTATACAGAGACTATATGTAACAATATGTCTTCAGAATGGGAGAAGCACAACGCTATGCTGAACGCACAAAGCTGCCAAAACAGCTGTTGCATGGCTTGACAAAGAAAGAACTGTTACAGGCTTTTGCCAAGACTTACTTCTTAACAGAATTACAGCATGATCAAAACCATTCACAAATGCGTGGCACGCTTGTCCCATTCCAAGCCGTGCCTGCAACTCTGCCTTTTGAGAAATAATAATGGAAAGCAGGGATGAGATGTTTGCATCTGACTGAATTCAGGCAGTAAAATACAATTAAGGCAGAGACGGTCGAGATAATCTATACTGAAGACAAAGGGATGTATCCCATCAAAAAATCCCTGTTTTCTAGCAATGCAATTAAAAATCAACACTTTTTTTTTTTTTAAAGCTTAAAAGAAGTGCAAGAGATGCCATAGCCAAGTATGTTCTGTTAACGTTGTAGCACCTAATGAAATGGTAAGCTACTACGGAAGCAAAGGAAAGGACTGAGAGACGTCAGGCAAAAATAATTCTAGAACACAAGCAGATGGCACAAGAACCTGATAAAGGGAACCTGAGTTTTAAAGCTTAGACAACAACGTTATGAGTGAAGCTACAATTGCAGAACCAGCACGAGATATAAGAATGCTAGATTAATTTGCTCTGTTTAGGAAAATAAAATATTACTCATAGCTGCTTTTTAGTTGCCATTTTTGTAAAATTAATGTGTGGTAAATGCCCTGTGCTAATTAAAAAATGTGAAGCACTTAAGAATGAATTTTTAACATTAAAAAAAAAAAAGGTAGTTAATTGCTATTAAAAATTAAGCAGTCACTATTGTAAAAAGAAGGCAATTAGTATACTGTGAACAGTGAGATGTTTAGAATCAAATACACAATTTATATGCTCTTTGCTCATAAATTGCTAAGGATTAGAAAATATTAGGGTGTTCATGGATAATTTCATGCAACTAAACCAAATGCACTGTAATCATCCTTATCTGGATAGCAAGTGCAACTTCAGAGAACGTGAGTCATTAGAGGAGGTAAAGAAATCTTCAAAGTCCCCACCTGTAACTTGGTAACATAGCATGCTGAGCAGGGAAAGATTACAGAAACAGTAAAAACAGAAAGTGCTGTTTCAAAGACTGAAACACTTTTCTTCTCATGCTTCCAATATATTTTTTTTTGTCCAATTTGTTTCCATAACTACGAGTAAAGTAATCTAAGACTCTAGGATGCAATCCCATACTTCTCATTCCTCAGTAAAACTAGTGCAGTGTTTGTCTTCTTTGCAAGTAACACAGAATTGAGCTTTTGCAAGTAAATCCTGAAAATAGCACTAGCTATTCTGTGAGCACAATTCCCTGTCAGGGCAACCTGAGTTTTCATCTTTAACAGGTCAGCAAAGAACTGCACTTACTCAGCATATTATCCAACTGATGCTGCAATACATGGAAGTAAGTGGTTTTCTTGGGCTTATATTTGACATAGACTATTGTCTTGAAAATTTAATATGGTTGGCAGGTAGTATTTTTAGAGCAGTTTGCAACAGTTGTGCAGCTGTACTTGTGGCTCCTAAAACAAATCTGGAAAGCAGGCCAACCACCTGTCTCTCTGTACACATGCTGCAGGTACAATCACTGAGTTTCCTTCTTAAGATTGCATCCTATAATTTTATTTTTTTTCCTTGGCAGATTATTCAGGGTTCATTTTAGTGGTTGCCACATTTTGGGGGCAGATTCACCGACTACAGTGGAGCTACAGGACGTGAGTCTTGCATGACATAGCAATGGGTTCCTATGGAAAGCCCTTACAGAGAACACCAGGTATGCGGGGTGAAGGTGAGGGATGGTAGCCTCCAGCATTCCTCCTTGATGTGTTAGCATGGGGTGGAGATCTGCACCCAGATCAAGCAGCTGGGAGTATTTCATATGTCTGATCCTGCTTTAGTGGCTCCTCTGACTGTTGCATCAGTTTGTTAGTTGACGTGAAATGAAAGATGTCTTTTAGCAGAGCAGAGAACAGCTAGTGAATCCTCCTAGTTGTCACTGAACTACACAACTACTTTATAGATTCTATCAGAATAAGCCAGCTTACTAGATGAGATGAGTCATTAACTCCACGTTTAAAACAGTCTAACTGTTGTTTCAGAGATTTCTCCTAACTAGTTTACCTATGGAAGACTTGCTAAGAACTTGGGTTTCTGAAGCAAAATTGATGCAGTATCCTCTGCACAGCACTTTGGAAATGGTCTGTCTTGAACTACCAAATATACTGGAAGCTTGTTAGTCTTAATGCAGAGGACTGTGGAAGCTTATAGGTAAGAAAATCTATTTGCTCTACATGTTTAAACAAATAAAGAAAATAATGGAGTTAACACTATAAAATTTAGAAACATACGACACACAGACATCAAGCAAAACAGTTCCTGAAGACTGTATGAATTAAAGGAGCTAGATGGTTGTTATTGCTGAATAAGGCAGAAGTACTATAAACAAGTATTCTTGGACGTTACTAGGAAAAGAGGATAGAAAAATAACGCAAGAACAAGAGAAAGACATGAGACACATACAACGATGGCATTTGGAGGTGGAGAAGTAACACTAAGAGCTGAGAGATCTGGAGAGATGATGCAGAAAATGCATGAGGAAAAACTATACCGGAATAGATGATAAAATAGATAAAAAATTCATATGATAAAGGTCAAAAAGATGAGCCTAAGGACCTTCCTGAAAAGCAGAAGAGTTGGGGATACAGATTTGGGAAGTGAGTCACAGGAAGTGGTAAGTTACAATGGTAAAGGAACGGGGAATAGCTAATAAAGAAGCTATTTTTTCATCAGATAAAGCACTACAAATCAGGAGATGAGCATGATTGAAGAAACAGTGTGATTGGCTTTTTTGCTAACATTTTTTGCTAACATTTGCAATCTGTGCCATTGCAAGTCAGGAGAACAGCCTCTACTTAGCTTTCCTCATTTCTCCCATTTCCTTAAAATTCCCATTTAGAAAAACTTGGAAGTGTGTGAATGCTGCAGAATTTGCCTTGGCGTATTACCACGCTTACATGCAGAAGCAAACTAGGTACTAAGATATCAGGACATTTGTACAGCTAATGCTGAACACTGCTTTCTATGCCTCAGTGGCCTACAGTTTCTAACTTCAGCTACTCTCTTGTTTTGTTGTCCCAGCCCCTAAACACTTCCACTTAGTGTGATAAAGAACCTAATTTCATAACTGGCAGGCACAGACGAGTGTTGGACATACACATAAATTATTCCCCACATGTAACATAGGTAACATATGTGGGTTTGTATACATTTCTCAAGGAGAAAAATGATTAAGAAAAACCTGTATATTTAACCCAGATTATCAACAAAACAATACTGTGTGCCTGGGAAAAACCAATATTATAGTGCCATCTGATATTAAATGAAAAAGAGGATGCAATGTAGCCTAGTTTACTTCTGCAAATCTGTTTCTTCCTCAGGTGTATGATGCATCTATATGTATATATGTATATATTATCTTTTAGATAAAAGTAAATTCCAGATGATGATTTTAAAACTTTATACTATCAGCAATTGCCTCAGGAAGATATCAAGTACTTCTTGGAGTGTAATTGTACTGAAACAGAAAATTGTATACGTAAATTGAGATGGTTATCTTTTAAGATAATTTAGTCTTAGTTTCCACAACATAAACCTGCAGTTGGCTTTAATGTTCATCTTTTTTGGTTTTGGATGGGGTTGTTCTCCTGGTAGACATAAAGCAAGTTTTTCGTGTTGTTTACCATTCTCATTGCTATAGTTCATCAGCATGCCACAAAAGACAGTCAAGAGCTTCTCACTGGCTGGATCTGTTTTACTGCACAGCGACCTTATAAGGTCTACTACAATATGTGCACCACCTGCATGGTCAACTGCGCTCCTGCCCTCATCTGTAAAACAAAGAGTTACATTAAAAATAAATGAAACCAAAACCCATCCCAGAGCCCCGAACATCGCAGTAATCATACAATGCCAACTTTTTAAACAGTGAAGTCATTTCTTCAGTGCTGTCAAATTCCTCTATAATAAAGACTCTTGAAGGCCAGCTTTTAGTGCAACAGAGCTGGGAAAGTGAGAACACCTACAACAGAATGGATTAACCGCTAGGAGCTAATACCTTTGTACAGATGTTTAGTTTGAGGCAGAGGCCCTGAAACTGAAAAATAATGTTCTGATGATGCATTGGATTTTGCCAGAGGAAGGTTCTGAGCATTTGCAAAATAAAGTACACGTATCCTGAAGGCTTTGTGGACAAGCTAAATTACTTCTACTGTTATGTGGATTGAAAAATTGAAATAAAGAACAACGTGCTCCCCTGAGCAAGGGGAGATGGGAAAACAGTGGAAAAGCAGCCCAGAGGTACCAACTCCCAGTGACAAACTCACTGGCACACAGCGTGTTCTTCATACTTCCGTACCTGGAATTTAATACCGCTATCAGATTGTTTTTGTATGGCTGAAAGAAAATTCATTCTCATCTGCAATATACTACAGTGTTCTGAAGTTTCATAAATAACACAACGTAATCTTTGTATGGAACTCTCTGTACAACAAATCCAATTTGATGTATCAGTGTATGAATAAAAGAAAAATTGTCCTTTATTACAGTAATCAAGCATACCGCTTCCTTTCCCAGCAGGCAATAGACAACAGTCAATAACCTTAATTGCATGGCTTCTAAAAGCTGAGATTTCCAAGTGAGTTACAATCAGAATCAACTGGAAAATCTGGATGAAAACTTACACTGCTCCTCAGCCCTCCATTTCTTAATGGTCCAACTGCAGATCTCATCTTTCCTTTGCTATTCCGCACTCTTAACATCACTCTTCTCTCTCCGTAATGGAGATGCTTGGAGGTTTAGCTATTAAGTTTTCCCAATTCTGCAACACGTGCAGCATGAATACCAAGGCTGTCCTCATTTATAATATGATCTTCCACTAAAAATTGGTCCAGAGCTCTTCAAAAAGTTTCTAAATCTTCCAGTTCTTGTCAATACCATTTAAAAGGGGCATATTGCATTAGAATGTAAGGGGTGTAAGAGGTAGACCGTATTAATTTTATATATATATAATTTATATATATCTAAATGAAGGGCTATAACTGTAGTTTTATATATATAAATACTCTCTCTATAAAATTTACAGTATAGCATATATATATAAACTCTTCTATAGTTATAACCATTTATATATATAAAGGAGTATATATATATATATACATTATCCGAATATCCAGTTTATTATCCCAGTAATAAATGTTTTGCAGAGTACCCATGAAATTGGACATGTAGCAGGGGAAAAAAAGTCATTGCCATGACTGTTTGCATGCCCGACCTGATCAGGATGTTCGGGAACCGCGATTCGCTCCAGGTATGTATATTTCATTTTGAAAAATTAGAAACTGGAATCTGTTTACAGTCAAACAAATTCAAGATAAGAAGGTCTGTGTCAAGGATGGGGTGTGAAAAAAGGAGAAATACAAAAGCAGTAAACCTCTCACATCCTTGATGCAATGACAGACGTGGGCACAAGGCTGAAATGAAATACAGTTCCACATCATAATATAGTATGGCGGTGTAGTTATTCAAATTTAGTGCTTATATTTATCAAATTAGCAGAGGAAAAAAAGAAACTGAATATTCCAGCATACTGTTTTATGTATCTTCTGGAATTTTTTTGATTGCAGATTTAATAGATGATTTTGTATTTGACTCACCTTTCTTTGTGAGTCAAAATAGGTGTGCAAAACCAGAACTGAATCACTGATTCTGCATCAAATAGACTGACTGTGGTATTCAAGTTACTATAATACAATTGAAACCATCTAATTAAAACCATGATAAAACTAAGCTTGTGATAAAAATCAGTTGTCAAACTAGTTACATGTCTTGGTATGGAACTGCATATAAAATACTTTGGCAAAGGTGTAGTCTGGTGAGTTTGGAAGCAAGAATTAAGAGAAAAAAAAGAAAAAGAAAAAGATCATAAACCCACAAAGAACAGTTATAAGCCAAGTTCCTTACCTGGATAGAATTTGACACAACTCCACTGAAAATTATTGTGTGATAATACCTTAGAACAAATGAAGATCTGAACGTCCTTCTAGTTCCGTTCTCTCTGGTTTGTCAGAGAAGCTATATATGAAAACCAGCTATACCTATATCTTTCAGTACGTTGTAGTCTCTTAATTCAATGTATGATACATTTTTTTTTATCCTCACCATGTTTTTATTACATAGATAGATAATTACCTTTTGCCATACCAACAGCAAAACTAAGGTGGAAAGATTTAGCAACAAATCTCACTCTGAGAAATTAGATATATATAGCATACTCCAAATGTAAGGTAAAATGAACTGCAGGATCCCTCCCAGGTAGGTGGCTGGATCTAAGTGCCAGCTTTGACATGACCACATAAAATGGTAGACTGAAGTAGAAGAGTTGCCTTAATTGAGTTTGTTGCTATATCTCTTTCGTTGCTGCATCTCTTTCCCATTCTGCATCTCTTTCCATGCTAGGCTCACCCTGTATAGCTACTTTTCTGCCCAAGGCAGCCTGGTGAAGAGCAGACCTGGCTTGGTGCTATAATTACAAACTCCTGGTGCTGCCTCCTTATGCCCTAGAGGATTAACTCAGCTCATTAGTGGAGGGTCACAAAGAATCCCATACCAGGTGTAGGAGGAAAACTCAGAAGGTCCTGACTACTCACTCCAAGCTCAGGCTATGACACTTAGTTGCATCCCCAAGCAAAAAGCGTATTTCTGACTCAGAGCACTCCATGTGCTTATTACGGCCTCACTTCTCCCTGCTCTGTTGCTAAGAAACAGATTTTGCACACAAGAATACTCACCGAACTCCAAATCACTTACAGTCAAAACAAGACCACAGCATGCTGCTGTGTCTTGTTCTCAGTCCAACTATTACCTTGCAGTTCGGCAGCTCTATGAACTCCCACTCTCAGAATGCTTCCAGCCTCCCAGAAGCTGTGTTCAAGTTTATTCCTGTGACCTTTTTAAATAAACATTTGCTGTTCCTATGAGACCAACGTTTGAACAGTTTAATGAGCATTCACATTTCTGCTTTAAAATGTTTCAGTAGAGCTCACAAAGGGCAATGATGTTGCATTATTACTTTTTTTTTAAGTAAACACGATACTGTTTAAAGATGCCAAAATGACAACAGCCCAAGAGAGCAGAGGGATGGTTTTCTTCCTACAATGAAATGTGTAGTGAGAACAGCAGGATAAGGGGAAATGGTTTTAAGTTGAAGGAGGGAAGATTTAGGGATAGCAGGGGGAAGTTCTTTACTGTGAGAGTGGTGAGGTGAGGTGCTGGAACAGGCTGCCCAGAGAGGCTGTGGATGCCCCATCCCTGGAGGTGTTCAAGGCCAGGTTGGATGGGGCCCTGGGCAGCCTGCTGTAGAATTAAATGTGGAGTTTGGTGGCCCTGCCTGTGGCAGGGGGTTTTGGAGCTTCGTGATCCTTGAGGTCCCTTCCAACCCGGGCCATTCTGTGATTCTGTAAGATCACTATTTCCCCAATGTCCTTTACTCCAACACGACTATCTCTAAGAATGAATACAGTCTTTTCTTCTACCCTTAATTACTCTCAGGAGTTTTATGCAGAACTGGGTTTTAATATGGATTATCAAATTACTGTGATGGCTCTCACGCCTCCTATGCACACTTTCGTCAAATTTCATTGTGGCCCTCTCTTGCAGGATCTAAGGGACACACCAACCAAAGAGCAGAATTTCTGTAGTGCCTGACTAGTAGATCTTTAAAACTCAGGGGAAAATGCCTTGCCCACTTGTTCCCCTTGAATGTTGTCTTAGAAGTTGCAGCAAGCCAATGCCAAACCTCTCTATGGCAGCTCTTAATTTCTCTAAGGACTCTCAACTTCTCTTCATTGAGGATTGGTTTCTTCAGGACCCATACTTGGCTCTCCTCCAGGCTGGGATTATTTGTCAGAGGGGTTGTCATATACATTAGAACCTATAGTTGTTCAGCCTTCATTTACTGCAAAAACTGGTGCAAACATTTCTCCCATGTGATCAAATCTTTGCTTTCACACTGCAGAGTATCTTCTATGTCTGCCCTCCATTCAAGTGATTTGTCTGCTCTTCATTCAACGATACACAACGTAGAAAGTTTTTGTTCCAACAATGAAAAACCTTCAGGAAAAATATAAAGGTACTGCCATACAGCTGGAGTGTGAATAACATGTTAGATAATACAGAAATTATTTTCTATGCACTTAATATGCTCTCAGGTATCTGACAGAGCCGCCAACATTCAGATGCAGTTTGTCAGTCTGAACTTATACTCTCGGAGCTCTTCATGTCATGAATTTTGAATAGCTTAGATTTGCTTTTCCACAGATGTGTTTGCATCATTTTCCATTGAATTTACTTCCCCAGCTTACTAAACTCTAAAACCAACTACCAAACCCTAAAAGATAACAACAACAACAACAACAAAAAGACAACCAAAAAACCTACAGGTTAAAATATGAAAACAGCATATTATGAGCTGAATGCAGCTAAAGAGTTATTTCTAAAACACACACCAGTTCTATGATCTTTGTCATCACTGGGAAGCTGTATTTCTGGAGATGTAATGACATAAGGCAAAGGGCTGTGCCACAACACAGACAGATGAGAAAATATTTTTGCAAATAGGTTACCTGATGCTCTTTTACCTAAACCTTAAATTAACTTTGCTGTTCTTATACCAACCTTTCTTAATGCAAAGCTTAAACTCTGCCGATCCAAGTGACATTTAAAGAAGCAGATGCATGTATTTCATACAGATTGGGACAAAAATAGTTCTCATTGTTTTTCTATTAGAATACAGAACTGTGTCTTCCAAAAGAAGGAAAGTACAGTTTCAGAAATCCTAAAACTTGGGTTTTATCCAACTTTTAGTTAAGTTTTAAAATATTATGTCAAAATATTATGTATTTAAAATTATATGTTCCAATTCTTTCATTATCCCAAACTTTTCTTTCCATCATCTTGAACACTGGAACAGCAATTTAGAAGTCATTTTTACTTCAGAAATGATTCTAGCCCTGCAAAGATGCATGTAGTTACTTAGGTGTGTTACCTGCAGGCTGTTACACATCAGGTAGGTGCAGAAGGTTCTGGTGATGATACGATAACAAGTGAAACCAACATTCTGTTGGTATACACAGCTGCACTGATCTATGCAGTGAGGGAGAGCACGATTTGTCATACAGTCCCTGATTTACATAAACCAAGCTGCCAGGAGAGCAACTTCTGGTGACACAGAAAAATGTAACTTTTCTTTTAGGTATGCATTTTAAAATTATTTTATTCTGCACTTGGCTCAAATCATTTAAATGACATACTACTATTTTCAATGAAGTGCTTCAGCTTTATTGCTTTTTGGCTCTAATCTTGCATTCTTTGTGGCCAAAATACTGCTTAGGCTGAACTAGTGCTTTATGGAGAACGTTATGTTAATATAAGACGAATTTGCAGTAGTCCAAGGGAGGAGGGGGGAAGAGTTCTTTCTTCATGCTGTGCTTTACTTTTCTTCTTTTTAAGTGGTGAAAAAAAACAACTCCAAAGGAAGAAAGGCCCCTCTTCCATGCTTTAAGTAAGAAAATAGAAAGAAAACTTAAAAGTTTTGGGACAAACCCTCACATTGTCTGTGCAGGTATTAGGAAAACCTTGATCATTTGCATTAACTGGGGGTTTACTATCTTTTTTTTCTATTTCAACATTTAGAAGGTGAAACTTTTAATACAGTGCTGCCATTCAATTTTAGTACTTGAGTAGGCTTTTTATCTTGTTTGTGTATGCTTTTAAATCAGAAGATTCTGCACTCTCAATTCTTTGCAGTCTACAACCCCACTGCAGAACACAGAGCAGAACTCCATTACTTTTATTTTTTCAAGGAAAGTAATTTCATGTAATTATATTGCACTGACTGTATTGTTTGCTGCTTTTTTCTGCATCTTCTGTGCACCTGTCTACAGGCAACAGGGCATGGCAACACTGTACTTTGGTATTAATGTTTTATGACTTCAATGGTCAAATTGATTTGGGATTGCTCTATTTGTACTGAAATTCCTTTCCATTTATTCAATTACTTCAGGAATTATATGACTGTGATTACCAGAAGTACATTTTTTTTAATTTGCTTGTTGATTAAAATCAATCACTGTAGGCTTAATTTTTTTCCTTTATGAAGAAAAAACTCATCCTCAATTGGCCATGCCTGCTGCAAAGAGAAATAGATCAGTCTTGTAGTTATCTCAAATTGCCAGCACCTGTCATTAGCTCTAACTCCATCTTCACTGAGGGTACTTCCTTAGAAACGACTGCTAAAATAGTAAAGAGGTGAACAGTAAGCTTGAAATGCAAACAGAAAGCTGTATTTTAATATAATGTCTTCAAGGACTGAATACGTGTAGGTTCAGCCTTTCTGAATAAAACCTCTGCCAGCGTATGTCCTGAGTAGTGACAACAGAAGCAGTGGTGTACGGGCCCAGAGGCTGCTACCAGACAGAAGCCTGGTTCATTTCAGGTACTGGACTGGCAGATGAAGGATAAAACATCTACTAAAATAAACTGTCAGGTGTTCACTAACAGTCACACAACTGCTTTATTCCAACGAATCACTTTAAAATATGTTCTATCTAAAGGAAAATCTAGTGATATTTTTAGAAGACTTATTATATGTTAAATTTTGAGTGCACTCTAGGGCGTCACTGCTAACAAGCCTTCATCTCCCTTGGCAAGTGTCGTGGAATTTCAGTCAGGAGTTCGGCTGAACATTTGAAGGGACAGGCAAATGTGACAGTATCACAGTGTCCCTCATGTTAAGCTGAGACAGTAGCCAGAGGCAAACCACATTGAAATTCTCAATCGATTTCCAAAAAGTTATCTTGTTTTGTTCTGATTCCTCTTCTGTCAGATACAAGAAAAATCACCTGTTTCTAATTTCAGACAAAAGAACAAGGAGAGTTCTGTTCTAAAGTGTAATCATTTCCACTCATGAATTCTATTAAAAAGCAAGGAAACCAAGCAGTATGAAAAAGCTACAGTAGCCCAGCCAAAGACAGGCAAAGGCCCTCCTGGCTCAGTGCAGCACTTCCCTTTGCTTTCCTTTCCACGTGCAATGCTCACAGCAGATTCTTCTGCTGATTTTCTAACTCCACGCAACTCCAGAGTAATTGCACTGCAGCCAAACAATTACTCTTACTCTAGGTTTACTCCATTACTCTAGGTTTATGTGAGCATAAGTCAGAACTAAATCCAACCTATGCTTCTTACTTCATATAGTATGAAGTAAATAATGGAATCCAATTATACAGTAACTCATCAAACAGTTTTTCTACACTGGTAGGTGGGCATTTATAGCATCTCATGCTATCAACAGAATAAACCTGTACACATCAATTAATTTAGATTTCAATCTCTCAGCTTCATCTGGCCAAGAACAAGGATCTGAGCAGACTGAAACCAAGTGCCAAGCAGAGACCTTCTGCTGGGTGCTGCTGAAAGGAGCTCAGCATGAAGCTGAGCCTGGTGTTGTGCATGAGCAGTGCTGACAGCTGAAAGGAGCTGTGGTCCTCCAGCAAAGCAGTCAGAGAGGCAAATTCAAAGTGTGTGACCCACAGGGATTTGAAATAAGGCCAAGAGGCAAAAAGTAAAACCAACCAACCAACCAACAAAACATCTTACTAGGCAGATCTTACTAGGCCCTGGGAAGGAAAAAACTTTCTCAGAGTAGTGAGGAAATGAGTGGCCCTGGGAAAAGCTGAGGAGAGTCCTGGGTTTGGGGCTAGTCTTGCCCTTGCCCCACAGTATGCAAGTGTAGGGAGCGAGAAGATCTGGCCTTCTAAAGCAACTTCAGGGAGCAGTATTCAGCCTGGTGACTGTAGGAGATGCTTCAATTTCAAGGGATTCAGCTTGGGAAAGACCACCAAGGTGTTCTGTTTTAGGAAATCTTTTACCTCCTTTGCGAAGGCAGCTGACTGATTTAATTTGAGGGCAACGAGGAACACACGGTGACCGCAGAACAGCCCACACTCAGGAGGCCATGTGATTGATAAATGAACTGGACACCATCTCAGGTAAGTAACTCCTTTGCAAGGAAGTGGGTGCAGCTCTAGATAACCTACTCACATCCACCCTGGCTCCTCAGGCCATTCTGCTGGCTGGACAACTGATGAAATGAGCAGCAGCCTCAGGACTAAGGGGGATGTTGGAACGTGAGTAAGGCACAAACTTTAAAGTCTGTGAATGAGATGCAGGAGGGAAAGAAAGTAAAGAACTGGAAAAAATCTGCATTGTTTCTCAGTTACTTTTATAGTCTTGGTTCCTGTACTGACAGAATACTGATCTACGTATTCAAATAATCTTCCTGGAAAAAATAAGGAAGAGGGAAAAAAAAAAAAACAGCGTTGCAGAAAATATACAGGACTCTTTATACCTGAATTCTTTTAAATGCAAGAAAATCAGTCTCATATAATCCTCTTAAAGACGTGAAGAAGTTGCAAATATGTGGTAAATTGCATTTATTAATTTACCTTTCTTACGTGGGCTGCTTTTAAGTTTTGGCTTAAGTCGTAAGAATTTGGTCACTGTTTCAGTAGGGTCAACATGTAGAATATAAGTTTGAAAAGAGTAATAGCCTTAGAAGGAGAATTCATGTTTTTATCACCCTTCAAATGGCTCTTTCCAGTGCTCTGGGAAGATTCATTCTGATTCCATTTTAGACAGCCATAAATTAACATTATATTGTTTAATAGCTTCCTAAGAACATTCGTGACTAATTGCTGATAAGTACTAAATATTACTGTGAAAGTATCTGTTGGCATGCATATGGTATACTTGGTTTCTAGCTGATGCAATGCTTGTTCTGCTGAGGCTTGGAAAAAATACTGCATTATCAGGGACTTCTAGCTTAAAAAAATACAGCATAGTTTTCTAAGATTCAGACATACCTTAGAGAGGACAGGTCTAGAGGTAATACAGTATTGCTGTACTATGAAAATTAGAATTTGACACCTCTGTAAACAATCAATTCTCAAGCAATGAGTTACAACCTTTGGTCTCAGTTTCACGATACTGCTTGATTAGTAGGTGGTATTTGCATTTGTTAGGATCTGATACAAAGAAAAGTGAAAGATTATGGTAAGATGCTGCCTCGCTGCATGAATCAGGGTGACTTTCATAAAAATAATTAGCCAGTAGAGTGCTATTATCAACACTTGCATTTTAGGATTCTGCTGTTTTTCCATATGGCACTATGAAAGGCTATGCCATTTTTTTGAAGAAGAATGAATTTGATGTGTTTCCAGTATGTTTAATTCTTAAGTGTCTGGTTTTCAGCTTTAGGTCCTGAAATTAAACTTGTCTTCTGAAAGATGTATGAAACTGTACAGTTGAGTAGTTTCGTGTTTTTTGTAAATAGCCTTCCTTCTGCAAGAGGTGTGTACACCCTTCTAGGGTGGGCAGCTGAGTATACAGAATATATAGCATCCAAGTTCTTTTTAACTTAAGAGGTGGCATAATGTTCGTGGTCTAATGTTAAGGGTGGGATCAAGATGGATTTGGGTCTACGTGAGAGGCCACGTAGGTGAAATATAGCAGGGGTCTTGCCATCAATGCAGTATGACTAGGTCGACAGAAATGTATGACTTGGGAAATAAGAAAAGGATTTGGTGCATATCCTGCAGAAAAGGTAGAAAAGCAGCTGCCAGAAGACAGCACTTGCAGAACAAGTTGGCATTTTTAATTTCTTTTCCCTTCTATAGCTGTTTATATCATGAAGTATGGTTGGTGAAAACATGTATGCATTGTGGTAGTTTTGTGAAGAAACAAGGAAATGAATGGAGCAAATAGCAATTGATTTGAGAAACCCTGAAGAGGTCTCTAAGCTCCACCATTAATATTAATTTTATGGAAGTGCAGGATGGGATTTTTTTCATTTCTCTTATAAGGTATGTGGAGGGTTTATTTCACTGTGAAAGCTTTCAGAATATATAGATGTTCTGAACAGCAAGAAGGAATTATTTCTTAATGGGTAAGATCCTGCCTCAACTGAAGTCAATGTGAGTTACTCATTCTGGTCTGTGTGGTTTACAAATCAGGCTCTGAATATCCTAGCTTTTCACCGCCTCTTATAATTATCACCGTAATATTACAATTACAGTAGTTTCTACAGTGTGCTCAATGTATAAAAACATGGGAAAGTAGTTTGTCAACCGATCAGTTCAAAACTAGAGTATTTCTCATGCATGCTCATGCAGATCTTGGTTTTTGTAGCAAGAATCATGTTATGTTAAATACCTTTCTCAATCAGTGGAGATGGTTTCATATGCAACATCTACATCTCAAGATGTAGGGGGGACCTTTTGGACTTCTGAAGGTATGCTCTATTATACCTATAAGACCTAGACATCTAAACAGCACTGGGAAGAATGGCATGGGCTTTTTGGAAAGTAGGACAGTAGGAAGGTAGCTTTGATTTATTTCATGGAGAAAGAGTGGCAAAACAACTACAAAGACAGGCCTTGTATTCTGACTAGACAGCGCATAAGAATTTAGCTTTGCTTATAAGCAAAAAGTAACTTGTGGTTGAAAGGAATGAGTGGGCTAGGATTTCTCCATCTAGTAATAAAGTTCAGACAAAATTCTGTTCCTGAGTGAGGCTGTGGAATCCATTGCCTGGGTATACAGAAGTTCAAGTGACTGTATTCAGTATAGGCTGCAGATGTAGTGGGAGAGAAAGCAGGTGGGAGAATGAAGAAATCACACCTCCACTTCTTTGCTTTGCACTTCCTGCTTTGACCAAGATTTGGGGAACAAGGTGTATGTGGCATAACTAGATAAAGCATTTAGAACAGTTACAGACTCTACAGGAACATGCAGTAATGTATCTGTTCTTAAACTGTAGGACAGCATGAAACAGTTTGCATAGTGTGACTGCTCCTGAGTTAAAATCTTTCTGGCTGTCTCAGTTGTTTCATCTATGCTTATGAGAGGAAGGCTGGGAGACAAGAAGCCTCATCAGAACTAACAATACTTTCTTCTACTCTACTTTGCAGTTAGATTTGCCTGTATTGCTGATGTTCAGAGACTCACATAAAGCAGATCTCTTCACAACATAAATGCTTTAAAAAGGATGCTCTCATGGCTGCTTGGGATAAATTTGGCCTATTTTTTCTCTTTAATTGTTTATGAAATGCGTTTTATTCTGTTGGTTTTTTTTTTTCTTCTCAAAGAGTTTATTCAGCATTATTCTAGGGGCTTAAAGCTGAGGATCACCCAGATGATAACACAGTGCATGTTACCCCAAATATAATGGAGAAGAGAATCCATCACTAAGTAACAGCTTCCACTTCATGTTTTCAGTAAGGAAATCTTTCAGTATGCTCTCTGGCCAGCAGGTGTGTAATTCCCCTGTTTCTTTGTGGAAGGATATTAAACCTGAGCATTTGGATTTAGCAAGGAATACCTCTCCCAAGACAGCAGTGTTTCAGGAGTAATCACTCCTGAACTTATGTGGAAATGGCCTTGCCTTCATGCAGGAAATCTGAGAAACAGTGTCATTTTCATTTTATCAAGAGCAAATTATTAGGGAATTGTCCTTCTCTGCATGGTTGTTCTGCTGGGACTTTCCCCAAAGGAAAAAAACACTTCACTCATAGCTTTCAACCTGCACTGTACAGATTTCCCTCCAAAACAAAGACTTTATTAGCTTCTTTTGTCACTAAACAAAATGATATATGCTTGCTGAGATGAAATAGAGGATATTTGGGGCTTCCAGTAAATAGAAATGTTGCTATGAGCTGTTCAATATGGGCTTGATTTCAGACTTTTAGCCTAGCACTGATTTAGGACCTGAAGAACGTTTTCCATTATTGCAGGCTATAATTGTAGGGGCTATGGAAGTGAAAAACCAGTCATGCTTATGGTAAAATAGAGTTCCTGAGATATTTCAGGTTTCTCTGCCAGTCCCAGTTATCAGAAATGTAACATCTGCTTTTGTCTCAGCTGCAAAGAAAAAGACGATCTATACATAATGTCTGTGATTAGAAATACTGTCCTCCACATCTTGTCTTTGTTATATATTAAATATCTTTGTTAGGGAAAAGTAATTTATATAAAAATAAGTCATAAATGAGAATATACTAGATTTTATTTTAATAAGCATATTTAAAGTACTTGTCTTCAATAAGATTCTAGGATAAGTTAACTATAGAATCATTACACTTTAAGATAACAACCAAAACAAAGCAGGATGGGGTGGATGTGATAAATAAGTTCCGTGAATAACCTCTTCCACTTAAATCAGAGATGCTAGTTTGATTTTTGTGGCATTTTCTTACAGCTTGTTTGTGATTCTTATTTAAATGCACAGGGAGGGCTGTGACTGTCCGACAGGACTGCAGCTATACATGGCATACAGAACATATCACTGTGTACTGTAGGTTTCTGCTCCACAGAAGAGCAACATAAGGCATATAGTACAGCTTTTCTGTGCCGTGTAAGTCCTGCACTGTAAAAGCAAGAAGCAGTCCACATTACCTGATACTTGAAAACCATTTTCATGTTTACTTAATTAGATTTAATGTAAAAATGTGGGTTGAATGAGAATGGCATGAGTAGTTACATAGATTTTACTAACACAAAATAAGCCACTGCAACCTGGGACTGAGTTTTATATCACATAGGACCCTGAAATAAAATTTAGTAAGGAAAACATTATAGAAAGCTCAATAGTTTCTTCTGGAAGTTTCCACAGAGGAGCGGGTGTTCAGTTGATTGGTCCCCTTAAATAAAACCCTAAATGGAAGAATTAAGCATTATCATCCTGAAGCAGTAGCTGTCTGTAAATGAAAACGCCAGCATGGAAAATCTGATGAGCTTCCCTGAGGTCAGAGACAAAGTAATTTCAAACAAGATAAAATGCAAATTTCCGAACTAGATTGAAAAACTTGTAAGAAAGACGCTACTGATAATTCCTGTTTTGAAACAGACAGTAATTCACAACAGCAGAAACTGTTAGCAAATGCAAAATATACCACAAAGAAAACTTCTTGCAATGTGAAATAAAACATTGAATCTGAAGATAATAAAATGCTTATGCGATTCCATTTCACTTCCCATCTGCAGACATCCATAGGCTTCTAATTACTTCATGTGAATACAGAGATATCGTTTTCGAAACACAGGTTTGTTTCTGCAAAACATGTGTCCATGCGTGCAATCCACACATGGAGTCACATCTGCATTGCAATTTGCTATTGTGTGGCAATTCCAAATTTATTTTGACCACAAAAAACCTAAAAGTTGTCACCAATCCCCAAGTCCTGACTATCAAAATTAACCACATGTAATCTTGGTGCAATTGATTGGCCACTTAAGTATTCTGAGAATCAGCAACATAGCTGAAGCTTCCCTCTCAGCCACATGTGTAGCTCTGCACAGCTCTGAGACTGGCAAGTTATGAATATTCCCTTCTCACTCTGACTTTTCCCCTGTGAGCCTATTTGAGAATAATTAGCCATTCAGGTCACTGCGTATGTAGCACTTACACTCTCTGGAAAGCTTGTTCCTTATGTTTAAAACAAAAAAAGCCCTGAAGCCCATAAATCTTTTCTGATCTTATATCCAGTTGTATCATGATATCATAGCAGTTTTTTTTATTCTTAGTGTCACAAAGGCATAATGCAAATGCGATGTACAATTATTCCATGGAATCAGAATAGTTGTATAGTAAATAAAAATCTAGAAAAGAGGAAAATGAATGCCGGTAGACAATGTAAATTCCCTCAACGTTTCCCTCCCTCTACCAACATCATCTGCAAAATTCAGCATATTTCAACACTTACGGCTATCGTAGCATATATTGCCCAGGGCACGTCCTGTTTGCAGCAATACTTCCTGATCTTTGCAGTTTAACATCTGCACCAAAGGAGGGATCAACCCAGCATCCACACATGGGTTCCGCATAAATTCTGCAAACAATGAAATACCTGTTAAAGAAAGCCTTCTGTTTTCAGTTTCTTCCATTCTAGTTACCCTGGCATTGCAATGGGGCCTTTTGTAAGAGTACAGACAAACAATGCAAGTTTGCGTGCAAGTTTCTAAAGAACAAACTCAACATCAGGATTTGGGCATATGTTGTTTCCATTACTTGTTAATTTAGAAGGAATTAAGAATATTTAATTGACTACCATGGAAACTAATTTAACAGAGCTCTGGCTGAGTGTGTTTTTACAATCATAAAGAAATGCTGAAAAGAACATCCTTTTTCTCCACTCAAAGTAAACGTAAATTAAACTACTGATTTACACAAGAGATGATTCGAACTATCCAATAGAAGCAGCATTGTTTACCCTTTATTCCCACAGAACTCCCCTGAAGTTTCTGCTTTAGAAAAAAATAAAATGAAATAAAGCTAAGGAAAAGGTTCTTTATTTTGAAGGTAAGGAATAAGAAATACAAGAGGGATTTATGTAAGCCTTTCCTCCTGGGAGGAAAAGTAAAGGACCCATCTACTGGGTGTTTCTGTCCTTCTTTCCTGCTATGTCCCTCAGTGCCAGGAAACCAAAGAATTCTCTTCAATCTGTGCAAGTCACAGGTAGACAGTTATCCTGAAATAATCTGGATAGTGGTCTCCAGGAAGATCTATCGTTAGGCAGGCACTGTGCTGTTCTTTTTACAAGGGAAGTTTACAGAGGCAGCCACTCAAACACTAGTGCAAACTGAGTAGTTTACTTTGCGGCACTGTGGGAGATGTAGCACTGTAGTAGGCAAAAGGTCAGTACATTTTTGATTTGTTGTGAATTGCAAATTACCTCTTCTTGATCCTGGACTATCTTGGATCTTTCACAACCAGTTTACTTTTGTGTTGCTTAGTCATATATAATGAATGAACTAGGATGTACAGTCCTTAGACAAAGAGATGAGAAAGCTTTTCTGACTTTGGATCGACAGAATCCCAAAAGCTGAGACCTCAAAGAATTCATAAAAGTACAAAACCCTTCAGATATTTTCTTTGTTGTGCCTATTAAAACATACTTCGATGTTTCTTTACTATAGAAATTTGTACCTTTTGTAGTTAATCGTGTAGTATTGTTTTAGCTAAATAAGTACTTGTCATGGAGATGAGCAATCCTCCTGTGCTGATACACATTGGTGTATCACCAAGCAGATGAAGCAACATCTTAATATTTGCACAGGTCTAACAGAAGATGGTAGTCAGCAAAACTGACCCCCTCCCCTAAAATACTAAAATTTGAAAAACTGTAGACAGATACTGTACTGTGATAAATGAGATGGCCGAAGTGGTGATAGTATCACTTATCGTTACCAGATTGGATGTCCTTGTAACTTTTTATCTATTTCTTTCTTATCACTCACTTTCTTATCTATCTCAATGTTTATTTACTTAACATATTACTTTCTCCCCTCTGTCTCCTCTGTCCCCTTGACTTCTTACTCTCTTAATTGCCAATGAAAGCTCTTTTCCACTCCTCGGCTTCTCCCTGCATCATTTTGTTTTATACTCACTACTTTATCATAGTCTCTACATCATCAATCATATAATTTTTTAACTTCTGATCTGTGAGAGGAAATAGAAACTTGTTCTACCCTTAGAAGATCTAGATCGGTCTGTGCTGCTGCTTAGGGTCTTACTTGAGCAGTGAGAAGGGGTAAGAAACCCTTTCTCTGCAATCCCTCAATCTGGAGTCAACAGAAGCTTTCAGTCTCCCATTCAGAAAAAAAAAAAAAAAATAGGCAATATGCTGAGGAAGCTTATATTTATCAAGGTCATGTAAAGGTATGAAGTAAAAGCAGTGGTGCCATACATGGCAAAAATCTGTTGCTGTCTCACAGGTATGTAGTAAAACTGCAAATATATTTGCACAGAAGTAACAGATGAAAAAGAAGGTAACCCAGAGCAGAGTCATTTAGGTTTTCACTAACCTGGAGGGGAAACAAAGCAGATCCTTTGAAGGAAACACTGAAGAATCACTTAAAAAGTTAGGAGGAGAATCACTGAAGGACAGAGTAACATAAACCAATGGAGGACAAGACTTTAAAAGAGGGATTTAATTGTTTTGTAGTACTGCAGACTGTGAAGATGGTTTTCTTATTCCTAAGTCTGGCAAAGAAGAGGATAAAACCTCAGAAAAAGGGTTTAAAGGCTGGGAAGAGAAACTCCAGGTAGCAAATGCATCTGAGCCTTCAGCGTGCTCACACTCGAAAGACAAATGACTATAGGTGGTCATTTATATATACTACTGCTGTGACTGTGCGTGCTACATGTAGCAGTATGCCCAAATGATGCACATCTTTTCTTCTTTGTGCATTTCAAAAAGCCAAGGGCATGCTATTTCTGTCCAATAACATATACGACTGATTACCTTAAAAACTAAATAGCATGAAAGTAAGGACTAAAAATATTCCAGCAGCCAAATGCTGTTTTGATTGTATTGAGAAACAAAATTTGACACAACAAAAACAAAAAGTGAGAAGGAGAGATATGAAAGATGTCTAATCTACAAAATGAAAACATAAATGAAGTAAAACATACTGACAAGTGAGGTGAAAAACTGAAGATGTTCCAGCAGAAAAGTTCTTGTAGAAAACCTCACCATTTCTGGCTACTTCTGCTATGATGTTAGCTACTTTTGCTGTGCAGGAAGACTGTGGCATCAACAGACTCGCAAACACCTGAAGAACTCCACTTTTCTGGATTTTTTCACTTGTCTCCATATCTGAAAAACAAATGACACAAAAATGACATGAGCATCAGCTCGCTTGGAGGAGCAGAAGGAAGAAAAATACTGTAAGTCTTCTCAGATGTAATTCTCAAAGTTATTCCTTTCTTGTATACACAAAGCAGACATATTTCAGTGATCACCTTTGCTTTGTAGGATGCATTCATAGAACTTTATACTTTGCCATTCAGAATCTCTTTATAGGGTGACTGCTTATAAGTAAATATACAAACACACTCATGCATGCACTGAGCCACGACTGGAGAGACAGGGAGAAAGATTAAAGGCCATGTAGTGATACGATATGCAGCAGCCTGAAGTACTGTGTAAAAATCAAGGAATGGTGCTCTGAAATGTATAGTTATGGAAAACATTCGAAGACTCATGGGGAAATCCCAACATCTGAGGGCTCAGTGTGTAATGCAGCACAGGAATCAGAAACTGGAGAAGAAGGAGAGCTAAGCAGATCCTAGTCTAGACCTCACTTATACTACATACTCCATATGTGTATCTTCTGTGTTACTTTGCTAGGCTATGATAACTCCAGCGCAGTCCCAGTAGAAGGGAAAGGGAAAAATAACACCTCAGATTGCAGATTTCAGAACAAATCATTTCCTCTTTCTGCCTGTTTTACAGAAGGAATTGTGCAGTTGCTCCATAGTAAAGACCCCACATCATATTACTAGCCAGCAGCTCAGTACAAACTGTAAATGATCGCTGATTCACTACAGTAAAAGATCAGGTACTGGATACTAAAACCTGTCTTGCAAATGCTTTCAAATAGTTTGTGGTTTTGAGTTAAATATTAGGGTGATAGATTATTAGATGGTAGCTACCACTTCAGAATGCAGCACAGAAGACCAGGGAATCATCTAGAGTAGTAGTCTGCAATCATTTCTAGGCTGTGCTTCACCTGCAAATAGTTAACAGCACGTCATTGAGCTCACCATCTCCTCTGTCCTCCTCTTCCCTCCTATTCCTGTTCTCAGCGCTGCCATTGCCTTTTGGCCTCCAAGATAACCCATGCTTTGAGCGCAGGAGAGCCGCTTGGGCTCACCCTGGCAGAGGTCACTCTCGTTGGCTCAGTGGCTTACAATATGGTACATACGTGCTTCACTGGCCAGGAGCCAGGGATGTCTAGGTGACAGAATATGGATTAGATGGGGAGAATTCAAGTTTGGCTTGCAAATCTGCCTGAGCTCTGTATTTGTTGTGTTCTCTTGGGATGTTAGTCTCTGGTTTGGACCACCCAGCTGTGATATGGTGATGACATCTGATTACCAACAGATTAGGTATAAAACAAAGATTGATTAATTTCAACATACTAGTTGTTATTGATCTGTTTGCAATCTAGTCAACTGTGATTTTTTAACATGCATTGAGAACTCCTCTCAGAAGATCCACTGTAAAAGAACTTCTGACTAATATGGAAGCCTTTTCAAGTTCTGACATTAGCGTACACGTTGTTAGGTATGTTCTCCCATGGATATGTGAAAATAAAAATGAAAGTTTGAATTCAGAGAAATCGTGTCAATATTACAGACTGTTCCAGACACAGTCTGTTAAAGAAGAGATGACTCTCCCTTGAGTTCAAAATTGAAAGGACAGAAATGTAGGTATCTGTAGCCCATGTGATTTTAACCACAGTTAGTGGGCAGGAGACATTAATGCATTTTTCTCTACCATGCTGCTGAGACATACAGTCTTATTTTATGAACTGTAGTTTGATGGCCTTATTACTGCACAAAAGATAAATTACACAACTGGAACAAATTTTTTCCTGCAAGAAATGGGAAAATAAAATGAAGTGCTTCTCCAGGCCAGGTGTGTGTAGCAGATAGGCTCTGATTTATTTTATTCTGATAAGTAAGTGCATATCAACAAAAAAAACAGTGCTTAACAGACCTGTTGGAAATTGGGATATCAGCTACCCGGTATCACGTAGATGAAAACAGAACATTCACATCTATTTTCTTTTCTTTTTTTTTCTGTTAAATCTTGAGCATTACAGGAACCACACCTGTATACACTCTCCCCTTCACAAAACCAACATCCCACTGGTTCTGGCTGAGCACCAACATCAGAATTTTGCTAGTTACAATGCGCTGAAATATACTAATTCATTTCTTATTAAAGACAATTTAGGTACAGAAACAGCCTTTTTTTGGAGGGCTTTTGAAATACTTACAGAAGGAAGGGTATTTTAATTGGAGCAAGTTGGCTTATATATAAACTTTAAACTGCTTTGTTATATCTAGCTTTTTTGCTCTTGTATTTTTCTTAAAGAAGGAGGACTTAATGACAAGCAAACGATACATGGACACGCCTTGTGGAAACTAGGACATCCAAGTGAAGATCTTCAGCAATTGTTTCACTTGACTGAGGAGTCTACTGCACATTTGCATTTCAGGTATTAACTCTTCAAACATATGTCTGTAGAAGAAAATAACAGATTGGAGGTTTTAAGACGGGGGTTTGGCAAGAATTGGAAATGGCCTTAGCACAGGCACCCCTGAATTCTTCCCTTTCTTCTCTTCATGGACTGGAGAAGGCCTGCTTTTCTGTTTCTCTGCGTATGCAAGAAAGAGGTAATATTTGCAAAAGATGCGTATCTGCTGCATGCTAGCTTCATTCTGGGCTTCCTAGTAAATCATTTGAGGCTATATTATTTTGGAATCTTATTTCAGGTGTCATCTTTTGAATTGTTTCAATGTATTGTCAACGGTAGCTGAGACATGTAAAATCAAATGTTTCCACAGGAGCAAGTGAGATCTAGACAAAACGTCTGCCACGTAATCTCCTTTTATACTTTCTGTAATGGTGAAAAAGGGAATTATAGCTGATGTTAATGATGTATTAACAAGCTGCCATTTTAACTCCTTCAGCAGAACTGCACTTCCTCACAACTTTGTTCAGTTTCTGTGCTAAGGAAACCTGGACACTGTAGGGTGCCTGATATTAGGGTGCCGCACCTCAAAAAATCCTTTTGCTATAAATACATGTCCAGATTCCATCTGCTTTCCTTTAAAGCCTGATTTTCAACCTGCATTCACAACCCACCCACAGAGTACCTACTGCTCTTATCTTGAAGGAAAGGAACTGTAGGGCTGTGATAATGCTACTTTAGAAAGAGTCCTTTTGCACACAGTACAGTATAGTGCTGTGCCATGGCAGCATAATTGGGGGAAAAAGCCCTAAGGTCAAACCTGCAGCTTTGGATGTCTCTTTCTATCACTGGATATCAAGATGAAGAATATGTTAGATCACACGGTGCCAAAATCTTACTAATGTCATAACAGTGTGATTAAAATGTCAATATCTTTGCTTTTCATGGTTTTTGCAGCGCCTGAAGTCAGAATAATAAAGGGTGTGAGCAGGAAATTCTTTAATGCCATAGATCAGAGCTGGAGAGCTGAGCACCGGGGCTATCAGAGTGCTTAATTAAGTACCAGAAATCATTACAGGAAAAAAATCCAATTAGATTGTATGCTCTCCCCTCTTGGCTCTATTTCCTGTTAAATTTTGCTCCTCTCTGTCTCACTCTTTTCTCATCTCTGCATCATTTTCTTCATCTCCAAGTGAAAGAAAAGGCAGGGAGCAGGAAGGAAAAGGCTCATCTGTTACAAATACCACTACTTCATACTCACTAGCAGCAGAAAAAATATTAGTACACAGTTCCTTTGAACAATGAGTTTAAGTTGCACTCCTACATGTTTTTTTTTTTTTTTTTTGGTGCATACAATTTCTCGTTCCAGCAGAAAAAGAGTATAAAATAACCCAATATAAGTGAAGGCTATTCCAATACATGGAGCTTTACATGAGGAAAGAACTGTAAACGAGCAGCTCCATCAGTGTCCTTTTTATTAAGCCAACCGTGTTTGCAGTGTACTCTTTTGAAAAATGTATGTGTTCCTAGCTGAAGAGATGTTTTGTAAACCTCCAGAAACCACCGTAGAAAACTACCGTGGCTTTATAATGTCCCTCCCACATGTGCTCTCATCAGAAAGAGGAGGATGAACATATGAATAAATAATCATGAGCCGCGTATATAATGGGAAAGGAACCTTTCATTGGCTCTCTCACAGGGCAGAATGAAGGGAGCAAGGATGTATTTCTAACTGGTATGTCCTCTGTCCACTAAAGAAAAAAGAAAAAATGTTCATGTGACTAAGAGTAGGTATTGATGCTGACATGGTATACTGCTTTCCTGTAGCCCTCCTGCTGCTTTTTTCCGTACCACAGAATGGAGATTTTGGTCTGACTAAATGAACACAAAAAGTAGACTGTGTAGAGCCTCTGGAAAACAAATGATGTGATCTCCTGCAAAAAGGTATACATCACAGAGAAAGGAGCCAAAAAGACCATTCCAATTAATTTATTTTTTTTTACAGAAAAAAAATATATATATATAATTAAATGCATAAATATATCCTCTGTTGGCAGCTCCTCCTCATAAATATAATCTGCTCGCTCACACATCCTTCAAATTTAGACCCCTAAGAGGGAGGGAGGATTCTCCGTCAGCTGTATGAACACTTTTATCATGGTGTTTGCTCTGTTCTGTCTACAGCAGCAGCAACAGGGCAACTTCAGCTCTTATTTTTAATGAAGAGACGGAGATAGTGCACAGATGTTGGTAATTAAAATCTCAGCTCTAACAAGGAAGGAAGGACAGATGGAGAGAGAGATTCACCAACCAGCTAGCTGCATGATTCCTGCTGATTAAATTCTCCAGAACCAGTATCCAAAGAATAAAAGTGAATTGGAGGATGAGATTCATGCCTTGAGCAGCCTGTTGCAGGTACCAATGAAGTAAGTTAATAAACATACACGCCAGCTTTGCCTTCCATGAAGAAATATGCGCATTATAACTTCCATGGGTGCTTCACAGCACAAGGCAGAATATTAAAATTAAGCAGCTAGGATTCTCTTATCCTGAACTGGATCTAGTTTAGCACCCAGACATGTGGTTTGGTGGATTTATTTGAGCTCTTAATTCTCCCCGTCCACCTTTCTGCAGGAAGTAACTTTAGCAGCCCAGTTCCTTAAATAGTTTGATAATGAGTGCCTTAGTTACCTTCTTCATTGTCTGACATATTAGTACAAATGTCATCCATGAGCGATTCTGTGTTTTGTACTCAGCCTGTGTGGACATTTTAATCTGCCTCCTACACTACTTGTACCTACTGGGTTTATTACAGGACCTTGGGTAAAACCTTAAGCATTTAGTTTTTCAGTCTGTGTAACAAAAATACGAGGGCCATAGTGTAAAATCCTTTTTCCACATTTAGTTTAGTTCAAAAATGAAATCAGATTTGAAAGCTGTCCATTATATATGCAGGAAATGTTTCATATTCCTTTAAAGCAATCTCGTAAGAGTGCTCTCAAACAAGATCAAATGCCTACTGAAAAATTCTCCCCAGTGCTTACTGGGCAATTGCTTACACAGAAAGCTTTTTTTTTTCTTAGCCACTGATGTTACAAAAAAGTTTTGTTGCCAAAGCAGCTTAAGGAAAAGCTTAATCTAAAAAGAAATCATATTTGTAAGTCATAAGGGACTGAGCCAAAGCTAAGAATGAAATTTCAGACCTAAAATGGTGTATTACACGCTCCCTAAATACCTTTCTTTTTTCTTTTTTCTTTTTTATTAAAGAACAGGCTTTTTCCATTGCTTCTGCACTGCACTTCAAAAATGTAATCTAAAAAGAAATTTTTATATTCTATTACCTGAAACTACCGTTCACTGAAGCCTTCTGAGAAGAAAAAATATTTCACACTTAGTCTTTATTTGGCACACTGTATATTCAATGAATAGCCCTTGGAATTTAACACTTGGATAAACATCATTTAACTATTTGGCACTAACAATACACATCACTATTAAGAGGAATTTATGTAAAATATAACCCCACTAAGCAGCAGTGATTACCATTCAGTATCATTAAGCAAAGCCAGTTTACTGGGAGACAGTCCAATAAAAAGCAGTTGCTTTGATTTAGTATGTCAAAATTAAATATGTATATCGTAATAATATATAATACACAGCATTTGTGATGAAACATTTCTGCATTAAGTGTTATACAGTGCCATGAAAACACACAGTTTCATGAGCTAAGATGCAACAAGCATCTGTAGCAAGAAGGAACAATTTATAACACAATATTTGAGACAAAACTCCCTTACAAAATATCCATCAGGATCCTCAGTTTTCAGAAAAGCGTTTGACTTTAAGTCCTATATATGTAAGATATAAGTCCTATCGGGTAAACTTAATGGACTTCAATGAGCTTAACTGGCTGAGCTGGCCCAATTAGATTTGAACCTCTGGCTCTGCCACAAGAGATCATCTGCAACCAAGGCAGACTAGATTCTAGCTTGTCTCAGTACATAAGTCTAAGATGTGGCCATTTCAGCTTGACAGTTTCCCTACTAACAAACTTCTACTGCTGATGCAGCTATTCTAAAACCTTATTCTGCCAAAAGCTAGAAAAATAAGTAAGACGTTTTTGCTGGGTAATGTTACTTTCTGAGGGATGTGATGTCAGGTAGTGTGGCAAAGGAATGTTTTAGCCAGTAGAAACCGCATCTGTTCTAAGACAGTCTTCATCTTCTCCAAGTCTTCTGTAGCAGAATATAAAACCTTCTTCCTCAGAGTTGTATGTACCATTTTCATTTTCTCATCAAAACTCACTCTATGTAAATGCTCCTGTCAAATTTCTTCCTCTGTAATCCGCTACCTCCTAGACTTATCCTCTATGTAAACACACAACTGATTTTATGCTTACAGGCCAATCAAAATGTCATTTCTTGTGCGAAATACCCCTAATTATGCTAAATGTTATATTATTTTCTGCTAATATAGATGTAAAATGTAATTCAGCTGTAAATGCTGAGTGCTTATGTTATGCTTTTTGCTTTACTTTTTATTGCATTATATTCCTCATCTCGAAGACCAGGTTTATAGGATGCTCAGCAAAGACAGTGTACTGAGAAAAAACTAGAAATATACCTTTGAAGAAAGAATACTTTTCTTGGCACCTACTGTCATATAGGAATCAAGACTGATGGTGCTGCAAAACAAAGGAATTGAAAAAGAAGCTGCACTCGCTTTATATCCAAGTGTTCTAAGTGCTCGGTCATCCACAAGGGCTGCTCTGAAAGTAATGCCTCCTATGTTATTATGTTGTCTCACAGCAGAGGCAGATGTCGGTGGTATGGCAGCAGAGGCTGGACCTTCCCAACCAATTCCATTACATCCCATTGCCGTGTGACAGATGGCAGCAGAGGGGCAGTCTGACACAATAGCATCTGACATGGGAGTGCACATGAAGCAAAGGTGTGTTGCTGAATTCCTCTACATGGAAAAAATAGCACTCACTGATGCTTGCTGAATATGGAGCCCCAAGAGTGGATGTGAGCACAGTGAGGCAGTGGGTGGTGTGGTGGTGTGCTTCAGCAGCAGTGAGAGTGCCACGAAAGACAAGCTACGTTCCGGATAGCCAGGCACAACTCTTATACCATGAAATGAAGAGTCCTCATGGACTGGCTAACAGTGGTGACTATGGTGGGGGGAGAAAGGAAAAAAAAAAAAAATGTAGCTGAGAATTTGCTCTATAAAATAGTGTTATTGTGCTTTTTGTAGCTGTTTTTATGGAAATAAAATGGAGGCATTACTTTCGGAGCAACATATGCACCTAACTTTATACAAGTATAACTCAGGTTCAATGGAACAAATAGTACATAAGAATTTGCCCTTAAAGGTAAGAATATTGGCAAATGCTGGCAGAATCATGACCTTTCTTTTTATTTCTTGTACTAATTCTACTCTCTTCTGAACATTTGTGCAGCAGTAACTGAGCAAAATCAGTAGAAATTCTGAGTGTGAACAGCTGCTGCAGAAGGCAGTGGGAATTATGAAGATTCAGCATCCATCACCACTCAGGTACCTGCATTTAATTGGATGGTTTTCTTTCAGAATTTTTATCTTTACATCTGTCCTTCCCTTCTTTCACTTCTTTCCTTCCTTTAAAAATATGCATTGCTTTTATTCCTTGCTACTCCTCTACCTAGCCTCATATTTTTCCACTTCTACTCCCCCTCCCTCTCTTGGTTTGAGAAGACAGATTCAATTAATTATCTCTGCATCACCGAATCCAAAGAAGCTGGGTTAAGACTTAGCAGCTGTCAAACAGATACTACTTCATGTCTCCAGTATGCACAGAAAATGTGCTGTTCAAGGTGCTACAGGCAGCTCAGTGCTACAGGGCCTTGATTTAACGTTGGCCTTGATTCTACTACTTACTAATAAGCCAACGAGTAACTGGTATCATTGTTTGCTCACTCGTTTTGTGTTCTCCTGCCACTATTGCCTGCTGGCTTGTGTTCTTGCAGCTTATTTGCTAGTAATGAGTATTAAATGGGTGAGTGTTCTTACATGAAATAACAGTATCCAAAAGTTAATCCTACATGTGAGCGTCAAATAGCGCCTATAGGTGGTTATTGTGTCATTTTAGGCTTTAATGCTGTGCAGAGGTTCACATTGTTACTGGATAACAATCCACAGGAAGTGACACATCTCATCTTACTCTTACTCTGCTCAAATTTGATTCCAAAAGTGGAGAAGGTTAGTTTAGTGCTGTTTATGGCCAAGTTCACTTGAGCAAGCTGTGAAACGCTGAGGTTCTTCTCCATACTTCAGAAAGGGAAACGAGTTAGCTTAAAATGCCTCCTCAATGGGAATGAGTGAAATTTATATGTAATTTTTATTTCTTAGAATAACTCTGCTAGGACAGAACGTTCTACAAGTTATTCTTTTCTGTGTTTGGGGTGGGAGAGTAGCCAAGCTTTTACTTTCATAGAAACAAAATGTGAAATGACCCCTGCTTAAATATTAAACAGGCATAGAATTTTTCTAAAACCACATGGCACTCTGATGTCCTAAAAGTTCAGTTTATAGGTGCTTGTCTGACTTGGTGAAGAATGAAATAAGAGCACATATGCTGAACTGCTAAAAATGTACAAAAAGCAAATGGAAAATACAGGTAAATTAAAAAAAAAAAAAAGTATTTTTTTCCTTGAATCAAAGGCATTAGTAGTGACATTTGAAATATTTCAGAGAAGTGTATCTTTTTAGTATAAGTCTGAATTTAGCAATTACAAAAAATGATCTCTGAATTCTCTGTGATTTTGCTGCTCAACTACAGGAATTGTTCTGTCTTCTATGGCCAGTGAAGATCAGAAAAAGTAATGTCAATTATAGGAAGAGTATAAGTACTAACTAACTCGAAAAGATATGAAAGTCAGTTATAAAGAACAGAACATAATGAAGAATTTCCAACTCAGATATAACCTCTGTGTTAACATATGGTTGTGAGAACTGGAAATCCACCAAGACATAAAAAATGGGAAAGTAGATGCCTTTGGAAGCAAATGCCTACCGGAGATTTGGGACATAGGATAGCAAGTCTCATCTCTGAGGAAGGAATGTGAGAAATCAGCAATCTCTGCTGAAATCCAACATTTTCTTCAGCAGATGCTACCACATCCTCCTCTGTGATGCCATCAAATAGGAGCCGTGGGGTTTTAGAAAACCTACTGGTGACTTGCATGAGAAAACCTGAACAGAAGGTTTAGGTAGGAGGGCTGAGCTCATGATCTCAACACCAGAAAGCTGAAACAGCAGGAAGTGATGGAAGAGATCTACTAGCGGTTGCTTGGGAAGTTTATAATATATTTTCCGTGATGCAACATAGAGAATATATCCAAATCAAAACAGGGCAGTATGTAGCCAAAATATGTTTTTTGGGGAAAAAAAAAAATAGTACAAAGTAATTATACTCATTATGGGAGAAAAACATGCCAAACATGCCAAAGAAGCTGTAGAATAAATGTTGAAGTTAAAATTTTCATGAGTAATTTGATAGCTTTTTGAGATATCAAGGATTAGCATAGTTCAACAAATAGAAAATTGGGTATCTTAGCCAATCACATCTACAAGGGAAAGTGTGTTACTTTAAACCTTTCTCATTGCATTGTAAGTTCTTTCCAAAATTTCTAAACTTCTTCCAAAAATGAGACCCTTCCCTTCTCATTTAAGCAGATCTCTATTGGTGTAATTCTGCTTTAGCATTTCTACATAGAGATGTGTGAACTCATAGGCTTAGCCTCCAAAAAACTAAGTGTAAAAAATATTTGGAAATGTGTGTGCTTGCCTTTCTGCTTCAGTCACATGCCAGACACTTTTCGGAGCTAGGTGTTGAAGGCTGGGATTAGTGGGCATTTTCAGTCTCTTACACTGAGTATATGAGAGCCAAAAGATAACGTTCTCAGCAGATTTTCAGATTTCTCATCTGTCAAATCTGGGTTATGCGTGTGTGCTCCAACCTCTTGTATCTGAATCACAGCATGTCTGGACTAGCAAGAACATTTCCTTTCTTTTTTTTTCTTGTTATTACTGCAGTAATTGTCCCCGAAGGTCTGTGGTTTAAAAGAAAACCTATATTTCTATCTTGTTTTCTTTTTCTCATGCAGTCCTTTTTTTGTGGACCTCAATTTGAGGATCTCATGATAGCTGTATTTTTTTTTTTTATGCAATATTTATGAGATAGTGCTTAGTGAGTATAAATCACTACATAGTGAGATGCAGTGATGGATATTGCTGTCTCATGTTTTTCTTTACAATTAACCTATTGTTTCCTAAATCCAATAGTATATGCTCATATTTTTTATAGATGTGAAATCAAAAATAAAACTTTTTCTACTTCTCACAAGTGAGAATTATATACGATTACAAGTCTATAACCTTTCAAAATACTTTTATCCAGTGCAAAAGTGCTTTAATCTTCTCATTCCCCCCATTTTTATACAACAGCCCTAAATTCCTACCTGCAACACACATGTTCAGAGATCATATTTTTCTGTTAACTTAGGCTGTCTTTCGTTTGAAAGTATCTGAGCCAATAAAATCATAAATGGGTGAAATTATATCCATTGTCTCACAGAATTTTTCCTACATAGAAAAATTTAAGTTGAAGTTACTATGTCCTTTGAGTTATTATAGTAATAAAACACATAACGTTGTGCTTTTAAAACAAAACTCCTGAAACCAATAATTGTTTCCTTTTTTGTAACATAGGCTTTTGGTTCCAAAATAGAAGATCATATGAACATGTAATAATCAGGTACAATTTGTTATTCAAAAAGTAATAACGTTCAGTAATACAAGCCTAATGATGCCACTAGAGACAGCATTTAATACTGCCATTTTTCTACGGTAGTTGCACTGACAATTTCAGTTGGACAGGAAAGCAAACAGACCTCCCTTGCATCATCAGCGATACTTTCACTTCCATTTGTATGTAGGGGAAGAACATCCTTCTGTAATTGTAATTAGAACAAAAACACAAAATACCCTTTGAATCCAAAGCTGCTAATATGATGAAAATGTAGCAAAAACATCAGACCAAATATAGAGCTTTGCTAACTACATCCAAGATGTGCAGGCAGATTGCCCTGGGCTGCAGACAAGCACATGCTGTTTGAGTGGGGTCAGAGGGCGGACTGACGTCCCAGGGGAGGATTTTGCTCCTCACTCCACTGTGAGCACAGGGAGATGAGGTGAGGCACTGGAATGGGCTGCCCAGGGAGGTGGTGGAGTCACCATTCTTGGAGGAGTTAAGAAATGTGAAGGTGTGACACCTGGGGACATGGCTTAGCATGCATGGTGGCGATGGTTGGTGGTTGGACAAGAGGATCTTAGTGCTCTTTTTGACCGTAATGATTCTATGAGTCTATGACACGACCACGTTCCTCTGAGAAAAATGCATTCAGAATCACACACCAGAGTTCTTTTTCCCCTGATTTCCTCCTGTAAATTTTTTTCTGCAGACTTTAATTATTTTCTTTTTTTCTTTACAGACATTAAGAAGCAGCAACAACATAAGCTTTTCATTACTCTAAGTTATTTTGCAGATGGGGGGGGAAATAATCCCTGTTTGTAGAGGTCTCAACTTATAATGGAGAGAATTCTATCATACTAAGCACAAAATGAAACCACATTTTCAATGCACAGTTAATGTTTTTTTTTTTAAGCTGAACTGAACAAAAGGTACAGAACCTCAGAATCAAATTCACTGACAAAGTAATTTCTCTTTTTTCTTTGTCTTTTCCCATCACTATGACAATTCTGCACTTCATATTGCGGTAAACTGCCTGCTTCTGGGACAGCAAAATTCTTTCTTGACAATAACTCACCAAACCATGCCCATAAATCTAAAATGCACAAAGCAGACAGTGGAGTCATTTGTTTAATATATAGTTTTTAAAAGACAAGACATGGTAAGTGAATTTCACCTTCTAATTTGGTGGAAGGCAATGTTTCATTCAGTGCACGGTGACTGGCTGTTTCTTTGCTGCTAACTTTGCTTGTTGATCATGCACCACAGCCTGCCCTTAGAGATCTGAAGCACTGAAAGTGTATCTGTTTAGAGATGATGAACGCTGGCGGATGGAGAGAGATCAAGCAATTGTGTTTTCCTTTCAGAAATATGGTGGACAGAATGGCTGCAAAGTCCCTAGCTATGCCACTTGTCTTCACTGAGAATGATGAAAGAAGTCCACAAAATAAGGTATGTTTTCATTATTGTAAAGCATTTGCAGTGTGCACTTAACTCTTATTCCTCTACCATTATTCCTTCTTACAGCCTATAGCCCTCAGTTTTGTCTAGTGGCTCTAGCTAGTTTAAATTCGACTGGCCTCAGCCAGAAGCACTGAAGAAATAAACGTCAGCATAAACAGGAATAAGCATCTCTCCAAACAGTGTCTCCTGAAGAAACTGTCTGTGCAGGATTTTTAGACCCAGGTGTCAGATGTGAAGGGCTATACAGCCATCTCCCTAGACAAAATAGTAGCTAAAAACACTTCAGTTTGACCTGCAAATTGTTTATCAGCAGCTATCACAAATCGTTATTGGACTCACCCTTGTGTTCTGTTGTACGTGTGTATGCATATGCTTAATTTGTTTGGTGTGACAAATGGCAGAATAGCTCATAAGGCTAGAGAAAAGGGGTGTCACGTTCCACGGCACTACAGCCTGTCTGCTGTTATCAAAAGACGGGTTGGCAAAAGAGTTATGAAAAAACCAAAAGGAAAAATAGAAGGTTACATAAAAAGAAATTAAAAGCTAGAACATTAATCACAGCTTTGCCATCTCTCTCTACATGGTACATAATATGGGATCGGAAGAAAGTGATTTGTAACCTTTTAACAATGAAAAGTTAAAAGATTGCATGCAAAGCAAATAGAACCAAAACTGTGGATGTACTGCTGGAGACAAACAAGATTTCCTTATGTTCCTGAAGCAACCAGAAGACTATGCTGCAGCTAAAAGCAGTGAAATAGCCTGAGGAACATTCTTATGTACATGAAGTAGGTGTGCATCGAACCTGTGGGAATGAAACATTTTTATTTCCTTTGTTAAAATCACAATCTTACCCTGGATTTTTGGCTGGTGGTAGATGGGAGTGGGTTCCATTAGTGTAATAATAATACACTATGTTTTATACATAAAATAATATTTAGGTTCCTAAGTCTCAATGAAGTGAATTGAACTTATGTTACATGACTTAAGATACTATGGTGAACTCTCAATGAAAACACAGCCCCAAAAAATTTCCTTTAAATACACTCTATTTCTTGCATAGTTTATTTTTCTATTCTTACTCTAATATGATGATTTACTGAACTATAATCAGAATGTAAATTTAATTAATATAATCATACACATGGGAATATCCTAAAGGAAAGTAGAATCATTATTTGAGAAATCTTATTATTAATTTTTTCTGTTACAATTAATACATAATTTAGTATAAACAATCTGACTTCTAATTACTATTACTCACCTTCTACCTTTCTTTGAATGCTTCCTGATGGAAACATTTCTATTTTAATGTTATATGAAAACCTAAGTAATGGAACTTTCCCATATGAAACATATTCCATGTTATCTCCCTAGACATTATTTAATTCTGCCCTCAAAAGAACAGACTAGCTAGGAGTCAGTCATTATGGCATTATTCCATGCACTCTGGGTTCAGTCTGTGCAGTATAAAGTCTTTGGAGAAGTTCTTGCAAACTTCACTTACCATAATATATAGATATATAAATATATATGTGTATATATGCACACACGCATATGCAAATATATATGTGTTTGTATATACAGTCAGGAAAGGTCAGAGTATCAGAGATATTAGTCCTGTAAATTCTGTTTTAATAGCTTATTCTCAAGGTATCCAAACGTGACATGTCTGGAAGAAACTTAATGATGGTGTATTTTTTGCACTGTAGTTCACTTGTTCTTCTGTTCCAACTCATTTCAGGTAAATCAAGTTATTTAAAAAATAAAACTGATTTAAAGCATCAAAAACTTTGCTTCATGAAAAATACAACAACAACAACAAAACAACCACCTAATTTTAAAATTACAAGATGGTTATTTGACTTTAGCCTGTTTTAACTATGTTCTCTGAAGGGGATGGAAGTCATCTCTTAAGCCATTCTGTCATGTTGCCTTTCTTTGTCATAGCTTTATGTGTTACTTTTAATATCTACGCGTGTAAATTTTGTCAATGGCAAAACATTTGTGATTGTTTATCCCTAAATCTTTTTTGTATGAGATGTATAGATACATAGAGATGTATTGATACACAGACACACAGGTACAGCTTGAGTCGTATCTTTATGATATTACCATATATGCAATCTGTATATATATGATATATAGTGTGCCAAATAAATGAATCTATGTTAAGAAGTTAACTAGATAGGTGACAGCTCTGAGAAAGGACATTCATTGGCTGCTTGGTCAAAGAAGATGGATTTTCACAATATGTTGTTGGCTCAATAGTAACTACAATGTTTAGAAGAACAATTACGTAATGTAAGTACTCCTTGAACCAATCTATTGGATTGGTTTAAGCTCCAGAGGGATTATAACTGTAGGCTGTAAAACTTCCCAAAAGAAATGGGTCAAAATCTTAATCTGTTTATCTGATTTAGCAGCCACAAGACCAGAAGAGAAAAGATTTTGGAAGGAAGAGCAAAAACCCTAGACCGTGATAGAACAGAGTCATCTGGCTGCAAGGAAGCACTGGTATGTTTGCTGTACATTAGCAGATGCAAAATAATTTTCTCTAAACTTGGGTGGTTATAAAACCATGCAACTTTCATTGGCAAAATGATAATCTCTGTTATTTATGCTAAATACATCATCCTTTTTTTTCATACCATTTCCTTTTTATTAAGCTTCTGTCTAAGTATTAGACATAGAAGTATTGGAAATACCAAAACCAACTGAAAATTGGATTAAAGTTTTGGATATGCCTAATAAGTAAACCCGTAACAAAAGCGATTCATCATTTTCAAAAAAGTGGGTAGATTTCTAGCTGACATCTCCCTGCAAAATAATTAAAATGAAAAAAGCACTACTATTAAATGCAAAGACTGTTATTATCCATATAACATCTTTGATGTGATACAAATGGGACTTATGTTCTATTGTGAAAAATCTCATGAAGTATTTTACTCCAAGAAAGCCAAAAGGCTGTGATTTGTAGAATAACATTACGGAGAAGAAACAAGGCTTATCAGTTGTACCTGGAGTAAGGACACACATTTCACAGCTTTTGGGGGATTAAAACTAACCAAACCAAAAAAAAAAAAAGCAAACCACTCAACAAAAATACCATTTTGTTTCATTCTTAATTTATCATTTATCTATCATTTAGATATCCAGCCCATTCCATGAGGGAACCGGGGCTGTCTAGTCTGGGGAAAAGGAGGCTGAGGGGAGACCTTATTGCTCTCTTCCAATATCTGAAAGGTTCTTACAGCGAGAGCGGGGTTGGTCTCTTCTCACTGGTGACAGGTGACAGGACGAGGGGAAATGGCCTCAAGTTGCGCCACGGTAAGTTTAGGTTGGATGTCAGGGAACACTTTACAGAAAGGGTTGTTAAGCACTGGAATAGACTCCCCAGGGAGGTGGTTGAGTCACCATCCCTGGATGTGTTTAAAAACCATTTGGATGTGGTGCTCAGGGACGTGATTTAGCGGAGGGTTGTTAGAGTTAGGTCATGGTTGGACTCGATGATCTTTAAGGTCTTTTCCAACCTGAGTGATTCTATGATTCTATGGTTCTATGATTTCTGCTACCTGAAACAACTGGCAATAAGAAATTGATCACAAGTATGAGGAGAAGTAGCCAACTACCAATAGGAAACAATGTTCTTTTCACCAGAATTAGCAAGTGGCTCCCATATCCCCTCTCCTTGTCCTGTTAGGCTCATTTGTTCATCCTTGTCATATCCTCAGTTGGGAAATTTCTTTTGCTACTTCAGAATACCGGAAAAAGAACTGAACTACAGTGGTTTCAAACAGCAGGTATTTACTTGTCACTGCCTTCACTGCCACCCAAATGTCACAGATAGGCATTTAAAAACAAACAAACAACAACAAAAACCCTGAACAACCAATCTAGCAGCCCACTGCTTGCACAAAGTTTTAGCCACAATTTATTACCGCTCTTTTTATTCACTGATACCATGGTACGATTAAAAGTTGAAAGGTCCATAGAACTTACTGTTTTGTGCCAGAGCTTGAAGCAGGCAGTCCAAGCATCCCTCCAAGCTATCTGCTGTGCTGTCAGTGGCTGTTATCTTCAGCTTTTTCAGGGCATCACTTAGATTATCTGCTTGGTAAACACAAAGAAAAGAGAAATCAGTGTCCTTAGCCGTTTGGTAACAGCACTGAATGTAAACAGTAACTGTAAAGTAAACAAAATTCTGTATCAGTGAGGAAGGAATTAATGCTCTGTATTCTGAGGATATAAAAAGCCGGGAGTCAAAGGGTACGCATGAAATTAAACTTTTCAGATTTACGCATGCATTCATCCTACTGCATCTGAGAGCAGGACGCCAGCAGGCACTTTATGAAATGCTGCTGAGCAGCAATTTAGCCATCAATATTCTCTCAGCTGAGATGGTTCAGAGAACCAGCAGCAGCATCTCTGCTTGTATCCTTCTCCATGGAAAAAAAATATGATGGAAATAAGTACAGTTTGAATTTTTGCCATCAACAGTGGGAAAATAATTGACAGTGCCATTTTCTGTGTGCTGTGTGTGTTCCCATCTTGGCTACACATTCACGAAACCCCGGTGCTGAGCTTACAGCCTTTTAAGGATTATGCCATTTTCCACCACATTGTTCTGAGCGCTGTTTATATGAACTGTGCTAACTCTTTAAATTCAATCCATCCATAGAAACGTAAGGCATCTTATAGAAATAAGAAACTTCTTTTGTAAATTTCAGATAATTAAATAACCTCTCCTTCTTCAGGAAAAAAAAAAAAGAACAACCACAAATCAACTCAAACCATGTAATGTAACTCTCAACAGCTGCCCATTTATTCTCATAAAAGTTAGGGCAGTATTGCTGCTGCCTTTTGAGTCTTCTCTGTATTTGGGAGTGAAGCAGCAGTGTTGGCAGCTCCCAGCCGAGTCTCCTTGCTTTGCACGCAGATGACTAACCTGGTGTTGAATGGGCTACCCTTTAAAACACAAGTGCTGAAGCAGTTTCCATGCCAACTCTCTCAGTAGGCAGGAATTGTTACTCCAAACAAATAATGTTAAATAGTGTCTAGCCGCCTACCATTCCCCAGTGACTAATCAGAAAGCCTTCACCCCAGCCCTACAGAACCGCAGGTACGCTCTCTTTGCCATATATCTTCTGGGCCTGAAAGGCAACCGGTGCTGCCTCAGAACCTCACACCAATGCAGGAAGCCTCTTCTGAGGGAGCTGGCAGCAGCTGCACTTTCCCTGCTCCTCACTTGCCCACATACAGGATGGTGCCAAGGAAAGGAGGCACAGCCAGAGCTTCCCTGATGCTGCCGTTATTTGCCTGTGAGGCACTGGCAGCCCGCTGCAGAATCAGGAGGTATACCATGGAGGGAGAGGAATTGCGCTCCTCCTAGAGCCACTCTGCTTCTCAGCCAGAGCTGGGGCTTTCATCCCACTTCCGTTTTTGCAGCCCAATGTCCCATAGAGATAAAAGTATGATGCTTCCTTTTTGAAGTTCCCAGTGTTTAGGTATGAAATTGTTTATCAGGCAGTTCGTTTGTTTATTCACTAATGTGCACGTTCTTAGCTACCCTACAGACAGGAACTCTCTTCCTCCTAAATCCAACTCTGTAAAGCCTCTGGAGAAGCTGCACATGGTTCTGCTCCCTACCACCTGTCCTCACTCTCCTTGAACAAGCCAGCAAGAAAGAAAAATTTCTCCAGTGTTGGTTTATGGTACTGCCCAGCAGCCTTAAATGCAGCATGTTTGTTGAATGGCACTCCACCAACAGCTCAACATGCACTGCCATGTCAGAACCTACAACAGGCATTGAAAATGTCTCCTCCATTTCTTTTCCTACACCCACACTTTCTGCTTCCCTTTTCTGGAGAATGTCCACTATTTTGATACCCTTCCCTTACATGTGGTATGCAGCACGATGGAATTTTCAAATGTGATCGACTAAATATTTCAATCCCTAGGACAAATGACTCAATTTGCCATGATACTGAGCACAGGTATATCCCACTGACACACATGCACATCTAACTTCTAAAAATCAGTCAGTGCTTGTGGCAACGGTATGCCATATTACTTTTAAAACATTTTATGAAACTCTGTTGCAATATAAACCAAATTGCCATTCACTAGATGAGATTAGATTTTCTAAGTACTTTTAAAATACAACACGGGGAAATTAAATTAGAAACCATACGCATAAACTGCGTTTTTAAAATAAATAATGATACTACTTGAACTTCTAACAAGCCTACAATTCTAAACCCGTTGCATCTTTAGACATATCTTTTATTCTGTGCAAAAAAAGAAAACAGAAGTAGGAATACTGCGGGAACACCAGACCTCTGGCCACAATATCAGAAGGCCACAAGGACAGGGGGAAAAAGTGCCCTTCAGGAAACATATTATTTGCTCACTTTGTCTCTTCTTGCCAAGGCCAGGGCCTCCTTCCTCCTAAGCAAGGTTAATACCTCGAAAGACTCATTTTTCTTTGACGTCACAGAATACTGGACATATGCAAATATACCTTAAACAGATTCAGAGGTTTTGTTCCTGTTCCCCTCTCCTCCTTTTATTTCTCTGAAAAGAACAAACCTTACAGTTGAAATAACACTGACAGGGATGTTCAGAGTGAAAAGGCAGCAGTGCTCCAGTGGGTTCCTACCATATAATTACACGAGGCTTCCTGATTTCTGCAGTTTCACAGTTGCACTGAACCTGTCATTTAGGGAGGAAGCCTCAGATGCTTTTCTTTCGCATACAAAAACCCTGTTGTTTCCTTGTGATCATCTCTTGCTTACTTTTTCATCTCTTTCTCTCTCTCTGTAGAAGCTGTTTCCAGCAGGCTTGTTACTGCAGAGACTGATCAGGTTCTCAGAGATAAAAAATCCACGGGACAAAACCAATATAAGGCATTTTTTTCAGCTGAGTGCCAGAGAGATGTGAGTAAGTAGATTCTGTCAATATGCAGGGTCATGTGAAAGCTCATTAGGTTGGGAAGATTTAAGGGGACAAGGTCAAGACGGCAAAGGTAAAAATAAGACTAGCTGTGCTTCATATGGTATATTGCTCAGCAATCTGTTATCACGTTGTGAATTTGTGAAGAATCAAGTCAGAAATTTAACAGCAGTATCAGCTGTTTTGTTGATGATCCCAAGCGCAGGAAGTCACTTGTACTTACACACCTGGCTTACAAGATTGCTGTCAGAACCATTAGTTCTCTCACGTGGAAAGCCCTGAACTCCACAGAATTTAATACTGTATATCCTATAAAGATACAAACTGGTAAGTTGGCAAGGGGAGTCTGGCAAGCTATCAAACCCAACTGTCCATTCCACCTCCTATTGCATTTTGATTTTCCTTGGTAATTACATGAACACTCAGTAAAATGGAATGGATTCAGTCCTTTAGTAACTCCTGTTGCTTTTGGGTGCATGGCATTATTACTGTAATCTCTTACATGGGCATTTTTACAGAATAGGAACTAATTCACATAAATGAATGCTTTAATATTCAGTTTCATTTCACTGTACCCTTATTTATGAGAGCTTTATTCTGACTCACTCCTATTTTCAATTACTAATTTCTTTCATACAGAAGTACTGTTCCTTTATCTCATAAAAAGATTGGTAGTTCATCATCCTTGTTTTGGGTCAGGGCCTCAGGAATGCTGGACATTAAAAATACATAAATAAATACATAAATGTTTCAGAAGAGTATTTAGATGGATAACAGCAGTCTGAACAGTTCATTTTTCTCTATCATGTGACCTTTTTCCAGCATAGTGATTTTTTAAAAAAATACCTCATGTATCATTAATATTTCCTGTATCTTTTGATTGACACTCAGTATACTGTTGTGATTTCAGGTACTAATACATTATAGTTGCAAGTTATCCTATTCATTCTGAATTCCTGCTGTACTGTACCAGGATCATCAAGAACTGCAGACTGCTCTGCAGACGTTGTTCAGTCCACAATGTCAGAGAAGGTGCTCAAGGCACAGAGATGCATGTTTCAGAGAGCAGGCAAATAGATATGGGTGATAGATAGCAGGCATGCTAGATATATCTGCAGGTGTCTCCAGGCACCCAGGGTCAGTAATACCCTGAGTCAGTAGAAAAGGCACAGGAATGTCTGAGCAAAGGTAAGGAATGCCTCAAGAAGTTCAGACGGCAAGAGCTCTTCATGTTGTAAAGTTGACTGAGTAAAAATGACTGAGATATATGCAATCATGAGCAGCGCTAACTTGATGAAAAGAAAGCTGCTATTTACCATTACTCCTAACACAACCACTAGGATACCAAAATGAAATTATTAAGCAGTAAATGTAAAGGAGAAAGTATATTTTCACACTACTTGTAATTAAATTGTGGAACTGCTATGAGGCTGGAACTGCAAACAGATTCATTTAATCTATTCAATGAGAAATTTTTCATGAAGAAACTAAAATCCACGCATGACTATTAATACTGAAATATGCATAGAAATTCTGGATTAGGAAGTTCCCAGTCTGCAGATTACTACAAACTGGAAGCATGCCACCTGCCCCATCCCGTCCCCGACCTGCACAGTGTTTTCCTGACATACACCACTGTGCACTCAATCAGAAATTGGACAAATAGGTACCTCAATTCATGGTATGATGCACCAGGCTACAGGGAGGCTGTATGGCATTTGCACTGTCACACTGCGCCTCAGTGCTCCAGTTCACCAAGAAAAGATGGTCAAACAAATCTCCACAGCTGTGCTTGGATTTTGCTGGCCATCTGTTTCCATCTAACGACCTGGGAACGACTTTTACCACAGCGAGAAAGGTAATTCCTGTGTTATCAGCTGCGTTTTTGCTGCTGAACAGATCCTGGGGCTGACCCTGGCCCTAAGCCAGATTAGTACTTAAATCCATGAATCCGGACTTCCTAATCCAGGAGTAGTTTGTTGTTGTTAAATTTAAAACAGAAATCCTGCTTGTTTGTCTCTGTCCTACCATGTTCACAGATGGGTTAAAGGGTTCTTTTCCAACCCATTGTACTAGTACTAAGGAAATACTGATAGATCATTACTTGCAGGGCTCGTGCTGCAACCTGCTTTTAACTTAGGTACGCATGCTCTACTTTTCTAGCATAGTAGCTAATTTTAATGAGATTGCCTATTTTTGACAACAGTTCAGCTGCTTCATTCTTAAACACTTTCTGAATCTTAGATATATACCATCTGGTCCTAAAGACTTGTTACTCTTTCATTTATCTGTTTCCTTCAGCGTCTGTTCTTCTGACACCTCAATCTCTCATAGAGCTTCATTTTTATTACCTGAAAGTACTGATACAGTATGGCTCATTGCCACCTGTGCAGTGAGCTACCTAATGATTTTTGGTAATTATCAGGTCAGCCTATATAAGCTAACAACTACTTAGTTTGTATTCAAAATCAGGATAAAAGCAAAAACAAAACAGCACCCAACAAAAACAAAACAGCACCAGCCAGGGCTCGTTCACTTGCAATCTCTTGCCAATTCAGAATTTTGCAGCAATTTTACACAAAAAAGGCTGCTTTTTAAATTTTTTTTAACCTCTGAACTCCCTCAATAACATGCAAGAAACATACACCTTTGCACGTAAGTTGAACTAAAACAGTCAAACCTTTTAATTAGTACAATATTATTACAAACATATTTACATTGGTCTGTAGCTGCTGTAATTAGTTTCTGCGTGCCAATGATCCTTTCCTTCTTACTTAAGTCCTGACTTGCAAAGACAAGATAACACAACTGATGCTTCAGAAGACTTTAAAGGATGCTGGAAGATTTTTGTCCCTTCCCAAGGAAAATGTGATGCAGATTTAGGTATCTTTATATTTCGTAGAAGTATGCACTGAAGACCTGGAGAAACTGTACTACAACTTTATTGAAGTGTATGGTGTTTGAAAACACAAAACTCCTTAAAAGTTGTGTTTAAAACATTTCCTAGAAGAAGATGAAATAGGCCTTTTCACAAATAAACTAGTGATAGGACTAGAGGGAATGGTTTCAAGCTGTGCCGGGGAGGTTCAGGCTGGACGTTAGGAAATACTTCTTCTCCGAAAGAGTGGTCAGGCACTGGAATGGGCTGCCCAGAGAGGTGGTGGAGTCACCGACCGTGGAGGTGTTCAAGGAACGTTTGGACATTGTGTTGAGGGACATGGTTTAGTGAGAACTATTGGTGATGGGTGGATGGTTGGACTGGGTGATCCTGTGGGTCTTTTCCAACCTTGATGAATCTATGATTCTGTGATTATAAAACAGAAATATATTGTTCAAAACAGAGAATTGGTACTAAAATTTCATTTGAGTATTAGCTAATGTTAGAAAAAATACTTAAGTCAATTAATGAAGACATACAGTTTTAAGTTGATGAAAAGATCTTTTCTGGTACTCCGTTAGTAGGAATAGAACAACAACAACAAAAAGATCTACAAGATGGCTACCAATTTCTTTAAAAATACATTTATTTGACCGATAACTGCACATTTTCTTTTCATATTGTTTATTATTCAAGGTGCCTGATCTTCCACACAACCAAAACCCAGGAGACATGAAGGGCATGAACGTAAAATACTAATTAGGACCTTTGTTAAACAAAAGCTTTTTGATTTCTCAACAGAAAGAAACGCACATCATCATCTACAAGCCAAACTGACTCCCTTCAGTGTTACAAATTGGTACTAATGCAGGTAAGGTGCCTCTTTTATCCTATGTGTCAAGATTAGTCAAAATTATAGAAAAAAATATGCAGTTTTCCTCTGTGTACTCCAGCTTGATTCCCACATGTTCATATGACATTTAAAAATATATTCACTCCATAAATTAATGCATACCACAGTTCATTTCTTCAGAGCCACCTTACTGGATAGAAGATCTTACTCTTCTCCACTCTTAAAAACTTTCTTAAAGGCAATATTTAAGTGGTTTATCTCCGCATATTACGGTATGGCTATAACTTTCTCTGACCATGCCTACTCTGAAAGCTTTGATCCTAATGTTGACTCAAGTTAACTGAGTACAAATGGCAAATGTTAATTAATCAAGACATCACATAAGCAAGAGGAAAACACTTTCTGGAAAATGTTTTTCAATTTTCCTTCAAATTATTTCCCTGATGCATTAAAACAAACACTGAATTTTTTTATGTGTATAATTTAACGGGGCTCCCAATTTTCTACACCTTTTCCAAGTTCTGTACACACTAGGAAGTGTTAAACAGCAAAATATACAGATAACACTGGGAGTTTGCTGAATGGATATTCACATGAGGCTTTAATGCAGGATTTAGATCGCAAGTATTCATCTCTCATCTACATAACAAAGTTAATCTACTGTTAAGTTTTTTAATGAATTATTTGTTCCTTTTTAAAAATACTGGGCCTATCATCTTCTCCTACATTTATTTTATAAACAGAACCTGGGCATTAAATAAATGAAAATTGGACAGTACAAGCCTGAGGATACAATGTCCCCGTACTGAAGAAGCCAAGAAAAACTCTTATTGACTTCAACAAGCTCTACATCTGATCTTTGGCCTACACTGTGCAAGAAAGTACATATAAATTATACAATCAGTACAGTGTCTGTCATAATTACATTTATGCTATCAGTTTGAGTTATTGAACAAATATGGGAACTGACTGCATGCAAAGGCCCAGGCTCATCTTACTCCATCCACAGCAAGAATTTTGCCTGAATATGATACCTGGGCTCAAAACTAATATTGCTAACTCTGATTCAATGTTGCATTAGTGTTCTTCTTGAAGCCTCAGATACTCTAACAAGTCGGATGTTATGAAATACTAATCTGTAACACAGCATGTTTCTCCCTATCGTGGGCTTCCTGAAAGCCTTCAATATGGAAATGAGGCACTTAAAAGGCAAACACTGCATCCACCGTGTGCCAGAGATTTTGTTTCTTCTTCTTCTTCTTCTTCTTTTTTTTTTTTTTTTTCTTTCTGTCTGGTTTGAAAGCCATCCTGAGAGCTTTCCTTGAGCCAATGCCAATTTTCAGTTTTCAGATATCCCTTATGCCGATAAAGCCATGATGATACCAGAAGAAGGGGATTCACAAATATTGTGTGATTTTATATCTTTATCAGTGTCTTTCAATGGAAATATGACATCACTACTGCTAGTGGTAACTGATATCAGAAACCAAGCTTTCTGAGTATGTAAGATATTTTTGTTCTCTTACAAAAATACAGGCTTGCCTGTTTATTACAAAGTCTGCTTCTAAATTGTTTCTAACAAAATCACTAACTGTGTAAATAAAAACACCTTATTAAAATTGACTAATCTATAACAGGAATAGGTATCCATTTTCTTTCTTTTAATTGCCATCAGTTTCAGAAATAACAAACACCTCTCACATCTCTATTCTTACCCACCTTACAGAAGTGACAACCTCAGAAGCTGCCAACGTAGTTGCATTAAGGTATATGTGTAATTTTGCATAGTAGGAAAAAATATTAAGCTTCCCGACACATTTTGTGTAAGCTTTTCAAATATAGTAAGCTAAAAACAAAATCTCAGCCCTTGACCTGTTGAGTGTTAACAAAATTCCATCTGGTCACTTAGGAGCTGTGCCAACATTACCACACAAAGAGCCTTTGAGCCATTTGAATGTTCAAGAGTCATTTGACAGCTTTTTTATTTATCCCCTCTTTTTTTCTTTTTCTTTTTTGTCAGATACACACCTAATAACATACTACAGATGGCTAGGTTCTAACAAGTTTACTTGCATGTAAGCTTGAAACTACCCTTGAAAGTAAACTGCTGAGTTTTTGCTTTGGGTTGTTGGTTGGGTTTATGTATTTTTTCTAACGTTTAGGATTGTTCAGTCTACTGCTGCTCCGATTTCCTTTTTAGGCAAAACAAAAGTGAAAGTGAAGACCTGGTGCATGGCTGTTCTAAAAATGTGAACATAATAAGACCGCTCAGCCTGCTCGAGGCCAACAGAATGGGAGTGCGTAGTAAAAATGTCACAATAGGCAACAAGTTAAACAAATGTCAGATATCTTCATGGGGAAACAAATCTCACTCCGAAGTGAGAGAGATTTCAGTTACAGATGAGTACTTCACTCAGTACGCGTTAAGTGCGTATCTTTTAGTGCCAAAATCAGTTATTGATTTATTCCTTAATCACTGTGCTAAAATATGTGCATTAAATAGTGAGAAATAAATTCCGCACTGTAATCTATATTCAAATCTATGTTGGAAAAACAAATTTGGCTTGAGGGGAAAAAAAAGAAGTAAATAAACAGAAATTTTGAGCCACCTGATCTAGCTTCAGGGTTAGTCCTGCTTGACCTCCCATATCCCTAGTGACCTGCTTTTTCATGTGATGCTCTGAGTCCAACTGATAAGGTTGTATGCACCACCCATACACAAAAATGAGCTGCCTGGCCTGTATACAGACTTCAACACGAAACAACTAGTAAAGCAACCATAGAATAGCTGAATCATAGAATGGCCTGGGTTGAAAAGGACCTCAAAGATCATCTAGTTTCAATCCCCTTGCCGTGGGCAGAGTTACCGACCACTAGAGCAGGCTGCCGAGAGCCACATTCAGCCTGGCCTTGAATGCATCCAGGGATGGGGCACCCACAACCTCCTTGTGCAACCTGTTCCAGTGAGTGGTTGAGGAGGAGTCAAAACATCGCAAGACTGGAAGATGTAATCTAGGCCATCCACTCTAGCACAATATCCAGTCAAGAGACAAGTAAAGCAATACCTAGTGCTCCACTAGACTCTTAGCTAGAAGATCACTGGTCTGGGATTTGAGAAATACAGAGTGAGAAAAAAAACCTATTTTAGTTATAAGCAGTGATTTAGTAACACGCATTCCTATCCCTCAACACCTTTTAACTTAATCAAGCACAGACTCTTTAAATCAGTGGGATTAATTTATGTCTTAAATCTCTGTAGGATAAGGATCCAGGAAGGCCTGATTCTGCCACTACTTAGATGTTAGCAACTTTATCATTCTTACTGGAGTGCTTTGTAAATTGTCTTCCACACATGTATAAACAGTTGGAGGTCCTAATATAAATCAAATACAAAAGGGAACAGGACTTGTAAAAGTGTAGAATAATTTTTTACTGTTGTTTTAATTAATTTGTAGCCAATTGAAAAAAAACAGTTTTGGAAAGGATTTGGAATAGATCTTCAGTTTTGACATTCTTTTCTGCCTTTGGCTGTTGACTTAACTAGATCTACCTACTCTAATTTTCTTCAAAGCCATCAAATATATGATAAGGACACAAAGAATATTCTGCTACAGAAAATAAAACAGCCCAAGAAGTGATAAAACAGTGACTAATCTAGGAAATGCTCTGAGGCTTTAAGGAAAGGCTATTAGAGGCTGAATAGCAGGGCATAATGATCTTTCTGTATGTTCTATAATTACTCAGCGCTACATTTTTAGAGATATCTTCACATCTTATGCTGAGGTTGTTTTTAAAAATTAGCAATTAACGTAATCTGCTTTGGTACTCATGGTCAGAAATCTTAAATTTTAATCTACTAATACCTTTTCTTTGTTTTGCTATAGTACTTTTGCACGTGATTACTGGATACAGAGGGTACTAGCCTACAAATGCTCGCCATCCTAGAAGAAAGTCTGGATCCGGAGCATCTTTCTAAACAGTAAGTCCTTTAAAAACTCTTAAAATACATAGATTTGTATTTTCCAGTCATTTTCTGAGCTAAAAAGTTGTTTTGTATGCTGGATTTTCAAGCTGCTAGTGTTAAACTCAAGATTGATCAGAGTATTCCATCAAAGCATTTTCCCTTCCTCCAGCTATTGATCTGAGCTTCCCCTTGGCACCTGCTATCGTGATGTCTGTGCTGTTCTCTTTGCATATTAGCTCCATGAGAAACCTCTGATGCCTGACACAGAACCAGGAACTGGAAACTGAAAGACTGAAGGTTTACACAGAGTGCTTTACAAAACCTCAGCAAGGAGAGTAAATATTTAGCCTGGTGAAGTTATAAAGGCCACTTTGTGTCTTGTTCTTTTACACTTTATGTAGATATGCAATACATATATTTCACCAGTAAAATAAAGCATAAACAAATAGATAATGTCAGAAATGAGATTAAACTGCTTCTAAAATAAGAGATAATAAGGCACCACACTGTGCAGCTATGCTCCTGCAAGTTCCTGTGAGTTTTTCTAAAAACTGATCTACCTCTGCTATTGTTCTTTGACAGTACATTAGAAAGACGTAGGTTGCAAATTTAATAGGTGACTCTAAAAACCTCGATTTACAAACGTCTTACAGTTCAAAATCCATATGGTGTTGTGCTTGTTTGTATTTTCCTCTTAAGTTGCTCTTGGTAAAACATTTTTGTCCCAAGAAAAGAATGGACATAAGAATAGCCTTTCCTCTTAAAAACCCAATTGTTAAAACTTACAATTCAAAAATTTCTTTTAAACACAGACGGGCTGATAAAATGTGATAGTCTCCTCATGCTTTGGAGAAAAAGGATTTTAATATTTTCTAAAGTTAATGAAGAATACAAAGGAAAACAAGTCAACCCTGGAAAGTGCTGGTTATCGGCTGGTGAGGTTGTGTGATGCCATTAGTGGTGTGATGCAGTTTAGTGGTTTAGGACAAATTACTGGCTAAGATGGTCCCAAATAGACAATATGTACTTGCAGGCAGACTGTAGTGCCCGCATGTTGTAAATTGAAGACTTTGGCCCTGAGTCATTTACAGCTGGCTTTTGAATGATCAGAATTCAATTTCACTCATCGAGAAGCTTTTAGGGCCAAAATGTACTCTAGAGTTTGTTTTTAAAGGTATCACATATCGCTTTAAACCTGGTGTAACCAAGATTAATAGGCACCTGTGGTTAATCCCACTAGCTATAAATATTTACCTATTAATACGGTCATTTGTTCTCACTCAGGAATGCATAGGATATACGGCATCAATAAAGCACTGCACTGATAGGATCAGCTCAGATACACTCTAGAGGAAAAGGATTCAACTGAGTTTTCACGTAAGGCTGACACAAACCTGGAGATGAATCAGACGGCAAAATTAAAACGGTGAGCAAAATGCTTAATATAGCAGGTTTAAAAGAAATATTTCCATAAAACCCACCAGTATTCTGCATGATTACTGCAGTTATAAGTGATCGTTAACCTTTGCACAGCATTTAAGAGCTTTATTTAGTAAAAATTATACAACAGTGACAGAGCAGTAAACATGATACTGATGTTCTGAGGCTGCACATTAAGGCACGTACGCACAGCTGGGTAAATCATCATCCAAATGTTATAAGCCTCAAGGATTATTTCAAACCATTTCAATGAGCATTTGAATGAATGAGAAGATGCAGTATGTATCCACTGAAAATATGGTTTTGGAGCAAGACAGTGTGACAGTGCAAATCAGGAAAAATAAATCTCTGAAAGAAAAGGCTACTTCATATGTCATAAATCTCATGTCTCTTAATTAAGTTATTAACTGTCAATTCTGCAACCTGTATTCAGCTGTGTTCAGCCAATATCCCCAAAATAAGTTAAATGCTCCTAATACATGTCTGTAAGAGGCTCAATTAAAAAATAATAATAATAATAAAAAAGGCAACCAAGATTTCTTCCTTCCCCCAAAGAAATATATTTAAAAGACAAAAGATTTCTGCAAAATGTCACTTTTTATCTTAAATTGCAAGTAATTTGTTGCCCCCGCAAGCAGGATCTGAGTGTATTGCAGAGAAGTGGAGTAGTGCTGTGTTTCACTGCATAATAACCATCCCTTAGACTAAGAGAGGAGCCACTGACAGCAGCTGGAAGGAAGCAGGCTCTCTGTGTGATCTGCAGGCCTGAGGAAGGAAGGGCTTAAATGAAATATTAACCACAAACAGGTCCTTGGTGTATGTTTCACAAGGGATGCAAAGTTCTTTGGCAACTGGATACATAATATCATAGAATGGCTTGGGTTGTAAGGGACCTCAAAGATCACCTAGTTCCAATCCCCCCGCTGAGGGCAGGGTTGCCAGCTACTAGATCAAACTGCCCAGGATCCCATCCAACCTGGCCTTGAATGCCTCCAGAGATGGGGCATGCACCACTTTTCTGGGCAGCCTGTGCCAGTGCCGCACAGCTGCAAATGCTATGGCCCCCAAATGAAGAACTTCCAGTATTGCTCTAAGGATATCTATTCCTCTGACGACCAAGCAGATCTAGACTAACCCTTAAATGGCAGGGGAAAAGAATAAAATTAAATGTATAGACAGAAAAGACTCTAGGAAGCCTACTTCCAACGGTCCCATTCACCTGTCACCAAGTTCTGGAGAAATTTAATCTTCAGCCCAAATCCACAATTCTTCTCATCCGCCCAGGCTCCATATTGGCCAAATCCATGCATTAGCCTGATAGGGATCTCTAAGAAGTGAGTCCTCTTGGCCCCATGCCACAACACACCCCATGCTCACGGACCACAAAGGAAATCTCAGTGAAAATACTAGCATCCAACAGAAAGTAAAAGACAACAAAGTGAAAGTGCATTTTACACATTAACACGAACACAAAAATAAACCAAATTCAGTCCTGTCCTCTGCACACAATTTCACAGAAGCATATCAAGGTTGTTTCATGGCAGAGCTCTGGGTTCAGGCAGAGAAAAGGACTTGACTACTCTCCTTTTTTTTTTCCTTCTTTTCTTTTTTTTCTTCCATAGATGTGTGAATCAAAAGATTACAGAGGTTTCTTTCCTTGAGCCCATCTCAAGGAAGGTGAAGGAGGTAATGCCTCTTCCTTCATTCACATTTGAAAAGGAGGAGTAACAAAGGCTCAGGCTTTCATTGAAAAGATGCAGGCACCCATCTCTCAAATAACTCCATGCCCTTGGCCTGAGGTGGAAATTATGCTGAATAGAAAGTGGTATGCATGTTAATTATGAGTGTCTTCCTGCTGAGCTCGGTAGTTGATCCTACTGTGAACTCTGCAGGCACTGTTTAGAGAGCCAAAACACCTGCCTTGGATTTCTGAATGCCATACTGGGAACTAGCACCTAAAATCCAGAGCATACGTGTAATGCAGTCCATCCCTAACCATGAGCCTACATAAAAATGTCTATTGCCGTATTTCCTAACATCCGTGTTGTTTTATGCCACTTTCAAAGAACGCTTTCAGAGCATTGCATCCCTGTTAAATGCAGCTGTGCTGTTAGACTGCTCTACAGTGTCAGTAAACTACTCAAAACAGACACTTAAAGGACTGAGCTACTGATGGACTGCCAATCTTTTTACTATTAGGGCTGAGATACAGTGCTAGTTCAGAAGGCAAAGAAGCAGAGAACAGAAGTCAAAACCCAGCAAGACTGAGAGGCAGAGGTGATTTCCTGACCAGTTCCTGCATGTCACCAGGATTTCTGCATAACTCAGTGCACTGAGGAGTTACTTACACACTGCCTGACAGTCAAGTGACACATAGGAAGCTTTGCAACAGTCAGTCAATTGTCTGAACAACTCGAACAACGTGCCCTGGCCCCTCCTCCTGGAGGCATCTTGCAGCAACATCAAGGACCTGCACAGTCTTCTCTATAGCATATGTTTACAGAGTTTGTGTGGAGGAAACTCCACTTGGTCAGCATATATAACTCCCACAGGATGCCAGCCACTGCTGGAACAGTGCAAAGAGATGACAGCTGAGGGAACAATCTTTCCTATTAAGTTTTCCAATTGTGGTTTTTTTTTGTTGTTGTTGTTTGTTTGTTTTTTGTTTTGTTTTGTTTTTTGTCAATTACAGGTCCCTTGAAAGCAGAAGAAAGGAAAAGTGGAGAAAAGAATATTTCAGAAGTGGTCACATTATACAGGAAAGCTTACAGACACAGCTCATGGAGTAAATGTGTAGATTTGCGCATGTGCCAAAAGCTGCTGTCATTTTTAACTACCACTGACATGCTGAGGTCTTAATGAGATGAGAGGAAAAGATCAGGATGCTTCTGTATCAGCAGGCATAAATCAGTGATGCTTTGTTGCTAGCCATACTTCATTTACTTTCAGAAGCTGCTTATAATAATAATAAAAAACTCTATGTATTAACAGTTTAAATATCCTTCCTCTCCATTTTACTAACATATAAAAGCCTTATATAGAAAGTTATTGTGGTAATATTAATTAATACAGCCAGCAATTGATCATTAAAGCAATACTTATCAGGAAAATTGCTCATGTTTCAGCTACAGGATAAAGAGAATTTTTTTTTCTACTTTCTCCATTCCCACTTGAATAGGCAGTTAGGCACAAAGAATTGTAGTTTGATAGCTGCTGGTAATATTAAATCTCCTGTATATACAGCAGACAACATGGCATGCATAGCTCCTTCTATGTCTCCTCTAGGTGGCTGGCATTCATCAGACTGAACACTCCCCTATTCTTCGTCAGCACTTCCCATCTGTAATCTTAGTTTGAATGCTGCAAGGAAGAGCTCACATGAAGACCCAGAAAGAGAGAATTAAAAAGCTCGACCAGCACTCGAAGAACCTACACTATCCTATCCTATGTATATATATCTATATATCTATATAGGTATCTATATATCTATATAGATATCTATATCTATATGTATATATCTATATACACTATCCTATGTATATATACACTATATATACACTAAAAGCGTGCCCTGTACACTGTCACCCTTTTATAGTGAAGCATGTCTTCCCTGTGTGTAGAATGCACTGTGATAATACCCTGAAATAGTGCAGTCTATGCCCCACTAGAGAAGTATTAAATGCCACTGTCAAAATGAATTATTCCCTCATCTAGTTGAGCAAAAGCTGTGATCATCCTATTCAGGTCTACACTGTGCTGTAGAGGAATAAAAATAGTGGTAAATGCTAACAGATAACACTGCTAGTGTAGACTCATCTATCTTGAAAAAACCTCCTTTTGTTCCAGCTTGATAAAAAAAAAATATTATCTAACCTTAACACAAAACTAAACTACAGGTAAAAAGGCAAAATGTGTTGGGTAAATTAACCTAAGTTAGGTAGGGGCTTTTACCTCTACAGTTAAGTCAGGTATGGGCCAGGATTTGTGCTATGACTAAACTGGAAGAGGCAGGAGAGCTTCAAAGTGCATGTTCTGACTCATCATATTCCACGTGAAGGAAACTCAAGTTATGTGCTCTCCCCTGCTTAGCTGGAAAGAAAAGTGGGCGTGTAGGCAAGATGGGAGCTGTGGCATGCTCAGTAAGGCTCTCAGTAGGATGACTGGAGATCTCAACCCAATGGTTTCCCATGAATTGCTACTACAAGTCATTCTCTCTGCACTTCTCACCAGTTAAGTAAGTAAAGTAGCAAAGAAAAAGCTGTCATCCCATTTAGGCTGCACTGAGAATCCATATTTCATCACTAGTGTTATTTTGCAGACTTAAGTCAGTTGGGTGTCTACAAATCAAGGTTTGTCATTCTCTACTCAGTTGAATTAAGTGATTACCAATAATTCATGTTCACTTGCAACTGCAGATGCTAGCCTAACAAATACTCCCAAACATTTTTTCAAGTATGTAATCATTTTTCTGCTATTCTAGAGTCACAAATAAGAAGCGTTTATCATTGCCTTACTTTATAGTATAAAAAAATTGAATGTGAGTCTACACAGCTCTATTTGGGCTGGACAAATTGCAGATTTTAAGTGTGGGTTTGTTTGTTTTTTTTTTTGTTTTGTTTGAAAACAGTATAGCATGAAGGTAGACATGCATTTGAACAGTGTTAATCTTTTGCAGACAATGCTAAATCGGGGGGATCAGCTGACACAGCAAATAGCAATCCAGAGGCACCTTCAGACACCTGGACACCCAGAAGTCTCCTTCAGCAAATGTAAGGACCAAGATCTGCACTTAAGACAGAACAATCCCACGCACTGGGACAGGCTGGGAGTTGACTGGCTGAGGAGCAGCTCTGCTGAGAACAGCCAGGGGGTTACAGTGGAGGCCAATTAAAACATGAGCCAGCAGCATGTTCTCAATGCAAACAAATCAAACAGCATTATGACTATATTAGGAGTGTGGCCAGCAGATCAAGGCTCTGCTTGATGCCTGGTAAGAATTTGCACATCCCCAGATTCTTCATCTGGCTCTGGATGTCTCCGGTTGAGAATGATATTGAGAATCTGGAGGAAGTGTAGGACAGGGCTCCAAAGATGAGCCTGTCCCCAGAGCATGTGATGTGCAAGGTGAGGCTGGGGGAGGTGGTCTTCCTCACTCTGCCAAAGAAGAGGATGAAAAGTGACTGAATAGTGGCCCTGCAGATGCCTAAAGTGAAGTCACAAAGACTAAGGAGGCTTCAAGATGTAGCTACATAAAATCATAGCTGAGCCGGTTATAGCACTGGCCTTCCTCAAAATCCTTAGAGCCCTTTTTCAAAATCCTTCCAAATGACAGTTCTGTTTTCCTTCTACAAGTCTGTGAATCTGTTCAAATTTCAGCTCGAACACCTTCACTGTTTCTACTACAGGCTTCCTAACAGAGCATCCAAGTAGGACATCCTTATTATAGGTAAGTCTGTATTGCTGTGTGACAGAACCGTTAACTGTTAACATCTTGCTATAAATTAGCAGAGCACAGACTGGAAAAATCTTGATCTGACTATTCCTGCTGTCTAACTCTTAGGTAACAGATCTTTTCCTCTTCTTTTTAAACAGACAATCACCCTTTTGTTCTACAGTGTTGGGCTCAGTCATGGATAAAAGAGGATTCATATGTATGTATAAAATTATTTCCTTTCTTTTAATAACATATTGTTATGTATTATTATGAGATTCCTGTCTTGCATTTACTCAGCAGTACAGGTATTTTTTGTGCTACCTGAATTCCTACATATGAGGAGACTTACAGTATGACTGTAAAATATCATGGAGGGTAGGTCCTACCACTGGAAAAAATATGTGAAGACTGTGAGTGTATTATAAACGATCGTGACTAAGTCCTTCATATTATTCCAGAAGGATCTGAGCACAGCATTGATGTGGACTCCTTTTCAATGTCCTCCTCAGTTGCAAATACAGAAAAAATAGCTGGAATAAGGCTTATTTATTTTAGCAAGATTTGAATTCTTGGAAAAAAAAACATGATTTCTGTAACTTAAAATGTGAGAAACAATTTTAAATGTGACTGTTAAAAAAAAAAAAAAGGCAAAATTGGTGATGTGTTAGGATACATGACACATATACACAAAGGGAACGTGAGTACCACAGAGGCAATTCGGTGAACTGTTTACTAGTAGAACTACAAAAAAATGTATTAACCCTATGAAATTTTGCAGCCTGCTAATTGTTAGGAGTTGATGTGAATACAATGAAATAATTACGAAAATACCCATAAGCCTTATGTCTTGGGGCAACTAAGGAGTTGTGGACTGCACATAAGCCTTCAAGCCTGACAATTCTGCTTTTAATTCTAACAGTCATTATGATGTTTGCATGTTGATACCTCTCTTAATGGTACACTGCCACACTGAAAAACACATTTTGGGAGCAAACTTCGTCATAAATATTGAACCAATATCTCTTTTGAACACTATATATTTCTTTTCTTAGGCTATTTGTGTGCCTTTGTATTTCAGAGTTCATGATAGAAATCACTAAGCAGTTTTCGCTTACTTCCCGTGTCCCTATCTGGGTCAAAAGCAGCCTTCTGTCCGTTCACTTGTAAGTCCTGCATGAGAATCTATTTTAATGAATGAGTGTTTATAAATCCCTCTTAAGAGGAATCTTTTAATGCTAGAGCTCAGGACTGTTATTTTATACCCTTGGTCAGTGCATTTACCTTTTCTCTCTAATGCATGTAAGGTCAGATCTCTTCAGACCTGTGTCTGATCCCACGATGCACTGGTGTGACTACAGCCTTTTGAGAATGCAACTCCTAATTCCCTGGTGCCACAAATTCTTCAGCACACTGAACATCTGCAGCTTTTTTTGGCTTCCACAGTTGTGAGTCACTGCGGCCCCCAAAACTCTATGCAGATCTCTAACCATTAATTCTACTAAACCAGGACAGGAATCTAAAAACAAGACTTCTTCAAGGCATCTCAGATATGAAGGCACTATAGACATCATTTTATTACCCATCACTTTATTGCCCATTATCCTACGGTCGTTTATGCTCAGACAGGATATAAAAGCTACAATTTAGGCCCAGTTACCATTTAAATCAAATTTGCAGTCACTTTATGCATAATACAGGGCAATGGGAACTGAGGCCATAATCTGACTGCACAGAGGCTTCAGCGGCAAAGCTTGTTTCAATGGATTACCTTTTCCAAATGCTCTGCAACCAGGTCAGTTAAAGCACTGCAACGCAACACCATTTAAATCTACAACACGCATTCAAAAATGTTATTTGATAGTTTGCTGCATTAAACTTAAAGATGTCATGTCTCGGCACAGGAAAAAAAGCTTTATTTTCATTAAATTAATGCAATTTTATAAGTTCTGCATTGGGCATGCAGACCTTTCACATCAGAGCAACCAGACTTTCTTGTCTCATGTCTTTAGGTTACCCTTAGGTTGTGTAAGATGAAGCAGCAGAAACGCCTCTAATGAAAAGATTCAAATGATATGCTGACTTTGGGGACAAATTAGTTCCACAGGTACAGAGTGGAATAATACTAAGCTCATGTAAACAAGTGGGATTTGCCTTCTAAACTTGGACTTGCATCCTTAAGGTATTAGAAATGAACACTGAAGTTCAACACACGCTTTGTGATCAAAGCATAAGAAGTACAGAACCCGGTACTGTTACATGAATACAATAACCACCTATTCTGAATGTTTTCTCTGAGTCCAACCATTAAGTGCTTAAACAAAAATTGCTGCTGTATTTTCATTCCAAACTGTTGACCAAAATCAGAAGGGGCCTATTTTGACACAGTGGCTGCTTTTGCAAGAAGAACAGGAGTCTGGGGAGAAATAATAGGGAAATATCAAGAGGGAACTTGCAAGATTTCCCAAATTTTCAATTTTGATACCTAAGCTTTGATCTGAAACTTACATCTCTGCAACCCCAAATGCAGTCCAAACTTAATCTGCATGCAGGCTCCTCAGCATGTTTCTGATTGTAGGAAATATATTTTCAGTAACGGGGAAAAAAAATATTAGTAGTCTCATCTACTTATTTTTAAGACAAAAAAAGGGTCCAAAAGAAAAGGCCGTTTTTCAAACAACTTGCCAAACCTGAAGTCATTTTGTAAAATGTGCCCATTAATCAGCTTTCTGAAAAAGTTCTCTGTGTACAGCCAAAGATCTGTTTTGTTGATGACCATTTCTGATTTTAGAAAAGCAAGCAGTTTAAAAGTTGCTGAAGTGTGCTGGCTTCTAACTGACACCTTGTTTGCTGCAATGCCTGAGTGCGCTGAACTGTTCAGAATCTGAGTGTGCTAAACGTAATCCAGCAGCTCACATCTGTTGCTTTTTATCACACAGGCTATCTAGTATCAGAAAGACAACCTAATAAACGTTTTGAAAAAGAAAACAACAACAAAAAGAAGAACAAAAATAAAGTGCTGTATTATCTAGGGCATTTTTTCCCCCAGCCATCTGTTTTGAACTGGGTACATGCACAGAACTCCAATTTTACGTTCACAGGAGAACTCTTTCAGAGACTGTACGAGAAATCTTAACTTCTGCCTTATTCTTAACAGCCAGAAACAGAAACTGTGATGCCTTCACTCTCCTTGTAAAAGGAGAAGTTATAGCCTTCATAAACATAAACAAGCACTTCAGATCATTTCTGGGATGATGATGCATTCTGAGGAAGTGCACTGAATCGTTTTTTTGTTCCTCCTACAGCATTCTTGCCTGTGGAGCAGTAAGTATCCACATTCTAATGTGGCATTAGAAGCATAATGCGTGTAAGTCTTAGAGAGAGGGATTCCTAACATTTTCTGGGAATATCAGAAAATACCAAAATACCAAAATACTAATGGCTGCAAAATGCATTTCTGAAACATATTTTTTCTTTTTTCTTATGCTGCTACAAGACAGAACTTTATGTATATTAATAGCTTATGACATCGTGCTTACTATCCCTTTTACAGGATGATGTTCTGTTATCTTCATGTTAAATTGGTTTTGTCTTTGAAATAACAAATTACAATTCCATCAATTTTTAAGAAAAAAAGAGTTCAACAGATCATCTTTTTCAGCACAGAATATGGTTTTCTTCATTTCTTCACATGCTATACACCAGCATAGTACCTTACTTACAAAAAAAAAAAAAAAAAAAAAAAGACATTTCAACAGTGCTTCTCAAAATTAGCCCAATGTGTGGCATTTCTATCCTCCCAACTGCATAAGCTGGAGAGCCAATATTTCTAAGTGTATTTCTCTGGGACAATACATACCATTTTGCACAGTTTCACCAAAACCGTATAGTTTGAGGCCCATTATAGCTGAGTCAGAAAAGCAGGATCCCGGTGACTTCAGTGGTACTCAGTGTGGGCTTTGTGTGGGTACAAGAATGCTGTATAAATAGCATTTACATGAGTAGGACCCAATTCTGTGCTGTTTCTTTCCTACAAGATACATTCTTTCATGCAGTTTTGCTTATTGTACGTTAGGCAAAACTAAAAACTGATTTCAAACTGGTTTTAGCTAGCTGGTATTTAACTAAGAAGAAAATAAAAACCAAAAACCTTCTGTTCTTGAAAATTAGAAAGTGGAACACCAGTTTTTCAATTCTTTCTCTAACAAAGATAGTGGAACGGGTATGAAGGAAGAAGCTGTCAGATAATTAATAAGGACAGAACCAGAAGAGGAGAGAGTGGGAGATGGGAGGAAAGACAGAAAAGAACAGACAACTGGAGGAGGCAGAGAGGAGGAAGATGTTACAGAGAACTGGGCAATGAAATAAGGGGTTTAGCAAGGGACTAAAGGAATAGAATGGCTGTGGAAGAGAGTGGGAAGAGTAAGAAATGATTCTTAGCTTAAAAAAAAAAAAAAAAAAAAAAAGAAATGACTTGAAGAAAATAAGGACATTATAGCATCAGATAGAGAAATGTGGGTTTTGCCTGGAAAGTACACGAGTTGTTTGGGCACTGCTGCATGTAAACTTAATGATTAGTATACCTGATTTAACTGAAGTACTATCCTGCTGTAAACAGGTGATGGAATTTGTACTGCAATGGTTTAAAACACCACCACCACCACCAACAAAGAACAACTGAATTTCCTCGGTTCCTGTCAGCCATTCTTTATGGGTATGTTGAGTATCTTGCTCTCAGTCTCCATCATTTCTCTGCTTTCCTCCAAATTTCATGTGGCAGGAGCCAGCATGTCTGTATCCCCCTCTAAGGAGATGCAGGAACAAAGGCTCAACAGGTTCTGCAGGGTGAGATCAAATATATTTGTATATAAAGCCTATTAAATGTATTTCTAAATTCATTTAATCACAGTAGATGTTTTTACAATGAATGCCTTCACTGGCCAATTTTCTGTTGTAGTTTGCTTTTTTTTTTTTTTTCCCCTCTGGTAGAACTACAGCCTGATCCTAAAATTGATTCAGTGCATAAAGACAGAAGAGATGGGAGTAAAAGGAGGAAGCATTATGGCTACTTGTTACTTAAGAAAGGAGGGAGCAAGCGTGAAATATCCCTAAGACAACTCACTGCTGTGTCGCTCCTCCTGATGGTCATGTTCATTCCCTGCATTTCCTCTTAAAATTCTCAGAAAGGGCTATGCCTGGGGAAGGGGTCACAACTTTGAAGATGCTATTTCTACGTACACTAGGCTCAGAAGACTGACTTCAGTCAGTTCCTCCAGAGGCCCAGCAGGTGTAAGTTAAACATTCTGTGGACAGGAAAGATTTGGATAAGAAAGATGTGTACACTCCTGCTTTGGTTTTAAAGCCCTTTTCTCTTTGCATGCTTTGTTCCTGCTGTCAAGATAAAACAGCGTTTTGATTTAAGGAAATCGTTCCAGAGCCTTCATGCAGCACAAGGAGCTATTTGGCGGTGCTGAACTCGGTTTTGCCTGCAGGGCACTGGGCTCTGCAAATTGAGATCATCTTGGGTTTCGCAACAGAGAAGGGATACAGGCATGAACTCAGGGAAGGGAACAGGAGCGCTACTAGCCCTGAAATAGTGACATGTACTTGTAAGGTTGCTTCTAAAACTAGAAATGCTGAAACAGTTCTGCTAAAGCCACTGGACTGTCATGTCATGAGACTGGTACAACACCAAAGACAGGAAATGTTTCTAAATACGCTCTCAAGAGCAGTTCCTGGCTGCCAGACAGCAGGCCGCACTCAGCACCGTGCTCACCTCAGCCAAACGCTCCACTGAACCTGGAGACCACAGGCCTCGCAGGTGCTCCTCTTTCATGTCTGGTTATATTTATGCTCAAGCTAGAAAAATTTTAAGCTTCCAGCTACAAACCATTGTCACAGTGTTAATCCATATGATACAAAGCAGTTTTAGTTCCTAGTCTGGATACAGTTAAGGGCGGATGGGAGTTTGTAACATGCTGTCTATGAGAGAGTTTTCTTTGAACTGCAGCCCCCCTCCTTACTTTAAGATATGATGAGGGAAGGATTAATGCTGCCAGATGTGGGGTTATTTTTGGACTGGGATATTGGAGAGAGAAAGACCTTCACTGAAAGGTGAAGAATGCAATGAGGACAGGGTTTTTAACTGTAGGCTTTGTATCTGATGCTCCCACATTAATGTACCAGGAGAGCCGTAAAAATGCAGAAGAAGCTGACAATGGGCACAGACTCCTTAAGTACCAACAAAGGCCTGTTGTTTCTCACAGCTATTGGCAGCCCCAGCGTATTTCTCCAAAGTTCTGTTCAATCCTCATCATGCTGAACATCCTGTTGTTTGCTATCTCCTCCATGAGCCTGGGCCTTCTCATTCAGTCTCCATCTCTCTCACTCACGTATTTCTCTCTGTCCAGTCTTACTCCCAAGTATATTTGCAAAAGCAAAGGCGATAAGGCTGAAAGACAGGCTGCTTATTCACCATGTGAGCTTAAACACCTGCTTAACCGCATTTAATCAGATACTGACATGGATTGCCAAATCCAAATCAATTGACAGGAAATGTAAACAAAAAAATTAACGCAAAAATTAACAAACAAACGTGGCAAATTCAAGCTGGCAAGTAGCAGAGGCCAAAACCAACTGATGAATGTATGCAACTGTGACTAACTATAATGAATCTCATGGAGCTATCACTCACACAAGGAATGATTTGGTGTCTTAACAAAAGCTCAGAACTGACCTATGCCTCAGATGTTCCCATAATACATAATTAGGAAGCAGTAAGCTTGTTAAGGGATTTGAAATATGAGGAAAATAGGACTAAGTATTAAAAGAGATCAAGTAAAATATTTCCTTTGCAAAAGAGTGGGTTTTTCTCCTTATTTATGGATGTGTAAGTGTAATCTTTATAATAGGTTTGTCTAACCTAGAGATGGAAAGCTTGAAATGCTCTCATTTTATTCATTTTAGGCTGCAAATATTAACGCAACTTCATGTAGACATCTACTTTTTCCTCTATTTGTACACGTTTTGAATTCCAGCTGCAACAGACACATACACACAGATGTTTATTTCCTGATGCATCTTTTCAAATTCTCCTAAGAAATATCTAAAAGTGTTTCAAGTCAGGGACGTTTCTGAGACATGTGCTTAAGCGAATAGTTAATGTGCACTGTGTATGTATTTGCAGGTCTCAAAGAATCCTTCACTAAACCCCATCCTCCACCTGAAGGTAAGTGAATGGCAGTTATCTGATTTATACATTTGCCAAATTCTACCGGGTGTCTGCTGAGCCCATAATCTTCTTGAACTCCAGCTTAAGAGCAGGCTGAGATCACCAGGGTTTCTGCACAGCTTCAAAGCTCCCTAAAGCGGAACTGCGACTCTCAGACTGAACAAATGTCACCAGGCTGTGTGCACAGCTTTGAAGCTCCTTGAACCAAAGCCATTTGTTTCAGAGAGTTTACAAATTCAGTTAGGCATATCTAGAGCACATGAAAATTCCAAGATGTATCAGCTATTTTTTGGACTAAGTGGAACTTCAGTGATCAAAAGTCTGTGTTATTGGGTTTTTTTGTTTGTTTGTTTTTTTACAATCATCTTACTCTACCAAAACCAATTCCATCTGGTTGCTATCATTAAAATTTGTAAACAGAAACAAGTTTCCAGACCGTATTTAACAAGAAGAGGCCCTGTGAGATTATATGTAGCAGCTTCACTGCAAGGACAAAATCCCTTCGTAGGAAAAGCTCCTTGCCTAATTAAGATTCAAACAGTCATTAAAAAAATTTCACCAGCAGCTGGAGAAGGCACACAAGATTTTAATTTTCAGAAGTTTATATGTAGTTACTAATCAATTTTAATCTGGAAGTGAGGTACTGTCTGAAACATAACGCGTCCAACAGCATAAAGACAGCTGGAATATTTCTCTTTAAAACACAGACCTGGGTGGACTTGTCAGCAGGCAAAAGTGGGTTTTCTCTTACGTAAGTAATTAGGTCACCAATTAATGTCCTTAACACACAACCCGCATCCTGCAACACAGTTAAGGACCATGACCAACCTCCTGGTGCACACATGGAACATCAGAGCTTTCTCTCGTGTCAAATGGTGACAACATTATTCTGTCCTTTATTGAACAAATGTTAGTTTATGTTAATCGCATATTTATTTATCTTTTACATATTCATAAATAATTAAGTTCTCAGAACTTCCAGAAATAGATCAGCTTCACTTGAGGAAGGCAGAGAATTATAATGAATCTTCTCAAGGATTGTCAGCTGCAGCCAGAATGAATTACAAAGAAAGAGGGTAAAAATGCTCTGATTTTATCTACATCTTTCATTCCCTGGCTATTTTCTCAAACTGGGAGTTGGGAGTGGATCAGGAATAGAGCTCCTAATTTCCTTCTGCCATTTCTGTTCTCTGTCGTTCCATTCATTTATTCCTTACCCTGTCTTTCCTTTGCTTCTAGTATTTCTCTCCCTCCACATATTTCCTTTAAGGGATTTTTGTTCTTTCTATTCTTGTCTTGGTAACTTTCTCATTTTCATTATCAGTGTTTTGTTTCCTTCAGGTTTCATCTGTTCTTTTGCCCTTTCTCTTCCCACTTTTATTTTGACTACACAGCCAAATGTTCCTTACAGACTTCTGAAGCTACCATTGCATATTCCTTTCTTAGGAAACATACTTTTGAATGAAGCCTTTAACCTAAAGCAGGAGACAAAATTGATTGGTTTTCATTTTATGTAATAACAAAAGATCACAACCATCGGCCTGAAAATAGGAACAGTATTTGTTAAGATAGAGAAGTCAGAACTAACCTAACCTCTCTGGCTGCTTCAGAGGCACACTCTGAGGAACATTATTTGAGGAAGAAACAGAGCCATAGCTTAAAATCAGTTTCTTCTGCCTTTGTATTTTCAAGACAAGGTTTTTGCCAAATGCAGTCTTGTCTTTGGGAAACACTAATACATCTCACACTGGCTTAAACTGGTGTATTGCTGCTGGGTAAAACTAACATGCTAGCATTATACGAACCGCCACTGTTTTTGCAAGAGCTTTAAAATAATTAAAAATTATCTTTTTGTGCAAGAAATATATCACTTTTACAAGCAATCTATGAAGGTGACTTGCATCTCTTGTAAGAAAACTAGCAGAATTGTTTTCAAAGAGGATGACTTTTTCATTCCTCTCCTATGTAAGGCTATTGATTACTCACAAAAAAACCACACAGGCTTATTCCCATCTTCCCAAAAGTGGTATTGCACACAGCCATGCCTGAATATTCACTCCCTTCTGCCACCTTTACTGAGTGAGACAATATCATGAACACAGGCGGTGGTTTGTGACATTCTGATCTGGAGCTCACAGCCACCAGGCTGGCCACAAAGCCTGACATCTGCAGTAACTCTGTATGAAAACTAGGAGAGGAAATGTAGTGTCCTGGGAGGAGAAGGGCAACATAAGCCTTTGTTCTGACAACTGTAACCAAATGTACAGTAGCCATTTACATTATAGCCTGTGTATCTCCTGCATCTCATCACCATGATATTAGTGCTAGGTATTGTAAAGAGAACCTAAGAAGTTCCTCGACCTCCTCGTGCAACTGGCAGGTTGATTTCATGGTTTGTTGCCCAGCTAAGCACTCGGGTACATGTTAAGCTTCATCAGAACAGAGGCCACCTTCCATTTCTTGCTAACACAACCGGTGCACTGAAATGCAGGAATGTTTTTCATGAGCTTTCACTGGTACTGATCATAATATCTATATTTCAACCTGCAACTGATACGTACCATAAAAATAATTTTGTGTGTAATCTGTATTTCTGTTTGGTATATGAACTCTCACAGCTGATGTTTCTCCATCTTTTGGGGCCAGTGCATTAGTGTTGAGTGGTCAATGCATAATACTGATTAATCTTACAGATTTGCGTTTGTGGAATGACGACTGCCTGAAAACAGTAAAACCTGCCTGGCCACAGGGAGCTCATGACAGAGCATGCAGGTTGTGGTTTCGGAGGTTAAAAGACGAAAACTGACCAGAGAAAGGGGCTGTTCATCAGGAAACTGAGGCATGACGTCAGCAACTGAAAAGTAAAAACCTGTAATTGTTCTTACAAAACAAGAGGCATAGCACACGTTGTCTAAAGTACTCAGCGTTTTGCTACCAGGAGCACTTCAGCAACTTGTCTCACAAAGCCAAGAGATGAATGTTGTTGAAACTGTGCCATTCTGTGTACATGACTTCAAAAACTACATAAGTACAAGCAACAGAAGTGACAATCTGGGGAAGAACCGATATTAATGAGAGGAACCCACAGTCCTCTAGGAGGAAATGACTGCCATGAGAATGACTTCAGAGGAATACACGCTTGGGGCTGAAGTGGCAGCAGAGAGATTTCTATTCAGCAAAGATAATGCGGATCCATATATGCACAAATATTTTTAGTGGCAGAAATCTTTTGACTGGAATTAAAATATACTTACTTAGCTTTCCATTTTATATCACCAGTATACAGATCAGCTAATACTAAGCCTGCCTTTTTGAACACAGAATAAAGCATATGCTTAACTGTAAGGCATTACCGCGCTCTGCTACAAATGCCTGTTTGTTGAGCATGATTTATGGAATGTAGTGCAAGTCACAGGAAGAACAAATTAAACACTGCAAATATTCATCCCCACTCCAATTCTATGGATTTGCAGCTGTTATGCGACGCAGTACCCAAAAGAATGCTATAAGCAGAATGGGGGAAGCTATTGCATTGATTGTTTGAGCTTGAACGTGGATCTTCAACAGCAGAAGGCATAGTTAGCTGCTAGCCAAGGTGAAACTGATTTCAGTCTTTGCTCTTTAGAGCAACAAGAGCTGCTGCAGAGGCTGTAGTCTGCCTGGATTCTTAAGGGCAAGGGAGTCAGGCCCCAATATGCAAAGGAGTGGGGAAACAAAGGTTTCCCCTGTATTTTCACAAGCAACCTCTGGTCAGCTATGGGCAATGACAGATTCTAGAGAAAAATCCAGTCTTCCTGAAAACATTTGAATGACTCTCACTTATACAGCAAGCTGTTTTCAAACTTGTCTGCAGCTGAGATGTAGTCTCACCTAAAACAGAGTGCTGCACTAATTCTGCATCAGCTTTTCTGAAGAGGTTTTAGCTAACGCTGTGAAGTTTTTTTTGGGGGGGAGCCAAAATAGAGTTGGTCACATCTGTACTTTGACCAGAATACTCAGATTAGCAGCCAGACTTTGTGAACAGAGACAGGAAATATAGTCTCATTAAATCCTGGTGTCTCGGTGCATGAAAAGAGGCCTTTGCTACACTGTTGGAGTTGTTCCTTATTCTGAGCAAACCTGACAGCTCTCCTTCATGCCTGACCCTGGCAGCTTCTATCTGCAACCGTTCTCCTGAAGTTCTCCATCGCTTTAAAGGAAGCAAACAAGTATTTATCCCATCCCACGGCCACGAAAACTGAGGCACTGCAAGTGCTTCTTCCCATGGAAACTTCTAGTTGAAAGATGTGCGTGATCTGCAAAAAGAAACTAAACGGTGCAGCACCTGAGGCTGCAGGAAGTGCTGATGTCAAAGCCCTGAGCCGAAGTCAGCCACTGCCAGCCCCTTGCCCTGCCCGCAAAGCACACGGAGCTCCTCGCCCCGGGGATCCACGGCCCAGAGCGCAGTGCCACGCAGGCCGGCAGGGCCGCCCCTGCCCTGGCGCCCACACTGCAGCCAGCTGTGTGGGGAACCTGACGGTGGCTGCCGGGCGCCGTACTGTGCAAAGAGGAGGAGGTGGGGAAGCGAGGAGGAACCCAGCGAGCGCTCTGTAAAGGCGATGAAACGCTGCGCTCCCTGGGTTCACGCGCGGTTCGCTGGAAGCTCCATCCAAGCGGCGATCGGTGCGAAACTACTTAATTCACAACATTAAGAGAGGGGGGGAAAAAAAAAAAGGCAGAGGTAACATGGCTGCATTCGGAGGCACGAGTAACGCTCTTCCTCACAGCCGGAGCAACACGAAGATCCTTACGTCTTTCTCCAACAGCGGACAGGGACCGCAGCGCAACCTTCCCAACGCGTTACCCCGACCGCCTCCGTCACGCCAGCAGCGGTCGGCGAGAGGTCCCGGGGCCGCCTTACGTAACTCCGTGCCCCGAGCCGCCCTCAGCACGCGGGCAGGCGGCCCCCCTCGCCCTCCGCGTGCGGATCGGGGCGGCCCGGCCTGCGCGGAGCCGGGGCGCCGCGGAAACTTTGCGCCGCGGGGGCCGCGCGCTCCGAGCCCCGCAGCCGGCGGGGAAGTTGCGCCGAGCTCGGGCGGCGGCCTCTGGGGGCAGAGGGGCGGCAGCGGGGGCTGCGCAGCGGGGACTCACCCATGGTGGCGCCGCGGCCTCCTCCTCCTTCCCCTCCTCCCGGAGCCACCGCCGCCTCTCGGGGAGGCGCGGGAGAGCTGTGCGCGGAACGGAGCGGAGCGGGGCGAGCGCGGCAGCGGCGCGGAGGCTGCGTGCGGCGCGGCTATGAGTCAGGGTAGCACATCCGGGCAAGGCCGCCTGGGAGACACCCCGCCCGCCCGGCGGCACCCTGCCGTGCCGCTGCCGCTGCCGCCGCCGGGGAGGGGCGGGCGGGCACGGAGGAGGCGGCGCGGGGCCGGCCTGGCCGCGGGAGGGGCGGGGAAGGAGGGAGCCGAGGGCGGTGCCGGCGGGGGTTGCGGCGGTCCCGCGCCGCCTTTGTTAGCGGGGCTGAGGGGTGGCGGCGCGGAGGATGGGGGCTGTTGGCGGGCTCCTCGGGCTCTGTCAGGCGGCCCTTTGCCCGAAGGGAGGGCTGAGCCGGGGGGCGAGCGGTGCGAGATGGACCCCGTGAACGTGGATCGGCGGAGAAAGGGAGGGAGCTGCCGGGCAAATAGCCGTTGTCTTAAGCCGTACGTTTTGCTGAAGCGATGCTGGGAACTGCGAGGTCGAAAGCGAAAGGCTTCTGCCCGCGGTAGTTGTGTGCGGAGGACATTTTTAACGTGAGAATGAATCTCTGTGATCCCCCCCTCCTCTCCGCCCTGGGATGTTCAGTCTCTGTAGCACAGCGAGCAGTCGGGAACGCTTTACTTTTACAGTCCTCGCGTTGTATCGCTTTCACTGGGAGCCCTTGCGTTAACAACGTGGTAACATTCGGAGCGATTTCGCTTTCTTCAAATCTTCCCTTATTCGCAGTTTTACTCGAGTAAATGCCACGTTAGGCAGGGTAGGACGAAAGAGTCAGAGAGTCTTGTTGCTCCACAAGCACGGGCAGCGGGCGTAGCAAGGAGGAGCGAGGGGGAAAAAGCAGCTGCAGCTGAGTCAGCCCCGAGGTGCACGAGTGGCAGCCGGCAGCTTCCGGGGGGTCCTCCCTGGAAGAGGGCTCGGGAGCTTTTGTGCCTGAGGAGGGGCGGTGGGACATGACAAGCAAAGACTCATTTGCCGGCCCTTCTGTGCGGCACAAAACGAATGCTCTGAGGTTTGTCCATTTACACCGCTGTAGCTGGGCGATTCACCACGTCTTTCCTTCTGACATCAGCAGGATTTTGCAGTTGACTTCAGCGGGGTTAACCACTGTCCCTTGGTGCAGAACTTGATCCTGAAGATAGGTAGCTTTATGGTCAGCTGATGTTGGAAATGACCGTGTTTTTACTATGGTTATACAACTGAAAGGCTTCGTTGCATTGAGACTGCAGAAAATTCATTCAAAGCAGAACACGTTTGTGTTTTGCCTGCAGAGTTTGCCCAATTTAATCCCTAATAAAATACAGCAGTTCTTAGATGAATCTAAGTGGTGAAAAGTTGCTGCCTTATTCTGCCTTCAACTATTTTAAAATCAAGCCTGAACTTTGTCTCTTACGTTTTTGCCTCCTTATTCCCTTCTGTTGGCAAAAGCTTTTCCTCTGGCTTTATAACTGTCCCCCAGATGTTTCCTTCTCTTGTCTGGGGAAAAAGGCAGTGAACTTCTGTTGTCACTGACCCATCTCTGAGGGATCATGGAGGATATTTTCCCACATGTTTCTCCATCTTATCGCTCATTTGGGTACCTGGGGTAGATCAGAGCATTCTCTAAAAATGTATGGGTTTGATGAGTGTACTTGCATGTCTTAACTGAAATACACACCAATCTTCGCAAAGCCCAGGAAGGGAACGGTGTTACCTGCTCTGAGAGAGGATTTTGGAAACAGTGACTTCCAGAGGGCTCTGCTTTTGAGGAATTGCCAGTAAGAGGCCTGGTACTATGGAGCATCTTTGGTTATTGCTGTTTTTAGTAGATCTAAAGCTACTGCCCGAAACTTGGGGCTGTTTGGACCAAATATTAATTGTAGAAAATTGTAGGAAATGTTCAGGTTCTCAGTTAGATACAAGTTTACAACAGAACAATGGTACTGTTGTGAAAGATAAATAACTAAGTAAATAAAACCCAAATCAAAACAGCCTTTCTTGCAGCAGAATGACAGACCTGTATGTATGGCTACATGCGGTATATTGCAAAAGGGTGAGGAGACTTTAGGAGAGGAATTTCCATCTCCAAGAGCGTACACAGGAAACCTTTGTGCCATCAGGCTTTTTAGATGCCGTAGCCGTAAATGACAATATGCTAAACCAGTGCAGTGTACTATCTTTTTTAATGAGATAAGCAGCTGTATAGTACAACGCAGTGATGCCCGTGAGAATGTCTCATTAAAAGCAATGAAATGATGGTATCCTTGATGTATTCATCAAGGAAAAAATTAATTTAAAGAACCAAGTTTTTGAGAAAAGCTGGGAACTAGAAGCAATGTGACATTTGCAGTAGAAACGAGGAAGAAAGCCATACGAGCACATTCTGTAGATTTCAGCTGATGAGATCGCTGCTTATTTCTGCAGTTGTAATGCAGCTGTGAAAATCGTGTTGTAGACTGAGAAATTACAAAGCAGTTACTAGTGATGTCTCTGTGCTCCCGAGTACTGACTATATCTGATGTTCTGCAAGAAAATTGGGTCAAAGTGACTTTCCAGTGCTTACTACTTCATGAATTCTCAGTCTCACATCTTGCATCAGATTCACATTCTCAGCACATCTCCTCACCCCTGACAGAGCATCTCCTTGAAAATCTTCTCACATGCGTTATCTAATTTAATTTGGCACAAAGGTGCATGTAAGGAATATCTTCTAATTGCCTCTGTACTAATGTTAGAAACCTGCATGATTGACAAGAGGATGCTGGGATGCTCAAATACATGGGGAAATGTGATATGGTTGATATCTCCATAACTTAGTAGAATTTGGATCATCTGACAGGAATAGGCTATCATAAATTGTTCCATACGAAAAGGAGGACAAAGCGTGAAGTGTGGGCAGTGCTTTACCCCTTGCTTCCTACGAGAGGCACAAGCAACACTGAGTCCTGGCACTGTGAGAAATTTTAGTTCTTGTAGAACTAGAGGTGGAGATGCTGCAGTGCTGTCTGTGAACTTGCACTCAGAAACCAGGACAAGCCATTTCTTGATGTCTTCCTGTAATACGTGAATGGGAAGATGATGACAAAGTATGATCAGGGAAAGACTGTCCACAAAGGTGACTTGATGTTTGCTAGCTATTTGCTGCCACTGAGAGCAAGTTGCCTCATATTTTCCACGGGGTAAGAACAGTTGTTAATACAGAAGCTAACGTGACCTTGTCCTGTGATAACTCATTCATGTTCCCATATCCGGTGTGTAAGTATTTGTGATAAAGTCTTACTGGCAAGTGCTGGAACTTGAAATTAGAGAACACAAACCTTAACATAAGGTATAATTTCATAGCTGTAAGTGCAATTTAAATATCAGAATGACTGACCTGAAAAAGTGAAAGCTGAGAACCTCATGTTTATTTGTTTGCTTGTTTTCACACGCAGCTTACCTATTGTTCAAAAAGCAAAGCTTTACTTCAGCTGAAGGAAAATACTGCATGTGTTGTATGAGAGAGTGCATACACTGCTGGTCAAGCTCAAATATTGCAGAAACCCTTTCTGGCCTGAAAATTTGTGTCTTTCTGAATGGATAATGCCTCCCTCTTTCTTCCCAATTGCTGGGGGAAGTAATAAGGCCCATTTGTGCTTGGAACATTTATAACACGAAGACAGTGGCAGCAGGATAGTTTTACTTTTCAGAGCTGCAGGAGGTTTCCTACACAAGAAGGAGTCTTTTCCTCCTTCCTATCAAATGAAGCTCGTCACTTGCATTATTTCTGTTAGCTTCCCATGTTTTAATTTTTCTATCTTATGACTTTCCCACAGCCAGCAGATAGGAAAGCAACTGGAGGGTAAACTTGTTCCGAGAAAATTTTTAAGTCTAAAATCAAATTAGATGACCTAGTCACAGAATCTGGGCTTGGGAAAGTCCTTACTCCCAGGATAGGTTGGTAGGGGCCTTGAATGTATTTGTCTTTTACTTCACTACCTGGATTCTCTCTGTAAATCTCACCTAACTGATGTCCAGCCATGCAGCTGTCTTGGGTATGTGCACTGGGTTTACATGACAAGGTTTAGGTAGTAGGGGGCTTCAGGGATGGCCTCTGTGAGCAGAGCTTCCCTGCAGCCCAGGAGAGGCCCATAGTGGAGCAGGCTGTCCACCATTCCCCATCCCTCTGAGCCTCTCAGGAAGATGAAGCAGAAGAGGATGGGGGAAGGAGGTTTTAGTTTGCTTTTACTTCTCACTGCTCAAGTCTGTTAGCAACAGACAATAAATTACGTTAATCTCCCCTATGCTAAGTCTGTTTTACCTGTGGTGGTTATTGGTGAGCAATGTCCCTATCTCAAACCATCTGCTTTCTTCATCATATTTTCTCCCCCTCTCCTGAGCTGGAGGAGTGGCAGAGCCATGTGGTATTTAGCTGCCTGTTGGTGTGGTAACCAGTATGGCAACCTGGTGGTGGTTCCCATTCTTCAGTGGTGGTACACAGCTGTATTTGACCAAATCTCTTCAGCAGTCAGGAGAGTAAAGTCAGACTGATCCATGAAACATTTAGGTTAAGTATAGCAGCCTGTGTTACACAGATGATCCTATCGCTCCTGACATTATCCCTATTCCACGAGAGGGCTCGTGGAAGAAAGCAGGAAAGGATGAACTAGCTTTGGTCTAGATGATCTCCAGAGGTCCCTTCCAACCCCTACGATTCTGTGATCTATGTGATCCTGTGATCCTTACATCCCCTCAAGTGGGGAGGCAGGAAATCTGCTCTCTTTAGACAATTTAAATGCCATAAAAATGAGAGACTAAAGTACAAATAGGTTTTGTCCATGAAGATCTCTATCTCTTCTGTAAGTGCATTCCTCATGACTATCATCAGCTGCTTTTAGTTATTTTCCTGCTCAAGTCATAGGAATATGAAATGAACTGGAAAAATATATATATAGATTGATACCCCTATCCCTGAATAAGTGCCAACATATATTTGTGTTCCAGGATAAAGGCCAGTTTTGGAGTTAAGTGCACAAAGCAATGGCACTGCTGTTCGTTTTTAATTGCGTATCTTCAGTTTGTCTTTTGTTACTCAAGTCACATTTCCTAATTTAGCCCAATGAAGTGCGCACATCCGTGGTAGAATTTGTTACAGTGTTTTCTATTTGACTGCTATGAAGCATTTGAGAGTTACATGTTATAATTTGTCACTATGCAAATGGCATTACTCTTTTAGTGGGACAATTATTTTCTATTTGCTTCTGTGCTTTTATCTCTCTACTTTGTTGCAAATAAAACTAAGCCACATGAGCAATTCCTAATTTGTAACAACAGATTCTGTGCGTAATGCTGAGGTCCTTTGAATCCCACCTACACAATAATTATTGTGAATGAAGTAGCCCGGTAAAGCCAGTGCTTTACTGAATGTTTTTATGCATTCATATGCATTAAAAGAATATGCATCCATATGCATCTAAGATGCTTTTACGCATCTTAGAAAGATGCATAGAACAAGAGACTGCAATATAAGGAAAAGGATATTTTAGGGGATTCTAACAAAAAATATCTGTTTTAAGTCCTACCTTTCATATTTTGTGCTATGATTTGTGATTGTCTTTGCATGAGGACAGCATTTCATCAACGGATAGGTAAGAATTGATCTGTTGTTTACTGTATGTGTTCAAGCAAAATAAAATAGCTATATATATATATATATATACACACACACAAAAGAGAAAAAGACTCACTTTTCTGTAGCTCACAGGTTTTTTCACACTGCCAGGTTCAATACTGCTATGCTTCAACATCAGTAAGCTCTCAGAACTCAAACAGGACATTTGGGATGTGTATAGAACAGCTCTTTTCCTTTTCCTTTTCCTTTTCCTTTTCCTTTTCCTTTTCCTTTTCCTTTTCCTTTTCCTTTTCCTTTTCCTTTTCCTTTTCCTTTTCCTTTTCCTTTTCCTTTTCGTTTTTTTTTTTTCTCCCTCCCCCCTCTCCCCAATCTTTTGCTATTCTTCCAACATTGCAATCCAGTGGATTTCTGTGTACTTTTAAACTCTCTCTGTTTTGACTCCATTTGCTCCATTGCTACTAGGAGGTAATTTTGCCATACTCAGATAGCTGGACTCGTTCTGACTGAAGTTAACACCTGAGTAATATATTAGCCAGATGAATTTGGATAACACAGAGAGTAATTAGTCATAGGAACATCCAGCTCCAAAAATGTTGTCTTGCCACATTATTGCCCTGAACGTGCTGGTGTGACGTTAGGCTGGAGAAGGAAGCTGCCTGGAATGTGTCCCTTTAAAGCCAATCAAGCTTTTCAAGTAGATGAAATATATGTTCTGTGGTTTATTTAATTTTTGGTTCCTCAGTACAGGAATTCAGGCTATATCCTAAGGTAGCAGATTTTTTTTTTAATGTGTAGACATTCAGAACCCTGTGAGTTTTCAAATTCCTTAACTGTAAAACTGGCTATAGGTTTCACTGTATTTCAGAAATGGAAGCTTCACTAAATTAAAGCAGATCTATATCTTTACTTATTTACAACTGCATATATAGAGGGACACATACATATTATATGTATTTAAACATATATGTGTATTTCTGGAATATATCAGATTTACAAATCAAGGATGCACTGAAAAAAGAGTTGTCTTTCTTTACTTGCCAGCCTGAATCAATAACCCTGATTATTGAGGACAAAATCCTTTGACTTTAATTTTCAGTATTATAGAATTTGGCATTTCTCCAAATATATTGCAGTTCTCTCATTCCTGCTGAATGCACCATTTTGCTGCAGCTGTGTACCTATACATGAGTGTCTGTGTACGTGCGTATATACATATATACAAATATATTCATGGTTGTTATCGCCTTAAGCTCTTGCAACCCACATTTCTCTGGCTGCATTTCACAGCAGCAGTTGTTAGCCTCACTCCATTGTCTTGGCTGTCAGAAGTAGTGCCTATTTTGCAACCAGGCAGCTGCAAGAATGTCTCAGTGATTGGAAGTCTTCTTTTGATCTGTCACTTTTCCCAGGCAAGTCCTCAAAACTCATACTGTATTTGAGATACTGCAAGAACCTTAGACTGCAATAACAGCTGTGATTTTGGCAGCCAAATGCATGCAGTTGGGCAGGTCTGAAGTACCTGAGAAGAAAACTGAATTTTCAGATAGGTGTTGAGTTCTGATCTGATCTCTCTTGCAATTTCTTTCCCTTGTATTTCTTTCTAGCATGCCACTCAGGTCAGGGTGGAATAGTAGCTTATGCTGTGAAGGTGATTAATGGCAGATGTGTAATTGCGAAGTCTGAGTGTGTCTATGTGTACATGCACATCATATTTGCTAAGCTAAATCAAGGTGTTTGAGTCATAAGTTTTCTTGTGATTTGCATTCATAGAAGGACGGATGTCTCAAAATATCTGTGAGGGTTTCTGCTTCCTTAACATCACTTCTGTTTCCACAAGAAGGGACATTAATCTTCCTACTGTAGGAAGGGAGTTCAAAAGTTGTGAAGTGGGTCAGACTTACCTTTCTTCCACAAAATGTTATTAAAACATTTTTATACCTAATTGATACAGGTTCCACAGTACATATTGTTTGCCTTTCTCTCTCTCTCTCTTTTTTTTTTTTTTTCTCTTGTTTCTTTCTTTTCTTTTTCTTTTTTCCTTCATCTTGCTTTTGAGGGCAAGTTCAATTGATTCTAAGCTCCTTGGCAAGTAAATAAGACTTGTGTCTTCTCTGAGAAAGATTGCAATTTCAATAGAGTGGGCAGAACAACACAAGGTATCAGGGTTTTTTGGTGATTGTGGAAGAGAAGGGAAATTACTTAGTCTAGAATCTCTAAGAAAATAACTTGAAAGGACTGTGAGAATGGTATGTATGTGATGCATGAAGAGTCTGAGCATGAGACAACACAGAACTTGATAGAAGATGCAACAGTTGGATCAGGAAAGGACTAAGGGGTAAGAAAGACAAGAGGGCATGAAGACTTTACATTTTTGTTGGGGGATTCCTTCTGATTTAAAGAAAGAAGGAGAGAAATATTATTATTATCTATTATACCCCTCTTATATATATATATATATATATATTATACCCCTCTTATATATACCCCTATTATATCTACCCTCCAGGTAGTGAGGGTAAGCTTACTGCTGATGCTTCAGGGGAAAACAAGGCAAGAAAGAGATTGGAATGTCTGTTGTTTGTATCGCATGACAGAGATCTGTGGTCAGCAGCAAGAGATGATGTCAGATCATATTCAAAGAATTGAATATCAGACATAATAAGGAATGTAGAAAGTAAAGCATAAATGAAAAAATAAACCAAATCCAAACTGCTGAATCATTTAAGGATTATTTCCATCAGCATCTTAGACTAATGTCTGGATTACTGCTCTCTGTACTGAAGCCTCATGGCTTGTACAACATGAGGTGGAAGAATGGAAAGTTTCATTTTTCCTTTCTGAGACGAATATTCTGGTACAGGCTGAGTCTGCAAGAGAAAAGCAAAGCCTCATTTTTCAGCAGCTGTATTTTCCTGAGCATACTTGAACTTACTAGCATAGACACAGCCTACAAATCTTACAGGTATTGCATACCCTTGTGCATGCTTATGTACGTAACCATCTTTCTACAAAATATTTTTAATAGTGTGTATTCATACACCTTTCACTTACCAGATTTCTTAATTTTGTACCTTAGACCTGACTACAAGTTGTCATATTTTAATGCTGTGTATATACATTAGCTTATTTTGTCCTCATACCACTGTTAAAGTAGTATGTTAGGTGCTGTGATCAACTGCAAGCCCTTTCAAGTATATGCCATGTCTAAAAATCTCCTCCACAGCAGTGCAAATGGGCTGGTAATTGTGATGAAGGAAATTATGGTATAACCTGATCTTCAGGCAGTGGAAGTCACTCTTAGAAGTGATTTCCCTTGAGGGAGAGTCAGGAAGGCAGGAGTCGGAGCTTGCAGGGCTGACTTAGTGCAATCTGAGTGGTTTCTGGCATGGCGAAGAGGGCTGCAGCAGCACAGGACTGGCGGTCTGTAGGAGGCAATCCAGTCCATCGACACAGGGCACAGAAACGTATCTTGTTTAATATTTGTCTGGAATCACAGACATCCCTTTAGGTACCCATGTCTTTGTACTCTTAGTTATATGGACCTTGGAAAGTGAAACAAAACAACCACCGACTTTTGTCTTCAGCTCACCATGAGTTGAGGCCTTTGTAACTCTCGGCTTAGTAGTCCTAACCTCCACACTGCAGGGTCTGCCACAGCCGCTCTTCTTTCACTTGCTGGCAAAGACCACGGGGATGTTTAATAAGAGGGTTGTAAGGAGTCTCCTTGCTGCTTTGTACTGCTGAATTTTGATGCTGTATGTTTGTTTGCTTGGTTTTTCGAGTTTAGGCAGAACTTGGTCCTTTTTCTTTGTGAATGAAGCCAGAAATTCCCCAAGTTTTAAATTTGCAAATGCAATTTAAAATTGGTTGAGAAAGTTCTCTGGCATTCTCAGCAGTCCCCACAAATGTTTTATCTTCACAAACCAAATTAATAAACAAGCAGACAAACCCTAAGGGGAAATTAGTAGGAGAAAATAATAATTAAAAAAATCACGAAGGAGGATGGTTTAAAATGGCTGTTTCCTTCCCTGTTTGCTTTGCACTGCAAGAATCTTTACTGAGTTCTCTAAGCTCCTGTGGATGTTATTCTGATTGGATGTCCCAATGAGAGTGCTGCTTAGTGAATGCACATTTCCCTCCTTTATTGGGTTTGCATTAGTGATAATGAGTTTCTCGTGGAGCTCTCAGAGTTCTTGCCAGAGAGATAAGGCTATCTTTGCTTTGCTCTTGCCATTCATTATAGTTGCTGCTGCTTGGTCGTGTGCCAAGAATAGTTTGGGGATTAGCTGGAGCTGGGCCGATGGGTACACCTGTGTATTCATGGTAATTTTATGAAAATAGCAGACTTGGAAGTATAATTCATTTGTTTTAAGAAGTATGTGTGCATCTGTATGTCTCAAACCCTCAAATCGTGCAGAGATGTAGGTCTGAAAAATTTGACAACTCCTCTAATGCAAAAGGCTTGTGTAAAATTGACACTTAATTAGAGAGCTATGCCTACATCATTATGCAGAGACAATTTTTTTTTTTCCTGTACTGTTCCCTGTGTGTTGTGTTTTTCTTGGTTTACCTTCTCTAGAGAGATTCTGTAGGGCTATGTATTTTGCAGGGAAGCCTCTTCTTTTGTGCTTATCTAACTGCAGGCAACCTCTGCTTGTCCCACTGGAATATAGGCACAACAGAGAGAAGTGCCTTAATCAGAGCAGCTGTGCCTTCTGACAACATCAATGCACACCAAAGTCTAAGCTGAGCCTCCTGCACCCCGAATGGGCTTATGCACAGATGCCTGTGGGATCTGATGCTATCAAAATTCAACATTACAAAAGAATAATCTGCATAAAATATCTGGAAGTGAGAGCAAGTGCTGGCTAGTGAGTGGGCTGTTCAGAAGGGGAAAGTTAATGATCAGTGCTTGACAGCACATTACCCTGATAGATCTTAAACCTTGAAAATAAAATATCCTGGGTAACTTTACAGGAGGGAAGAAACAGACTGAAGCGAATGGGCCTGTTCAGCCTGGAAAAGGAAAGGCTGGGGGGAGACCTCATCGCTGCTTTCCAGTATTTAACAGAACTTTGTAAACACGAGGGAAATCAACTTTTTACATGGGTAGTGACAGGACAAAAGGGAATGGTTTTAAACTAAAGGAGGGGAAATTTAGATTTAATGTCAGGGGGAAGTTCTTTACTGAGAGAGAGGTAAGGTGCTGAAACAGACTGCCCAGAGAGGTTGTGTATGCCCCATCCCTGGAGGTGTTCAAGACCAGGTTGGATGGGGCCCTGGGCAATCTGATCTAGTACTTGATTTAGATGTTGGCAGCCCTGCCTGAGGCAGGAAGATTGGAACTTAATGATCATTGAGGTCCCTCCCAACCCAAGCCATTCTAGGATTCTATGAAACAGAAATAACTGGAGTCTTCAGCAATTGTAATTTCTACCTCGAGAGTTTCAGTGCAATATTTGATCCAGTTTCTCATTATATTCCTTCTTCACTAAATTAGAAGCCTTATTAAGCAGGTGATATGTTCTTGTCAGAAAGAGGGTCTAAAATAAGGGGAAATTGCACTGTTTTTCCTTATAGATGTTTGGGTTCAGTTCCTTGTTCTCAGACTGAAAAATTCTCCTGTACCTGAAGTTCCTTAACTTAATGGAAATGTTGTGATGTTCAGGGTGGATAGGATTTAATCATTTCAAAGTGAACAAACAAACATTTCCACGTTTCCAATATAATATTTAACAGGATTTATACACATATATATACACTATGTGTATATATATATAATATATAACCTTTAAAATTTGGGGAGATGATATTGCCTTTCCAATAGCACAGATATCTTTCTAAGGTCTGGGCTTCAACTATCAAAATGATGATGAGTTAAGCCCTGCTAACTCCATTTATAAAACTTGGAGCTCTAGGAATTCTGCTGTTGTGGACATTTTTGCAGCGGTTTTTATTTCCCAGGCAAAAACTCATTTGCATTGTGGTATTGTTATGTGTTTGCCTTTGATCTCTTACTTTGGATTTCTTAGACTGAGTGCTATTTTTTATTCCGTGTGAATTTGCATTGCCCCAGGATGTGAGAGCTTTGATTGAACTCATTTAATTGGCTAGTGATGTGAAAAATGGTCTTTTTCTATATTGGAAATGAGCTCAAGTAACCCCTTTATGGAGTCCTTGTAACCTACTGTAACTTTCCATGCATTTCTCTTGACTCAGAATTACTTTGTGTGGAAGGAGAATGAACAATTCTACTATCTTCCAGGTTTACAGATACTGAATTTTGATTTTTCTGTATTTTTACAGTGATGTCCTGAAAACCCAGAAGATAATTAGCCATGCTCTTCACTCTTGTAATGTCAGCAAAATGATACAATCCAATTAAAGCAAAGGAGGTGTGCTGTGCTTCAGAACAGAGTTCATCCACTCTTTGTTTGCTTTCACGGTGTTTTATATACAAACTTGGCGCGATTAACTTTTATATGCACAGAAGCTATGCTTGTATGGGGAAGCATTTGAGTGAGAGCAAAATCAAAGTTTTAATCCCTTACTACAGCTGGATTTGAAAATGCATCCCGAGGTGCATTGAAGCAGTGTAACTGATCTTCAGGGAAAAAAAAACAACAACTACAAAAACAAAACAAAAAGCAAACAAACAAAAAACCCAAAACACTGTGTTGGCATTTATGATACTTTACAACTGCATAGTGATCTTTTTCTTGAATGTTAGAAGAGGGAACCAATAGCGTATATATTATAATTTCAGTATAAAATGCCTAATACATTTTACAATTAAACTTCATCTCATCAAGTCTGTCATCACCTCCATGTTTCCACCCATCATTTTTTGTCCTGTCCCACCTCAGAGTCTCCCCATAACACTTTCTTCTACTCACGGTTGCCAAACCCTCAAGCTTTGTAATAAGCAATGTTTTAAACTCATTATCTGAAGACTGAGATTTGTAATTCCTAAGTGACAAGGCCCTTGTAATGAGGCACGTGGATACATGCATTATGGGACAACCGCTGCCTTGTTATGTGATAACTGTGCCTTTGATATTCAGTGTTTTTTTTTAATTGAAAAACATAACTAATCTTACTTTCTGGTCTGTAGTTCAGTTGGTGAACTATGGTAGCTTCATCTTTGTAAGCAGCTTAGTAAGAAGCTCAGAAAGATGAAGCTGCCATTTTTTACCATATAGTTTTAAAGTTCTGTAAAGAATGTTGACTATAGGAAAAAAAAATTGTCATGAGCAAGGCTGAGGAAAACAAATTAGTCTTAATTGCTGGGATCTTTAGCAAAGTTGTATGAGTTCCCTACATACTGTTTTAGCTCTAAAGTAGAGCTAACCTATTAGGATGGCAAGGACGGCCAGCATTAATCATTCTCAATTTTGCCATCTGTAACTCATCAAAATGGTTTTTATTGTATGTGTTTGGTCAATCTTACTGCTGTTTGTGATCTTGGGAATGCAATTCCCCGCAAAGAGTGGCTATTGATATTTTCCATGCTAAGGCACACTTCAAAGATATTATTTTAGAGTGGTTAGCATAGTTCTGCAAACTCTTGAGCAGACATTCTGTATAATAGAATTAACATGACAAGCTGGGGTGTTCCACAGTGAAATTCCAGATTGGAACTGAGACTGTCATTTACATCACATCACAGACAGTGAAAGAAAATAATCACCAAAAAAAAAAAAAAAAAAAAAAGACCAGACAGACTGTGTTCCAGGCATTCTATGCTGTCTGCTTTTATTTTGGGGTTACCATTCACCATGGGTAGACGTATCCAGACTGGAAAAGATGTACACAATGCATCTATTTGATTTCCTTCTGAGGAGGAAAGTCCCAGACCTATAGGTTCTGATTACCAAATCATTATCTTTCGTGTTTCACTTCTCTGAGCTTAACAAATAAGAAAGAGTTCCAGAAATACATAATTTACAAAAGAAAAATCCTGTGTTCATTCCCTGGAATATTAAGAATAAGTGATTGCAGAAGTTGTCTAGGAGGCCTGTCTGCAGGCAATCTCAAGGATGACCTCCAGTCAAATATTTACAGCTTGAGACCTCTCTTGCATAGTCAGCATAATGTTTGCATGCAGTTCCTACTAAAACTTTCCTCTCCTTGATTTCAAAAACTGATTTGCAGATTTCCATACTTCAGCAAGTGTCTTTTTCAGTTAATACCACAGGTAATTGGTTTTCTTGTTGTTGTTTTTAAGCAATTGACTATATCTGTTTAAGTGTTCTCACTTTTTCTATTTAGCGTTGGAAATCTATCAAGTGTTTAATTAAAATCAGAACATACAATAATTTTGTCTTTGCTTCATGTAAGTGCTGTCTTCTTTCCTCATGTACAACATAAATTATTATTAATAAAATTGAGAGTCAGACATTAATGAGACATGAAATATGACTGCAAGTTCACAGAGGCCAGCAAAATGCTGATTTCTTTTTTCATCCTTGATTAAATGGGAATTGGGATAACAAAGCTATCACAAAACCAGCTCTGTGCAAGCTCCCTGCATGGACAGGTTGCATTCACACCCTGGCATGTTCCAGAATAGATTTCCTCTGTGTATGAGCCCTTGGATCACTTGACAGGAACAATGTTTCATAGATGCGTGTATGCATATCTTAATTAAGGGTACACATTGTTGGAGCTGACAGGAATGTCAGGCTCTTTAGATTCCCAGAAATACTCTAAGCCTGACAGTTATGATGCTGGCACTGGCTAAGTGAATTCAGATAACTCTTCATAAAAGATGAGTCATTTCTCCTCCTATACAAATTGGTAGCATTCCCAATTCCCAAATCAGCATCCACATTTTCCCTTCCTCCAAGAGATTTTTTAGAAATACTTTACTTTTTTTTTTTTTTTTTTTTAACTTTACAGTTTAGAGACAGAGCTGCATGCATGATACCACCTAACAAATGCTTTAAAATGCAAGGGATGTCATACTTCTGAGACATAAGTGGAATTTTATCTCATTTAGGAAAACTCATGAAGAGCTTAAGTGTTAACAAGGGAATATATTGAAATGCAAATGTATCTCATGGTAGAAATAATATCATTTTTTTGGACACAAGCACAAAAACGATAACAGTGTGATCAAGTCTTGGATTAAAAATAATGCGCTCTCTAGCAGAGGAAAAAAAGAGGCTATTCTGGTGCTTCAGTTAAGTTATATATTGCCCATACTTTTAAAGAGTAGATCCCTAACATCGTGCAGTGCTTTTAAAATGGCATAATGATAAAAGTCCTAGTGTGGAATTCAATAAGAAAGATACATTTCAACCACGTGTAGCTGCTAGTAGGAATTGCCCATCTGCAGATATCAGCATGTCTGTAAAATGCATGTTCAGTTGTATCAGTAGATCTTAGTATAAGTAATTAGTATGCAAACCCACTGTTCTTTCTGGATTTTTGATTCAAGAAGTCATTCATGTCAGGTCTACACTACAAGATTTTGTTGGCATGGCTGTTGTTACTTTTACTTAAAACCTGATATCCACTGACTTCCTTTAATCTTTAATTCATAAAAATTCTTCTCTTTGTGTACAGTTGCCATTGAAATAGGCTTTTAAGTGAAAGACCCTGTAAGTCTGAGGTCTGCCTACCTACTGGAGCGGGAATAGATGCTAATGAGCTCAGTGAGCAAAATAGACTTATACCTCATGGGAGATTGTCAGAGAACCTAAGTGGAGTGGGTCTGAGGCTTTAGGCACAGGCAGAATGTAATTGCAGCTCTTGATTCTGCGGAAATGCTTTGAATAGTACAACGAGAACTGAGAACAGAAATGATCTAAAAGCTACCAGGCACTCTGGTTCTAATGATATTGAAGACTGCTTCTAGAATACTTGGAAGATAATTGCTGAAACTGAGTATTTGTCTTGGAATGACCATTGGTTGCAGGCTGAGGAACTGTATAACAGTTCAGATGTGTCAACAGTAAATACAGTTTAGTTTTACTAGTTTGATGTAAATTATATACTAGTATTCATTTTAATTAAAGACACTTGAATGGGATATTTCTCTGACATAGTGTATTATAGCAAATACACAACAGAATTAAAATAGGGATTGTGTAAGGACATAGGAGCATCACCCGTTTATTAATTTAGGCAGAACAGAAGAAGCAGCAGCAGCTATTTAATTAAAAGAAAAATAGGCTTCTGGAACAGCCTTCCAAATAGTTGTGGTACCTGACTGATTTTAAGATGGGGACGGGTGTGCTTGTGAGTAGGAATAACTGTGTTACAGAAGTGAAAGTTTATTGTTTTCTTCACATCCCAATCAGTATCTAAAGTTTAAGTCAGTTTAAAGCTTAATTTTCTAGTTGGATAATGTCTAAATTGTGTTGGATTTGATTTGTTGGGTATAGTTGCCTATTAACAAACGTTAATTTGGAACTGTGGTTCATGCCAATTCTAGAAGCAGGTAGTTATTGCTATCAGAAGGATGAAATCCTTAGTTGTTGAACATTTTAGAGTTTATAGTAAGGGTATATCAAAGATCACAGGAAGGTAGATTTCGATTTCTCCCTTCCAATGTAATATTTTTAGCACTGATCCAGACTCATTGGGACAAGAATTGCTCCTTGGAGTAGTGTGATTTTCATTTCTATCTGGGATGTGCTGTCAGTTCAGAGGCTATTCATTTATTTATTTACTTATTTTCAAGCTTTATTTGACCCGAACCAAAAATGCTGCTCTGCAGATGGACAGTGTCCTCTTTGTATCAGACAGAAGGTACAAAGCAACTCTGCAGTTGCCACAGCAGCTTCACAACACAGGCATGATGCATAATGGCTCCTACACTCCTCTTCTGATAGAATAAAAGGTACTGGCAGTTAAAAAAAGCATGGATGTAATTTTGAGCTATCATCTTGACCTGCTGAGGCCTTCCACATTCTGCTACTTTGGTGCTATGTTAATGACTGACAGAAGACAGGCATTTAACACTTAAATGTTAGTAGACTTTGCTAACCATGTTCTACTTAAAGAGCTATATATGAAGCAATAAAAATGCAATTCAAGCCATTTATCCTTCATGGACAACCTAAATAAGCCTTGTGTTTAACTATATGAGTGTGCCCTTTGGCTCCATCTCACGCTGTAAGGTTGGGACACTGTTGTTTCAGAAACTGTCTGTTGGCTGATGTGGCAGAGTGAGCCAGCAATGAGAAAATCAGAAAAATACCTATTACTCCAGTATCGTGAGGAGATAGAGATCTACAGGTCTGGTGTGAAAGCTGAAGGAAACCACTTCTCTGTACCTTTTTATATTCAAAGAGCAGGTATTTGTTTATGTTTTTGTGAAGGAGAAGGGTGACATCACAGAACTTCTTAACTCATCACTTCCTTGTGGAGGTATGCTGAATGTTGACACACTGGTGCTGGAGTTGAAGTGAAAAGGAAACTTGTAAGGTGGTGCTCCCTGTATGCCCAAACAGAACTGTTTCAGAGGTGCTGAAGGCAGTTAAAGGTGATCAAAAGAGGTTGAAAGTCCAAGAAATGACATGTAAGTACTAGAGATTTTGTAAGACGAATTAAAATGGCATTAGATGTCTCCCAGAAGGGACTGGGAGATGAATTGCCAAATGAGATAAAACCTCTGTTAGCCATGCAGTGAAAAGTATCTGAGAAAATGTAGAAGCCAAATCACAGAGCGCTTGGTCTGTAAGAGCACGACAGATCGATGAGGTGCTCAGTGACCTGACTGTCATGACTCAGAAAGTTTTTCCGGGAAATAAAGGGGGCATGGAAACTACTGAGTAACATAGAAAATGCTGAAATAAGATGCTTTAAGAAGTAAAGGAGCTAAATAATTAGCTCACAAAGAAAGAAAAGTAAGGAGCTCGCTTCCTGGGTGAGTTTTTGGAACATCCAAAGGACTTACCTGAGAGTATATTTTTCCATCCTACTCCTATTTTACACTATTCATAATCTGCAGGAGGCTGTGGCAAGAAATTGGATTGTCTCAGTTTAAATGATGTTATCTTTGAGGAAACTTGGTGATGATTATTTGCTGTAATGGACAAAAAGAGGGATTTCAATAGACAGTTTAAGTGACTCACCTCTGAGTGTGCTGCAGAACTTCCCCACAGGAAATCTCATAATCTAAACATTAAATGAATCTGTAATATGCACCTTAGAACTTGCCATCCATCTCAGCTGGCCAGGAGACATTTGAACACTTGAAAGAGAGAGGAAAATATAAATGTATTCTGAACTGTCGAAGGTGTGAGATGATATTTGTTCTTTACATAGGCAAATGCCCTTGAGGCATTCTAGAGTAGATCGGTAGTGTGCCAATTTCTTGTTTATTGGAATCTAAGGCTAAAGATGAAAAGCCCCAGAAGAATACAAAAGTACTGCTATGTAAGAATACCGAAGGAGAGTGCTTCACCTGTGTGAATACAGATGTGAGAGTTTTGCTTGAGAGAAACTGGCTCTTGGTATTCTTTAATACATGGGTTGGTAATCTAACCTATAAAATAGTTGGAAATTTAGCGGACAGGAATCCAAAATGTTATAACATCATCTAAGGTACTCTTGACTGAATTCTTTATTGCACTTGGGGTTCTGAATGGCAAACATTTAATTACAAACAGTTAAAAATTAGCCATTCTAACACTTTCCTCAAGCCAATAGAGGAAATTAAAAAAATGAGAATCAGCTAACCACTATTTATTTTGATGATACGCTCGATTGTTGACAGCATGCCAGGATGTACTCTTTATGCAGCTTGAAGTCCATTTCTGAGAGCAGTGAAGAAAACACTAATGAAAACATTTGGCTAATCCAGGTATTGAGGGTAGCAATATAGAGATCTAAGGATGTAGCAGAGTTGGCAAAGTCTGGCAATGAACTGCAGCTTGAAATCTTGCCAGGTCTCCCATTGTCTCTCACTGCACAACTGAGGTATGTGAATAACAGTCTTTCCTATTAATCAAAGTTTAAAAAGAACCTAACCTGACTGCAGTGCTGGTTTTATGCTTTTTGCATACATTTGCACTGCATCTGATGTATGAAGCCTTTTATGTAGCATATAGCCCTGAGGAGCATGCTGCTTTGGCAGATGACAAGAAATTAGCTTAGGCTATTTAGCCAGGCTGAAGAGCTCTCACTCCATTGTTACTTGCTTGAATACATGCTAACCCAGAAAATATTTTCCTCCAGAGTTCAGTTTCTGTCTGGGAGCAGGCCAAAGACAGCTTTCACTTTTGAGATGTGATCATGATGTTAAATTGCTTGAGGAGGTGCTGGAAAGCCCAGATCCATTCTGGTGATTTGGAGAAGGAAGGAGCCATGTGAGGAAGGAAGCTGGAAGTTGCCACAAGGTTTAAGGGATCTTTGATTCACTCTGTATAAGGTCAAAGCTGAAATGGCCTTTGCACACTCAAGATCTTGCAGCAGCTACTACTGTCTGCTCAAGCTCTGTGTATGACCATTAACACAAATATTTTATGCAGCCCAAAGGATACACATCAGGTGGCATTTACAGTTTAAGGCAAGCAGTAACATTTAATGAATTGTTATACAGTATGAATTGTTTACACACTAGCTTTTCAGTTTATAGAGGCTTTGAGAAAGATCAGATGAATCAGAGCAGTATGTACTTCAGTGAATCAGGAGCTATAGAATAGAATTCCTAGGCAGAGGAGGAATCTACAGTATGCGGGAGCAGTATATATATATATCTGTGTGTATATGAGGAAGCAGTAATGTACTTCATTCAAGATAATACATGGACTAGTCCTCCTTCCTAAAAGCTAAAGGGAAGAGACCATCATATTCCTTTATTGAACAAGACAGTATGAAAACTCAGAAGTCTTTGCCCAGGGTCCTGTGCCATGAATGCATGTGTGGGAGGCAGAGGAACTCAATTCAATAAGAAAATGGATGCAGGGACAGGTTAGTGGCAGACGAGCCTTTGTATGGTATGCTAGGCACAGAAGGCAACCAGAAATCAGAAAGAAAAGAGGAAGTCATAAGCATGAACGTGTATTTTAAAAGACATTATTTTCCTGCTTTTTATTTTTCTCTACATAGTGAAGAGAGCTAATTTAGGTACATTTCTGAGGATATCTGTAGGGTACATACATTTTACTGGAAGATAAGTACATGGAAATAATCCAATAGCTGTACATATGACTTAAAATTACAATTAAAATCAGAAGAATCCAGAAAAGCTTTTAAATCAACCAGCCAGCAGAATATGTATTCTGTATAAAGCACTAATAATTAAGAAAATATATGTAAAAGTTTGTTTTCGAGTCAGACAAAACATTTATGTAATGTATTTTCCAGGTATAACAACAGAAGTGTACAATATTTCTTAGCATTTGGGGAACAATCTTTACTTCTGGGAAATGCTGATAGGAATCATCTGTCATCCCTCAGATTTCACATTTTAACTGTCTATGTATCAGTGTTCAAGGAAAAAGAAAAACTCCTTTCCCTTCTCATCAGTAACCTACAGACATATCAGTTATGGAGCTTAAATTCTGTGCCGCCTCTGTCTTTATCTCTGTTTGCAAAGCAGGTATTTTAGCAGCATATATAGCCTTCAGCTAAGATCAAGGTCTCATAGTGCTAGGTACTGCACAAATGTATCATCATAATCCGTTCCCTGAAGAGTTCACAACATTTCTAGAGATGGACAGAAGGATACGCCATACTTAAACAACTATGTTGTGTGTATATGTGTTTATTATTTGTTATTTATTTATTTAGTATTATTTATTTGCGTGTGTGTGTGTAATCCATATTAGTGAAATAGCAAAGCGTGGTATTTGGCAAGCATTCTGTTAGACCCACTGTCTATTCCAATTTTATTTCTGTTGAAGTGTGGTTTGGTCGGGAAAGAGCTGAGCTAAGCTGAAAAACAAAAGTAGGCTTTAAATTTTGTTTTCCAAGGTAAGAAAACAGATGGATGTGGAGTAGGCAGGGCAACACCTTGGTGCTCTGAGGAACAATGTATTCTTCATTTTGCCTTACTACTGGGTTAATTGAGTGCTATTTCTGCTTTCCTAGTAACTAATGGAGATCATTCTAACTTTAGGTATGTATATGGCTCTGAGTTGGAATACAGTGAAAGCTTTTAGCATGCCCAAGTTCACAGTGAGCAGGCACACTGTATTATGCTGGCTTGCCATTCCTTTCCTGTTACTTTTTCCTAGAAAACCACAGAAAAATTTTTAATATAATTTTTGCCTCTACTTAATTACTAAATGATGCCATGCATTCTCAGATGGGAATGAGAAGCTCTGCTTTTACAAATGATGTGGGAAGAGGACCTGACCTGTCCACAGCAGAAAGAGCCTCTTAAAGTGCATTTTGCTTTTTTTTTTTTTTTTTTTTTTTTTTTTTTTTAAGAGAATGCTACTTTGGAGCCTATAGAGCCTGGTGTTTAAAATGCCTGCATTGCTTGCCTCTGAGCTCACAGTACAGCTGGCATGCTATCAAATATCCTGAGGGATATTAGCAGTGGGATTTTAGTAAAAGCCTCTGTGTTTAATAATCAGTGCTGGTTTTAAACAGAAACTTGTCTAGCACTAAGCAGAGGGCAAGAATCTAACAGAAAGCCAATCATGCAAGTCTTTCTTTTCTTATTTCAGTATGTACTTGTCTTCGTAGAGCAAAAAGCAAATAGTAATTTTTTGCTGAGGCAAATATTATCCACAGATACAGTTCACAGTTCACCTTACTATTGAAATTAATTTTGCAGTTTTGTCTTGTGAGTTTTCAAATTTCTGCCTCCTTTCCCTTATTTAAATCACTCTATATTTAGCTACTAGCCCCCTCTTTTTCCTTGACCCCTGAAGTACTGACCTAACTTCTAAGAGCTCAGTGAAATGTATATCTGTGATGTTTCCTCACCTTGACCCCTTGCTGCCAGCTGCTGGCAGTGCAGCTCTGTGAGGCTGTCCTTACAGTTGCCATAGAAACTGGCCACAGGCTGTGGAAAGCCACTGATGAGGCAAGGAGGAATAAGTTGTTCAGTTCCTAAAATGGAATAATAGAATAATAAATGCAAGGATGAGAACAAATCTCCCACTAATTGTCCAGGATGCACACCCAGCAAAGTACAAATGTCAGTGGTGCCGTGCATTCAAGTAATACATACTCAAGAAAATGCACACATTGCTCCAGCTCAGCTGTTTTACATGCTGCTATTGTGGGACACTGTGCTCCCAGTCTGACCTGTCACTGGACAAGCAGTTAAGGAAGATGACAAATCTCTTGTGCCGGAGAACATCTTAGAGTCAAAACAGTTGGAACAGACAGATGGTAGGATGCTTTCTTCTTACTTGAATAGGTGGAACTCTTGTTCTCCTCTGCATTCGCACAGAGTTTTGCAAGAAAACTCTGGCTTGGTAAGCAGGGTCAAAATCAGCTTACTTCAGCTCTGAGACAAAATCCAGTTGACCAAGTTGATGTTAGTTTTCCTGCAGCTTTATTCTTTTCACCTTGGCATTATGTATGTCAAACAACAGTTTTGCTCTGATAGCAATCTGTAGTGGTGGTGTCAATGATTACATAAAGCAAGAATTGAAGAGAGGCTGACTGAAAGCTGCAGCCTTGTAAACCTTCAGCTGGTGAATGCTACAAAAGCTCAGCTGACATCCAAGTTCAGTCTTGGCAATTCAATTTTCTTCTGAATGTGGGTGTTTTGAGTGGGACTGAAACAATACAGCTGCCTGCCCAGAACACCGAAGAGCTGGAAGCCTTACCTTGTTTTATATTCCTCTTCTATTGCTGTCAGACTTAAGTTTCTCTAGTGGTAAGAAGTTACTAGGAAAAGGCACATTTTGCTGGACTTAACAATGCCTGAGCTTGATAACTTCAAGATTTAGCTATCCAGAACTTCGAAAATGTTTAATTAGCAGAAGGGTTAATTAACATAAGGCCGTATATGTTTTGCTGATTTCTTGATGGAAAGTAGTGGAGGGTTTTGAAGGGTAAGACTGGCCCATGCACCAATACAGAAAACAGTCATGATTATTATTCTAGATATATTTATTTTACAGGCAGACATGGGCAAGCCCAACCTGCCTTTGAAGCCAGTAGAAGTTGTAAGACTGTACCACCATGGCTGCCAGCTGAGGATAACATACATACTAACATTTGAAAAATGTTTTTGAGTTCAGGGCTCCTGTGATACTCTAACTGCAGCCACATGACTTTGGCCAGTGGAGAAGATGAGTAGAACTGCTGAAACTGCGGATTTGTGTCACTGCCAGTTTGTGATACTGCTTTTTTTTTGCAATCCAGACAGCTGCTCACTGGCAACTGGGTAAGGACACTGCTTTCTCAGTTCGCATAAGCTGCTGAACAGATGTCAAAGGGAACCCACTCCTACTGGATCCTGGACTGCATCTGAGCCATGAACGACTTTGCTTCCTGTTACCAGTCCTTTGTAACTGCTTATGCCAGATCTTGGCCTCATTTGTAGCAATTAATTTGGAATTAAACTTTGATTTCATCATGCTTCTTTTCACTTAATTGTATTATAAATGAGACAAGAGTGACCCTTATTATCCCTGAAAATATTACTATGTTTGTGTAGGCTCTGTGATATAATTCAGTGGGCTTTATTCAACCTCCTTGTGCCTAATGAAACTCAGTAAAAGTTGTGTTTGCCAGAATAGTTTTATTTTCTTTTGGAATTACTATATAATAATAATTAAAAAAATCCAATATGCTAAGTGTAGTGATTTTTGGTAAACACTTTCTAATTCATTTTACCTGATTTGTAAGACTGAGGAATTTAACTTGAAAAAAGAAGTTTCTCAGCTGCCATTTGGAAAAAATATCACCAGTGATTAAGAAACAAAAGTACGTTATGGATAAGATTATTCTGGTGCCATGTTTGTATCAGCAGTACGTTTTCACTTAATCAGATCCTGATGAAAACAACAGATAGAACATACTAAATTCAGCTAGCTGTGTGGATTATGCTGCTTATTTTTATTCTGAGAAGTGTCTGCTTGCTGGTGTCTTAGATGCAATTAAATATATACATTTTTTTTTCTACTAAATATAACTCTAGGTCTAGTACTTTTCATCAGAGATTGTATGCATTATATGGGAATCTCAGATTGCTATTTTCTAGTGACGATGTGATGAGAGAAGAGAAAAATGCCCTTCATTTCTTTTTAGTGTGCATGGTTGAACACAAAGGGTATAACTGAAAGCTATGGATTATGAAAAAATATATCCATGGCACATAGGGTTCACTGTTCTGCCTTCTGCAATAGCTAGTAGAAGTTGCTTCCAAAGAACCAAACCCATCACAAAACGTCCTGTAGAAGGTGACAGTTATTCTTCATTTTAACTGGCTCCTGTCAAAAGACATTTAGAATGATAGAAAATGTGGAGAGTTGAAGGCATTATGCTTGTTAACTGAAAGCACTAAGCAATTACAGTAAAGAGGATCTTAGAGTTCTAATGCATTTATCACCCCCTTGGAGAGAAGAATTACAACACGTAATGTGTTTATGTTGCATAGTGTGCAAGTTCGGAACTCCTTCGGAATCACTGATGTCTGTATGACACCTTTTATTTACACTAAGTAGTACTTTTATTTATAAGAAGTTCTTTTCTATTTAAAGGGTAGTGAAAAAAAAGAGATCACTTCTTTAGCTCTTCTCCCTTGTTTAGAAATTGAACATACAACTTCACTAAGTGATGCAGCATGCTACCTTTTTGAGCTGAGAGCATGCTCTGGATGTTGTGTGATTGTATCTAACATTTTCTGGCACTGCGAAGTGCAAGCCTAGGAGCACATTTATCAGTACAACTTTCTTATTTTTAACTGAAAAAAAAAAATAATTTAGGCATTTCTCTATCTGCAGAAGACTTTAAATTTGTGTGTGCATGCTGTTCTTACTGCACTGAGGATTTAAACTTGGATTTGGATTATTAGATGCTACTGAAATAGATATAAATAGTGATAAATATGAAATATGCATGAAGTGTTAAGAGAGTAGTATGGGAACTAGGAAAAACTACCGGAAGGACAAATATGTTGCTTTTTATCAGAAATGTCCTTGGTCAGGCCAGTTTCCTCTTTTCACCGAACACTGCATGTATGTCCATGCAGTAACCGAAGTGGTAGCGATGATTTCAGTACCCCGACTCACTGCCTGCATAGCTCTTTGGAAATGGGAGAAGGAGATAAACCAACAAATCTCTCTGCAGACTGGAAGATGACAATGCAAGCAGAGTGAGTTTTCAGCTGCAGAAAGAACAATGGTGGAAACCTACGGTTAGATATTTTCACATGACAGGCTTGTAAAATGAAACAGATGCAAAGTTTACAGCAGGATGTGGAAGGAAATGCTATATAAGGAGAATCACCTCTTGGGAATATTCCCAACAGAAAGACATCTGGCCTAGGATTAGCAATCTTGTCTACTTCATCTGAATAATTTAAAAATATTCGTAATTTATCCCCTCAGCTTCCCAGTTCTTTGTTTCTTTTGTAGTAAGTCTGTTTCCCCTGCCTTCCCCCCATTCCCTGACTCTTTCAAAATGCAGTCCTCTCACTGCTACGTTGTCTCTAGAAAGCGCACAGCGTTGCTATATGGTAATTCACAGAGCACATGAATGCAGAAGTGTACTTCCTATGTGCCAGCAGGCAGAGACAGGAGGGTAGCACTAACTAGCATCCTATGCTAGTTTGGCCACATCCTTTTCTTTTAATTACACTTGTTTTCTGTTTTGAATATTTAGATATTTATTTGAAAATATCTATTGACATAATTCTTTTGTTCCTAGAAGTTTAATGAAGCACTCTTGATTAGAAAGCTTTCAACCGTGTCTAATCAGTATCTCCCTCCTGCATTTTAAACATGAGACTTCTGATGTGAACCACCCCAGAATACCTATTTTCTCCTTATTCTAGTGTATTTGGAGACTTTCTCTGCAAATTTCGTGTTATATCAGTGTTTTTATGGGGATGCTTGGGTGAATCTTCTGAATTTTCTTTGGAGATGCAAAACATTCAGTTTTACTTCTTCCCTCTCCTCACAAGATTTTGTACTACAGCAGCTTCTTTCCAACATCAGACAGGAATCTATAACGACAGGCAGTTCAAACAGGGATGCTAACAAAATAGGGAGGAGCAGCAGCCTGCAGGCCTTGTCTTACGGTATCCGCTCCAGAAGTGATTGGAGGAGCAGAGATCTCTGTCTACTGAGCAGATTCATTGCCCCAGCCCTCTGGGACCGCTGTCAGCCCTGTCAGAAGCCCCTGTTCAGGTGAAGGCTGATCCTTGACATGCAAATTTAAGGCTTTTGTGATAGCTCTAGTAGTATTCCACAGATCTAACCTGAATTAAGAATGGCGGATACTTCCTCTTACACTCCGAAATAATATCATTTATGACAGAAGAGTTTCATGATTGGCTTTTACTTGGAGCAGCTTTTAAACCAATCTGCTTGCACGGAGTTGTGGAACGCGTGCTGAGAAGCACGACTTTTTCATATAAGCACATAGGGGTATGTTTAGTCTCAGGGCCTGAAGATACCATTCGTAAATACTTTCTTTTAGTGGCAAGGGGAAGCTTTCTGCTGCATCACGTTCTCGCCGGTGTAAGGTGCAGAGCTGAGAGGAGCCCGAGAAAACGAGGGAAGTTCGCCACCTGCAGCCGCCTCTGTGGTATTGCTTCGTCTTGTAGCGTGCGTTTTTTAACGTCTCCTCTACAGAGCTGCTGTAGAAAACCACGCGGAGGAATTCTATCTGCATTGCCTGTGAAGGCGCGTGGATTTAATACCGCGTATATGGCCGTTTATTACACATGGGGTGTCCCCAGGCGAAGAGGCGATGCAAAGCACGTTCTGGGGCCCGGCAGCCCTCCCGCCCCGCCCTTACCCGCGCACGCGGGAGCTGCAGGGCGGCTGCCGGCAGCGCGACCGTTGCGCCACGCGCTGCCCTGAGGCCCGGGCGGTGCTCAGCCCGGCGGCTGCACGAGGGCGAGCGCGGCGGAAGTGCTCGCGACGAAGCAGCCGCCGAGCAGCGGGGTGTGAGCGGGAGAGGTGCGGAGAGGAGTGCGGAGCCGGTGAGCTCGGAGCCGCCCTTCGAGTGTGGAACGCGTGGTTCTCCGCCGGAAAGTTTCTCCGAGGTGTGAGAGAGCCGCCACCTGTGCTCCGTCGGTCAGCAGCGCTGTTTCTGGTATTTATATTAGTTTAGAGATCGCTTTGCTCTGCTTAAAATGCATACAAGCGTGTCCCGCCACCCCAAGCCCTCAGAAACAAACCACCTCCCTCTTTCCCCCCAAAACCCAACCCAACCTACCATAAAACCACCCCTCCCGACAAAATCCTCCCTAAAACAAACACAAAGCTCCAAAACAGGACCGCGCTGTGTCGGGTAGGTGCGCCCGCTTGGAGCTGCAAGGTAACAGCCGTTTTGCTTTAAGGATTGACTTCAGAAGCTTCAGTACGGCCAGGTGCAAATTAGACGTGTATTGCCAAGGGCAGCTCGTGCGCTGTGAGGCTGCCATGCTTTATTTCAGTTGTTTGTGTTTTTCATTTCTCTCGCAACAAAGACTCGGGCAATGTAACGTCCTATAGCTGATGTGACAGTATGAAGGTGATTTCAGTAGGATTAAAGTACATTTTACTAGATTAAAAACATGGAAATCCAGAATATTCGTGTTTATGTTTAGGTGAAATTTTTTCTGCTTTAAACCAGTTTAAAAAGTTCCAATATTTTTAATTTCATTTGATTTGCTTAATTTGATCAAACATCAGAGATGGTCAAAAGCCTATTAAAATAACATGATGTTCTTTCCTTGTTTTCCTTTGCTTTTACTTCAACGTTTCTGTAGCTTAGAAATGAAGTGATGAGTAGACAGAAAACTACCGTGGAGACCCTGAAGAGGGCAATGCATTTGAGTACAAGTCTCAGCTGAAATTAGTTAGGCATTGCTTCATTCAGAGATAAACAGATTCAACCTCTAATTTGTTCTCTATCTATCTGCTTTTGTCCGTTGAAGTCTTTCTATATTTATTAGGCTATGTGGTCATAAGAATTTTGCTTTAAAATGATAAGTTTAAGTTCCACAGCAATTTTAGAGGTGAAACCATAGAGGAGTTGGAGACTAGAGCTAAGATGTTTGTATTTGATTGCTGAACAGACTACATGGAAAATTAAAGGAGGAAAGAAGAAAAAGAATTCCTGATGACCAGACTGTGGGGAAATTGGTTCCTTCACTGAGTGGTCTGACTGAAGAAGGAAAGGAAGTGTTGCATAGGTCTTTCTTTCAAAAAGGCGCGTGCAGGAGGAGGTTGAGTAGTAAGTTAGGAAACACTGGGAAATGAAAATTGAACTACTGAAGAGTATTGGTAGTCAATATAATAGTATAATGCCATGTCATGTGTATTCCACTGATGGAATTTTACATTTGTAGGTGTTCATGTAGTGTTCCTCTAGCATAAAGCTTTGCATTTAAAGCAAACAAATGAAAAACCAAACACCCCAAACAAACCAAAACACTACCAACAAAGAAAGTTCAAAAGGTAACTTTTTAACCTGACCAAAATCCACCTCAAAGAGCAACAATAAAAAAAGAATGTTCACAAGCTATAACAAATGATTTTTATGGTTGAGATCTCCAATGTCTGCAGAAGAAATGAGAGTAGAGATGACAGTGGTATCATTTAGACTTAAACTTGACTGTGTTGCCAGGAACTTAAAAATTTTATGGTGCATAGCAGTTTTAAATAGCTTTCAATATTTAAGTAGCTGGTTTCAAACTGTAAGAGAGTAGATTTAGACTAGATATTAGGAATAAATTCTTTACTGTGAGGGTGGTGAGGCACTGGAACAGGTTGCCCAGTGTGGTTGTGAGATGCCCCTCCCTGGAAGCATTTAAGGCCAGGTTGGATGGGGCTTTGAGCACCCTGGTCTAGTGGGAGGTGTCCCTGCCTGTAGGAGGGGGGTTGGAACTGAATGATCTTAAAGGTATCTTCCAGCCTAAACCATTCCATGATTCTATGAAAATAAAGACAGTGCCGTTCAGCAACCAGAATTCAGGGGCTAGAAAACTGTTAAATTCACAGTAATAGCAAAAAGACTGTTAATGTTTGAAACATTGTTTTTAGGATGGTGACAATCAATAGTGCTGTAACTAATCTGATTGGAAAGACTTTTTTTTTTTTTTAATTGGCCAACAAGAAACTTTTTAACAAATGTAATAACGGTAAGAGGAGGGCTAAGGAGAATCTTCATCCTTTACTGGATGCGGCAGAGAATGCGACCTTTGAAGGTAAGGAAAAGGCTGAGGTTTTCAATGCCTTCTTTACGTCTGTCTTCAAAAGTCAGACCAGTTATCTTTGGGGTACTCTATCCCCTGACCTGGAAATCTTGGATAGGGAGCAGGATAAACTGCTCACAAGTCAGGTGGAAACAGTTAGAGACCTACTGCTCCACCTGGACTGTCACAAGTTCATGGGGCCAGATGGGATCCATCTGAGGATGCTGAGGGAGTTAGCAGAGGTGATAGCCAGGCTGTATTCCATCATCTATCAGTGTTCCTGGTCAACCAGAGAGATTGCAGTGCATTGGAGTCTTGTCAATGTTACTCCCATCTAAAAGAACTATCGTAAGGAGGATCTGGGGAACTACAGACCTGTCAGCCTGATCTTGGTGCCAGGGAAGGTCATGGTGCAGATCTTCTTGAGGGAGATTACATAACGTGTGGGACATCCAGGGAATAATGCCTAACCATCATTGGTTCATGAAAGTCATGTCCTGCTTGACCAACCTGATTTCCTACTATGATTGAGTGACCGACCTGGTGGATGAGGGAAAGGCTGCTGATGCAGTCTACCCAGACTTCCGCAAAGCCTTTGATACTGTCTCCCATAGTATTCTTCTGGAGGCTGGTAGCCTGTGGCTTGGACAGGTACATTCTTTGCTGGGTAAGGAGCTGGCTGGAGGGCCAGACCTAGAGAGTGGTGGTGAACGGAATGAAATCCAGCTGGCAGCCAGTCATGAGTGGTGTTCCCCAGGGGTCAGTTCTGGGTCGTGTCCTGTTCAATATCTTTACTGATGACCTGGATGATTGCATTGAGTGCACCCTCAGTAAGTTTGCAGATGACACTAAGTTGGCTGGAAGTGTTGATTTGCTTGGGGGTAGGACGGCCCTACAGTGCTATCTGGACAGGCTGGGTAGCTGGGCTGAAACCAATGGGATGAAGTTCAACAAGACCAGGTGCCAGGTCCTGCACTTTAGCCACAACAACCTCAGGCAATGCTACAGGCATGGGGTAGAGTGGCTGAAAGACTGCGTAGAGGAAATGGACCTGGGTGTATTGGTTGACACTTGGCTGAACATGAGCCAGCAGTGTACCCAAGTGGCCAAGAGGGCCAATGGTATCCTGGCTTGTATCAGAAATAGTGTTGCGACTGGAGAAATGGTTGTCCCTCTGTACTTAGCCCTGGTGAGGCTGTACCTTGAGTGCTGTGTTCAGTTTTCGGCCCCTTCACTGCAAGAAAGACATTGAGGCCCTGGAACATGTTCAAAGAAGGGCAGTGAAGCTGGTGAGGTGTCTGGAGCACAAGTCTTATGAGGAGCAGCTGAAGGAACTGGGATTGTTCAGTCTGGAGAAAAGGAGGCTAAGGGGCGACCTTATTGCTATCTATAACTTTCTGAAGGGAGGTTGTAGTGAGTTGAGTGTCAGCCTCTTCTCTCATGTAACTAGTGATAGGACTAGAGGGAATGGCCTCAAGTTGTGTCAGTGGAGATTCAGGCTGGTTGTTAGGATATACTTCTTCAAGAGGGAGTGTTCAGCTGCTGGGATGGGCTGCCCAGGGAGGTGGTGGCTTCACTGACCCTGGAGATGTTCAAGGAATGTTTAGATGTCTGGAGGGACGTGGTTTAGTGAGGACTATTGGTGATAGGTGGATTGTTGGACAGGATGATCTTGTACGTCTTTCCCAACCCCTCTGATTCTATAATTCTACAAGGCAGAAAATAGAAAAAAGTGCATTTTGTTTGACTGTTATTTAAACTTGCTTATACTATCTGCGTTTTTGTTGGCTACTGTTGTGTTTTCTGAACTAGAAACAAGTCTGAAATCTTTACAGATCTGGGTTTATGTGTAGCTCCCTGGTCCGTGTGTAAGAGAAAAGGAGACTGGGAAGCCCTTTGGCTGAGGTGTGTAAGACTTCTGCCAGAATGTATAACCTGACTGTACATTATGGCCCTGTTGTTTAAGCTAATCTGGGGAGCAAAGCTGACATGTATGAATGATTACAGAGCTTGGCATGGTATATTATCACGCTTGTGAAGTTACAGATGCTAATAAAATTCAGTTAGGAAGCAAATAAGCAGCCGGACTAAGTGTTCATTGTGTTCGTGCTTTTTTTTTTTTTTTTTAATATAGATGTTAGAAATATGAAGAATAGGAAATGCTTGGTTTCAGACAAAATGTATGTGAAATTGATGGAAAGTAAACAGTCAACTGGATTTTGTCAGCATACAAATTCTTTAAGAGCAACAAGACATTTTGTTTTAATTTCAGTTTGTAAAACAAAACAAATCCACAAACCCAAACAAACTGAGTTCCCTGAAAGTCAAATCATACAAGTAAGTTAATTTTATCAACAGCTACTATAAGTTGCACTGAAATTCCATGCCTAAATAGCAAAAATATGGTGCTAGGCTGGCAAGGGTGGTGACACGTTGAAGAAGATCCATAAGGATGTCAAAAACAGAATTATGAGAAAGATTTAGGTTACTCCTGTATACTGCAAGTTGAGATCTCACTGGGCTTGGCAGTCTGTTGAGGGCAGCACAACAATCTTTAGATACAGTAAATATTAGATTAATGGAGTGAAGAAAAGGAGAGCTGATTTTGACCTCAGAGCAGTGTATTTCAGATTGTAGCAGTTCTAAGAGTGTTCATGAAGTACTTAAGTTTAGCACAGAGAGAACAAGAAGTTAATAGTCACTGTGTTTAATTTCAAAAAGAGAAATTATGTATAACGTTAGGAGGCATGCTTAGGCAAAAGAGTGAAAGGTTTTCAAGTTTCACAAAGACTTTTAACAGAACTATGCTACAGTTGTAGAGCAAATGTCTGCCACTTACCAACTAGGTCCTAGAACAATTAAAACAAAGCAGTGTGCATTCAAAGCAAACAGAAGGAAAAAAACAAACCAAAGAATTTATTGAGACTAATATGAAACACTCATACTACCAAATTTCATATAAAAACACAATAGACCAGGTCAAAATTATTATAATGAATGAATTTACAAATAATTAATAGCTACTAAGAATCTGTGTGCAAATACATCACCAGGATGAAGTCTGCCAGAGAATTTACAGGGCAAACAGCTCATTCGTTTGCAACTCTGAAATGATTATGCAAGGTAAACAGACATAGAGGAGAAGCTGAAAGCTGAATCTTGTTCTTGTTGGAGAGGGACATGAGGAGGTCCCACAATGCAATGTCTTTGGATGTGTTTTGAAGGATCTTATTTCAAATTGAGTTGCTGGGAGAAGAAATTGAGAAGATGAGGACATCATCCTAAGCAAGATGATGTTCACCAAAGGGTTTTAATCAAGCTCATGTCTGGAATCACTGACTCACTATGGTGTGCAAACTATTGCTTACCATTTCTGAAAGAATAGCTGATAGCAAATGTGACTCCTGCTTTTAAAGAAATTGAACAGAAACATTGGGAAGTCTAGAAGTAAATAAATCTGGCTTCAGAATGAATTCAGTAGTAATTATGTAATAAAAGATAGAACTGTATGCATATGTATGAGAATGATTGTATGGGAATTTTTGAATCACAGCTTGAACCTCTGATTGACCACCTGAGGCAAGCACTGGCTCAGCCTCAGGAGCACAGGTGAAGGCAATTCAGCTGTGTGACCGGAAGGGGCGGAGCCAGGCTCCATGTCTCCTAGACCCCATTTAAGGGCTGGCTGCCACTGAGGAAGGATCTCTTCCTGGAGATCGCTCCTTGTGGAGTTTTTGCAAGCCTACAACACCAGTGAGAACATTTCATTTATATTTGATTATCTTTTCCAATACGGTAATCTTGTCAGCCTAACTTCTCTGTATGCTGTATAACATCTGTATACTTATTAACTGTACAAATGATATAAGGGAAAAGATTGTACTACTTGCAAAGGGTGTCTACAAGAGGTAGTAAATAAGCAATATTTTGATTGGCTTGACGTATTTTACAAGGGTTTACAGGAAGACATTGTGCAGTGTCACTAAGGAATAAGTTTAAAAAAAATATTGAACTTGCATTTATCAAGGTTTCATAATGGTTAACAAACAGAAAACAAGTTGAAAAATAACTGGCTATCCTTTTTAAAGGAATCTCACAAGAATTTTTCTAGGGGCTGCACCATCCGTGACGGTGATCCAGAAAATTGGTATGTACAAGATGCTAAAAGTTTACTCATTTTACTAATTTATTCAAGGTAGTAAAAATGAAATATTGTTATAGCTGTAGAAAGATTTCATTATAGGGCATGAATGAGTGATAAAATGGCAGATGAAACTCAGTGAAGATAAAGGCACTTGGGAAGAACAATCTAAATTTTCCACATTAAAACCAAAGGCAGTCAATCATGTATTACTGTGTAAGAGATCTTCAAACTACAGCATTTCACTCTAAGCAAATATCTGCTCTAAGTATAATACCAGTTGTAGGGGAAAAAACCAACCACTGTATTATTAGGAATTATTAGGAAAGAAATAACGGCCAAACCATAAAGCCTTATTGTGCCATTACATAAATGACACAGTTTGCCTGCAGCTTGATAGTTACCTGAAGTTTTGGTTATTCAACTTATGAAAGTGTGCTATAAAACTAAAATACATTCAGAGAAGGGCAACAAGGATGATCATAGATTTGAAGAGATATTTTCTTGAGGAGTCATTAAAGAGATTAAGGATCTTCAGCCTGGAAAAGTTATGACCAAGATGATAGAAGCATACGTAGTATTGAGCTTCACTGTAAAGAAGAATAAGAAGTGATAAAATGACCGATTGTTTTCTTTCTTTCCCCCTCCCTATTGCAAAAACTGAGATATGCAATGTAATGTTCATAACAAAAGGGTACATAGTTTTGTTTGCAGTGATTAGATGGCTGGTGGAAGCAGAAATTCTGAAAAGCTGTGAAATATGCTTCGGTAAGAATTCTGGCTGCAAAATGGTTGAATCTAGCAGTCAGTATCAAGAGAAATAATGCTGCATGCTTACTCTTCTGTCGCAGCCAGCAGCAGGTTGGGAGCAAGGGAGGTGGCAGTACATGGCTAAGTGGACTTTTGGTTTGATCCAGTATTGCCATTCTTTGCTTTTAAGTGATAGGAACAAATTGTGGCAGACAAAGGGCAAGTGTTCGTATGCATTCCTGTACACCCGTTGTGTGCAGGGGAGAATGGCTCCATGGCTGCTGTGGAACCTGACCTGCCAGTTGCAGGTGTGTGAGATCTCAGAGCTAGAGGATGTGCTGGTAACCTGCTGCCATGTGAACTGCTGGTATTGTAGCTAAGGAGTACGAAGCAGCAATCAGGTGGAAAAAAAAATTAAAACTGATAATGTATTTCTTGATGTCTGTAGAATGATGTAGTTAAAGTTCTCTCCATTCCTTCATGCCTGTGCTGCAAAATGCTGCAGCTGCAATCCTATTCTCTATGGAATACAGAAGTCTGATCTTTCTAATGCTTTCCTGGATACTTCTAGGCATCACAGAGAATTTTTGGCTCTTCTCCTCTTACCAAATATAATTAAATGTCTCTCAGCACTGGAAACTGAACAGGGATGCAGTTTGCCTGAAGCATCACTTATTACTCCAGAAAAGAATGATGATCCTTGTAACCTGCTTTTTTTCTCTTTTTTTTTTTCATAAGACACTTGAGGCTTAATGGAGTGCCTCCTGCTAACAGTATAGTTGACAGAGCTAGATCAGTCTGTGGCAAAAACTGCCACATCATTGTTACTCTAAAGTCTTTTTGAATTGTCTGCATTTTTAGTCCTAGCTCAACTTCCTGCTTTTTTCAAGTAATCAAATTTTTAAAAATTCTCAGACAGTTAAATCACTTTTAGAGATGAAGGGTCATAAATCTGGTATCAACTCAACACTGTAAAGCAGACTTTTGCTTTAATTAGGGGGTGACTTTAAAGATTAGCAGTTGTACTTTAAAATGATTCTGAGACGTGGATTCAGATTCTGTAAATCATGGGTTATGGCCCATATTCTGCTGTGAAATGTATTTTTAAAATCATTTTTGTAATAAACATTATGTTCTTTAATGTTTCTGTTGCATCCCCCCCCCCCCCCCCAAAAAAAAAATATTGCAAATTAAAGGTATTTTTCATTTGAAAGGCTAATATAGCTAATGTTCATTGTTGTTTATTATAGATGATTCTGAAGCAGTGACTTCACGTAAATATAGCATTCATGACAAAAAGAGGATGCTCAAGCAATTCTAATTACAAAGAATGAATTATAGTTCATAATTAACCTAAACAAAAGAGAATAATTAATCATTTCTCTTTTACTATCTTTTCCTGTAATAATTTTTCCAAGAAATGCATTAGGGGGCAGCAGAGTCATTTTGTTGATCCAGTACAGAACTATTACTAATGCAAGCAGTTTGTAGTCATAGAATCGTTTGGGTTGAAAGGAACCATTAATGTTCATCCAGTCGAGCTCTCTTGCAATGAACAGGAACACCTACAGCTAGAGCAGGTTGCTCAGTGCCTGTCCAGCCTGGCCTTGAATGTCTCCAGGGATGGGGCATCCGCCACCTCTCTGGGCAACCTGTGCCAGTGTCTTAACATCCTTATTGTAAAAAACTTTTTCTTATATCCAATCTGTACCTCCCCTAAATCCAATATTCAGTATCTATGCTAAGAATCATATTTTTGTGAATGTTGTTGCACCAATATAAAGTGTAAGAAGAGCACCGTGTGTGTCTGTGCGCATGTATAAAAATATATTTAAATCTCTCTCTTTTTTTAATTCTCTCTCTCTCTTTTCTAGTGTTTCAGATTTCATTGCCCTGTTTTAGTTAGGTTTTAGACATTGAAACACTGATCCTAGCTTGTGATCACATTTTTTTGTAGTGGTTATTTAAAAATCATTTAAGTTATTCTTTGGAGGCTGCTTGCTTATACGTTGAACTTTTCCTCCTGTGCCAATTGTTTTAATAAAATATTATCTTGATGTGTTTCTTATTCTGTTACAATCAGAGGTAATCATGTCCAAATATTGTTGCCCTCTTATATCTCTAAAAATGGGAGAATTCCTCATTTTTCCTAAAGACTTGTGTAGTGGAAATGCTAAGCCATGGCCTGAACCAGTGATTGAGCACCTGGTGGGAAGGCAGGGCCAACCCAGGGGAGCTCAGGTGCATGCAATGCACCTGAGTGACCAGAAGGGATGGAGCCAGGATCCACCCCTTCCCAGACCTCATTTAAGGGTTGACCGTGGAGGCATAGGTATCTCCCTGCGAACCTGAGGCATTCCAAGGGTAAACAGATTTTTTTTTCCTTTGTTTGTCTGTCCAGGGCTGCTGTGTTTGGACTTATCTTCACTTGCTGCAGCCTAAACCATAAAGTACGATGCATAATCTTTAATAATTAATGTGTTCACAGGTAAAATATAATAGCACAAAGTGAAGCAAAATAGAATATGAATGCAGTAATTTAATTATTAAGTGGATAATACACTATTTTAAGTGATATTCTAGCACCTCAACAGCTGTTATGTTATCTTTTTTTGTAGAGCTGTTGGTAATTGTTTGAACTGAGTACTTTAAACAGCAACTAGTTTTGGGTCAGAGCTCCTTCGTTGGCCTTTCCAACCCCGATCCACTTGTCTGAGGTCCCTCAAGTTGCTGCCTTTCTCTTACTCTAGGTACGTATTTTGGATAACTTCAATTCCCAAAGCATGCTTTCATGATCAAAAAAATGTAGGCCTTAGTCCAACAAAGCAGTTAATTATATATTTATGTATTAACATGTAACTATTGCATTTGACTGCAGTGGGACTGCTTGCAAATTTTAAACTGTAGTGCATGCTGAAGTATTTTACTGTATTGGGTCCTATATGTAGTGCCAAGGAAGAGCAATGGGTTTGCATTATGGTACTGAGGTAGACCCTTTGATACGCGTACAGGTCTGCAAGATCTTCAATAAAAATATATCTTATTTTATAATAATGCTATTTTATAATTATTTTATAATAATTGCTATTTTAAAATATACTCTAAATATCACCGAGTTAGTTTAAAAAACATCTGTTCAATTTCATATGTTGTGATAGATTGGCAGTTGCTTTAGAAATGTGTAAGGACTGCTATTTCAGGCTGGGACCTAAGGAACTCTTGCAGATTTAGGCCTGCTTGCCTGTTAAGTGTGGTTTGAAGGGAGAGCTGGGGGAGATGGTGTAAAGTGAGAAAGTAGTGTCTAAACAGAGAATATGAAGAGAGAATGTGTGCTGAGAGGATCTCCCTTTGTTTAACTGCTATAACCTAGAAATAGTATAACTGTGTTATGGAATAACCTCGAGTATTTTTCCAGTTTATTTTTTGAAGGATCTTTTAAGAACAAGCCATTGAAAATTGTTATATTATGGATTAGTGAGGTGGCTACACAGGCACTGTTGGCATAGAATACATCTTCGGGCAACTGGATCTCAAATGTAACTCAAGGTTTTTCATCAAAGCATGTGATATTCGAGGGAGTATTTCAGAATATGAAAAGTATGTCCTTTTAAAACAGCGTGTGTAATCAGCCTAAACCTGCTTTACAGCATAGGATATTCAAACTAAGAGTACTGCTGGTGTCTGACACTGATCTATTAGCTAATGTTGGTAACATGCTGGGAACTACCTGTGTGCTGTAACACTGGAAGGCAGTCCATTAGTGCCTGAATTAATGCACTCAGGGACTTTTAATTCTTCACGGAATCTATTTCCATATTTAATTACGGGAAAGTCATAGAGAATAGTTACAAAGCACCTTCTTCATCCATTTCATTGTCAACGAGAGTGGAGATTACTAATTCTTCTTCAAGTTATATTGCAGTGTTCACTTAAAATAATGCAGCTCCTTGCTGAGTTTGCTCCAATTAAGCCATATTTTATTTGCTAATGACTTACCAAGTTGACAATGACCTTGAAGTTGGTATTGTCAACACTTCTTGGCATAAAGCATTAGGTGATTTAGCATTATTAAGAGTGCATCAATTTATTCTTCAGCCTTTGTCAGTGTTTTTAAAAAGCTTTTTAGTTCCATTACAGATAAGATACTTTACCTGGATAATGTACAGGTTAGTAAGTTAAGTAACAATCAATTTATATTAATTTTACTGCAGATTTTAAAAATGGTTATATATATGACAGCTTTTTTATTATTTTTGAGTTTGAAAAAGAGTACATTCTGGGTCATCTTTAATCACTCCAAGTCCAATTTATTACTATTGCATTTCTGTTGGCTTAAGTCACTTCTACAAACACATTTATAAATATTTAGATATTGAATATTAATATCTCAAGTTATACTCAATTACTGTTGTATTTAATTCACTACATGTATAAAAAATTGTTCTAGTATAATTGAACAGGGTAAGATGTTGATTTTTTTTTTTTTGTGAATGCTTCTTGGTACTTTATGATGAAGATGAATAATAAAATTATGTTTAGACAGCTCAAAAATTTTTAGAACCCCATAGTTACGATTTAGTAATAATGCAAAACACCTTTGCATTAAAAGCGTTAAGGCAACCAAAATAGTATTTAGAGCAAGTGACTACAGGAACATCACTCAAAATTTTTCTGTACCTCTCAGTTTGTTTTTATCATATTTCTCCTTTTGAAAGCTGATACTGCATGTCTTTTTAATCCAGATACATACATAATCACACTGTCAATTCATATACCTTATCTACTGGAAACTGCCATTAGTCCTTGTTTCCTCACACTTATATATTATATTGTACATGACTCAAGAATAAAGAACCACCTTAATAAGTTTAGAAAAATGTGAATATCACTGCATAAAAATAACTTAGTTTCTGATTTGATGCATTTATATTTCTCTTATTCTGATCATTGTTCCATATGCTGATAGTACTACTGAATTCATCCATTTAAAAAACAAACAACAACAACAAAAAACCCCAAAACAGTCAATCTGCCACATTTCCTCATTCAGATCTTTAAAATTCTATTCCCTTGGTTTTGCCTTCAAGAGTTGAGTTAATATGCTGTAAAAATTCACTTTAATGGAGCCATCATGATGTGCATATACCATAACTGAGAAACCATGATTTAATTACTGTACTATATTTCTTTCTTAACCCTAAATCTCTGTTCTCAGTATATATATTGTGAAATAAAATATTACACTGATTCTGGGCTGTGCAATCTAGAGATTCAGGTGCCTAGTATACATTTGATTACTGAAATGTTATAATAATAGAATAATAATGGACAAGACCACCCAACGGTGACAATGACTCATAGGCATTGGCCATAGTGACTAGCAAGTGCAGATTTTGGTTTAATAACATGCAGAAATTTAGTTATATAAATATTTTCACATCTTTATGCAAGGAAAAGTATTTTAAAGTTGATTTTCTAGTTTACAGTAAAGTTGTGCTAAGTACTTTTTTGTAGATGTTAATTTATGTCTAGAAATGCCAATTGTATAATTGGATAACACTGTTCTGTAGTAAAGTTTTCTTTTGTATTAATTTTATTTGGAAATACATGTTCATTTGCATTAGCAAGGGTTTAGGGTTTATGATATGTATTTGAAAAGCAGAGACCACATTTAGCGTTTTGCTCAGCATTTCAGCTTTTTATCAGAAAATCTTTACTCTTCAGTGTAATCAGCTGTGAGTTTTAAAATGCTTGTGAAAAGCTGAAATGTTTTTCAGTCATGTAACACTTGCTGCTCTGTAAGTAGGGTACATCTCCAAAAAAGCATTGTCTATGTAAAACAAAAGATAATACTTGACATTTTCTGGATTTTTTTTTGAATTTGGATTTGTGAAGCATGAAGCATTTCTAATAGCATACTATTAGTTTGTTTCTGTAATAATGAAGAATTTATGATTTCATGAGGTATAAAATGTTTAGTATGTTTAATACACATTTGTGAGAATGTATGTACTACTTTTGCTCTGTTACAAGTTCATTTGCTTGTCAAGTGTTGTCCGAAGGGAAGCAAGTATGTCCATCATCTAATGGTAAAATGACAGTTTGCACAGTTTAATCTCTTTAACAGGAGAATAAGCCCTCTTATCACAACAACACGTACAGTGGGTAGAGGAGATACGCGTTTGTAAAGAAGGAATAAAATCCAGGGAACACACTAACTGGTATTAAATATAAGCTGAAGGTATCACCAGTATTATTCCTGTGATTCTGAGAATAATGATATATTGAATATAGATCAGATTTGTTAGAAATTGTGTAAAAGAGGAGAGTATATTTTTGCAGTTTGCTGTTAGTAATTCAGCCTCATTTCTTTAGACTCACAAACTGACATTTTTTTTTTTTTTAATACAGCCTTCATCTCTCTAGATGGGATTCTGTTTGGAGTTCACTTTACATTTTTCTGCTACCAAAGACATTAAGTCTTTCTCATGAGAGGCTGCTGTCTGCTCAGCATTTTCCCAGATCGTAGAAAGTAGGCTGGACACCAGGGCCATCCAACTCACAGAGACCCTCTACCATGTTATTTGAACATAGAACACATTTTCTGCCCTGAAAAGGTTTTATTCCACTAAAAATATCATACTATTGCTTTATGAGTATGAAAATAAAATGCAGATAGTTCTGCAGGCTTAACAGTTTAAAATTCAGTATTATTATAGGCTTAAAAATATATCAGATTCCTATAGGATCTATTACTATTTACAGCGACTTTAAGAAGTCTATTCTGTGCATAATTGGACAATAATGTTTGCTCTATCACGCACTAAAGCAGTAGTAAATAATGCCTTATGGAAGACACTTGATGGTGCTGTTACCCTTTTACCCTGAAAATTTAGCAGCTTTGTGCTCCTTTTCTAAGAATGATAATATTAAAGTACTTTACATGTTGGAGGAATGAGAGGTTTTGATTTTTTTTCTTAATGTTAAAGGCTAACTTGTTAGTATATAAATCTGTAAGCATGTCAATTTTCATCATGGCAATGCATACAATGGCTATGGATGATATGTATTTATAAAGAAGGAATACTAGCACTAATAGATACTTTTGAGGAGTCTGAGGTTACATGTGCAAAATGAAGGAAAAATGAGTTGTTCCTTTCTCAGTTGAAACAGATTTCAATGCTAAAATTATTGAATTAATTTAAAAATATTCAAGGCTATCTTGGAACTGCGTTATGTTAATAGTGACAAAGCATCCATCTCAAAATACTGTATATACGGTGCTCCCTAAACAAGCTGAAGGGATGACCAGCTGGTCATCCATTCACATCATGTTCTGAGAATATGGTATTAATGATATGTTGAGCATAAAATAAATTTGTTAGAAATCATGTAATACTTAAGTGTACAATGGTGTTTGGATTTAGAACTGGTGATTGAAATTCGAGGTATCTACTGTATCTGAACTAGTTGCTTTCTGATTCCTAAGATGCATTCAAACTATAGGCCACATTGTTTCTTTTTATGAGTGGAGTTTATTTAGCGTGCTTTTGCTTCTTTAAATAATAATTCAAATGGGAAAATTATTTTGTGCGGGCGCGATAATATATGTCTGGTCAAGAAATAGAATGTTTCACAAACTCCAAGGTATTTTCTGTGGCTATTTCTTTCTTTGTACCAATCAGATAAAAGTAGCTTCTGTGGGGAAACGTGTATCCCAGTTAATTCTTTATCACAAGTCTCTACTCATGATTAGTACATACATGTACTCATGTTGTAAAACAGCAATTTAGGCCCCAAATTTGTTTTTGAGCAGTAAGCAAACAAACAACTAGAAAAAGGTGTAACATAAGTATGTTGTAGATGAAAATGACAGTTAAATATACATAAACCTTGAATTTTCAATTATGTCACATGAAAAAGAACTGTCAAGTGTCATCTAACTTTCATAAAATCTGGAATAGAATATAATTTGATGTGCATTTTATGGCCATAAGAATAGAATAATAGAATCACCAAGGCTGGAAAAGATCTCTAAGATCATTTAGTACAATGACCCACCTACCACCAATATTTCCCCACTAAAGCATGTCCCTTGAAGATATTATATCCAAACACTTCTTTAACACTTTCAAGGACAGTGACTCAACCACCTTCCTGAGCAGCCTATTCTTACACTGACCATTCTTTCAGAGAAGAAAAGTTTCCAAATATGATGAATGTGTAGATGTGTGCAGAGAGTGTAATTGAACAGACAGGTACTCTGCTAAGCAGGGTCTTAGTGCTGTGGACTGTAACTTCTTGATGTGGACTGTGATAACCTACCTACTTTAAGTATTTGCCATATTTATGCATTCCATTCAATGTTATTAGTCTGCATAGTTTGAAGTTATATTATTAATCAGTACTTTCTTATGGCAGTTATCACCGCATCTTCTGGAGAGAAGGCTGTGCTTTGCTTGATGTGCTATGTATGACTTAAGAAACAGCTTTAGAACTAAAATAAAAAATCTAACTTAAGTGGAAAAGCATTTTAAGAAGTTTCTACAACATAATCCCTTCTCTGGAATCACAAGACTGAAACAGGTGTAAATCATCAAAATATTGTTAGCAGTTAACTGAAGCTGTTCTTTGTAGTTTCAGCATTACCCATCACAATATCTTAAGTGAAACAAATTGATGTTAATAGGAAATTGATAGTTGCAGAATTGCTATCTGTAGAGAACAGTGAAATGGAGTGATGTGGAGATCATGCAAATGATGAAATGAGGTGAAAACCTGCCTGGAGGACTTAGCTTGTAACTAAATAGAACTACTGTGTAGTTTGTAGTACAATTATGGCATATCTAGCAAACAAAATGCATACATTCTGTAGTGAATCTTTATATAAAAGTAATATATATACTTTGTTTTCGTCTGTTAGGTATTATATAATATATTTTTGCTCTACTGAAAAAGCAGAAGTATAGCCAAGAAATAGGAAGATACACTCCGGCAGCTGTTGTTTTTTTCCTTTCCTTTACCTTAGGATGTTGCTTAATCTGACATGACATAAAAAGGAATGCAATTTAGAAAATTAATGAGAAAACACTGAGTTTAAACTTCATGAAGGGCCAGGACCTCAGAAATATGGTGTGGCACAGTACATAATATGCCGGGATATTTTATCTTTTAGCTGTTAATTCCCAAATAGTTAGAATTGCTCTCTAGAAATAGTTTCTTACATCATTCTGGTTTAACTGAATTATGCTAACATATATACGTGTGTGTATTCATATTTAATACAAGTGTTGTTCTGAAAGTATGTCTCCTATGTTATTACATTGTCTCACAATGTCAGAAGTTGATGTTGTGGTATGGAACATTCCCACCACTATTCCATTGCGTTTTGTTGCTGTGTGACAGACAGCAGCAGAGGAGCAATTTTGACAAAATTGTGTCTGACCTGGAATTGCACGTGAAATGAAGGTGTGGAGTTGAATTCCTCCCCGAATTCCTGTAAAAAATGGCCCCATTGACATTCATCGACACTTACTGAGCATTTGTTCTATCAATTGGTGCTATTGTGCTCTGTGTCGTAGTTCCCATGGAAATAAATAGGAGGCATTACTTTCAGGGATACCTACAGCAATTAGGATTCTTTGCTGTTCTTGAGCTCATGTACTTCAAGACTTCACAAAGTCTTTCACATATTCGGACACCTTTTCTTCTTTCACTGGAAACTTAACCCTTGTAGTTATTAATTTTGCCGTGGTTTCAGAACAATGAACATATTTTTAAAAGTTTATTTTACAGCAAATCCATTTACTTTATATTTCATGGCTTATTTAAAAATAAAAAGTGTATATATATAATCAACTTTTGTCGATATGCTTGAACTTTTGACTTTTCATCCTGACTGCTCTCTTGCCATACTTGATTGTCTTTTTGCACATTAGAATGTGCACTGAGGAGGGTGTTGAATATCAATCAACTCAGCTCTCCTGAGCCTCTTGAGTGTTCAGATCCATCCTCTTGCAATATGGTCAAATAGGTCCCTAAGCAAGTCATAGCCAGAAGAGGTGATCTGCAAGGTTTGTAACTGATGAAAAAGGATGAATTCTTTGAAGATATGAAGGTCCAAGTGATGGTTGAATTTAACATCCTAAGAAATAGTGAAACTGGTCCTAATTAACTAAATTTAAACTTATCTACTTCTATTTTCTTTGAAAATACTTGTTGTCAAAAAGGATTTAGGGAAGTGATTTTCTTAGCTGAGTTTATAGCCTTGTGTTAAGAAGAAGGCATCTCATTTAGGTCTTTACCTTTCTGTAGAAGTGTTCTTTAGGATACTGTATGCTAAACTACTGCTGTACAAGTCATCATTAAGATCCTAGAAAAAGTGTGTATAACCATTATTTCTTGTGTGTGAGTATAAATGTCTGTCTCGAATTTCTTTTAAAAACAATCAAAAATACTTCAGATTTCAGAATGTGCATCCCATTCTTTAACTCTCAGTGAAATAAGATGTTAATATGAATAGTTTCTGGAAAGATGAGACTTCAGCATCTTTAATTGACATCACTGGTGTACATACCAGAGGCCTGAATCTGTGGAATTTTCAAATAAAGCTAAATATCTGATTTGAGCTTCAGTTTTCAGGCTACTCTATATGCATTTGAATTTGGAAAGAGAAGTTTTTCAAAATTCAGAATGCCTTATTGGTAGGTTGTTAGGTCTTAATTTGTAGTCCAAGAATCTGTCACAGTTGAAGTCCCCTCCAGAATAATTGGAATGGTATTTGAAGTGGTCACAGAAATTATTTGTGTATTTTAAGTGATTTCCTTGAAGTCTTCTTCCTAAAACTAGGTCACAAAGCAGCTCTTCAGAGAGTTGCTGTTATCTAAAGAGATCCATTCTGTCTGGTTTCGTTAAGTTTCATATCTAGAGTTAGAGCCTCATAATTCACTTAAAACTTTGTTTTACATGTGGTACAGTAACATATCTAAAATATGGTATGTCATATTTTCCATATGCTTTTTATTTTTTTCTCCATTGAGTAGTTCTTTGAGTCATCTTGTGATAACAACTATGTGATTTTGCTGTTATTGAAACGTGATTTTATTGCTTCTTTGGATTAAAAGAAGAATTTTACAGTATTGTGGGTCTCCTCCCATTAGTAAGTAATGCAGGCTTTCATTAGTTATTGCAGGCAGATGCTGTTCATAACAGGAGAATAGCCTTTCATTGAATGTGTTTAGATAATCATTCAAAAATGAAGACTCATAAATCTTTCCTTTAACTTTCTAAATGGGAACTGTGCTACAATATAAAAATGTCAGCATCAAAAAGAAGTCACAAAAAATGACATCCTCATCCCACAGTATCGTGAAGTAAAAATAAGTTACAAGAAGAAAAGAAGGTAATGCCACTTCAGCTTTTTCCTACTACTTAAAACTAGTCTGTAGCTGTATTTCAGGTATAAAGATTTTCTCTGCAGGATGTAAAAGTACTGAAATTATATTGAAAATGTAATAAAACAAATAACTTCCTTCCCCTCAACACTTAAAGCTAACAATTTTTCATTATTTTGCTCTCCTATTTCACAGTCAAATCCCTAAAATAATTTAAGAGCATAAACTTTTTACATTTTGTTTGTAGAGATTGTAGAGCTGAGTATTTTTACACACTTGAAATCATATGTCAAAGTTAAAATTGAATGATTCATAGTCACAGCTTCTCAGAATTCATTAAGATCCAGTAGGAATACATAAAAATGTATTTAGAGTAAATTACCTGTACTTTTCAGTTTGAAAATGTTTCTAACTGAATAATTTGAACACTTCAGATGTTTTATATTACATGGCAGAATTTTGCAGCTGGTAGTATGCAGAGAGAGGGCTTAAGTTATAGAATTGAAAGCAATTTTCTCTATGTTTTTCTTTAATCTAAAGACTAATGTATCTTAAGCATTTTTTTTTTCTTTCAACAACTGTATTTTCTCTTTTGACTGAATTTTCATGTCTCCCATAGAATGTATTTGTGGAGCAAACAGTGTGTATGAGGTAACTCTCTTGTAAGAACACACTTTCACATTTTTTCTACTTTCCCTCACTGCTGCTGTAAAGAATGGTTAGATAAAGGGGATGGATACTGCCAAATTGGGGTGTTAAGTGACAGAAGAATGCCAAGCATTATTTTTTTCAAAGTTGTGTGCACTGGAGGTAATTTCCATGTTCCTTAAACAAGAAAGAGTTGATTCTATGATAAAGAACAGAAATATCTAAATTCTTGACAGAAAGAGGCAAATAAATCAGTTTGTCAAGGTGAAAAGCTTTGTTAAAGTTCAAAGAACTTAGACTTACGACTATGCTTTAGCTACGGGACTTCTAAAATTTGAGAATATTTGTATGTTAATGCAAAGCAGAGAAGAAAAATTTATTTAGCACAAAACATTTTAACTCAAGACTGTTACAAGTAAGACTGTTGTGTGACTATGAAGAGCTCTTAAAACTACTTATGTTAGGATGGCAGAAAGGTGAGAAAACTGTCTGAGGATGTCTCTTGAAATAATGCAAGTGTATTCCAGAGGTTTGCTGTGAATTACAGTTTCCCATCTGGGAATATTCTCAGATGATAATTAATGAGGAAGCTAATAAGTTATCTTATGTCAAGGACTTAAGAACCTGCAGTGATTTAAATGGGTGGACCTGCATTAGTGGGAGGTGACTACTTTTGGTGTGTGATCAGACATGTGCTGTGCTAAAGGGTCTTAATGTGGAATTATCCCTTACTGGTTTTTTATTCGTCATTCCTTTATCTCTACTTAACCCCTTAGGTCTTTTCTGGGTGTGTAAATCTATCCTTGACATAAGAGAAAGAAGAAATAATGTCATAAATGAACATTCAGGAGGGTATATAAAAGTGTTGTGAGGACTTAGTACTATTTTTACTGAGGAAGAAGCAAGAAAACTAGACAGATTCAGGAAGGAGGGGAAAACTGGTGTTTTTAGGCAGGAAGGGTTAGAAAAGAAAATAACTTTTTAATATGTTCACAGAGGCAAAGAATGTTCGTTATTCTCTTTTTATTATTTTTTTCTTCTATCTGGTTCAATAAAACTTGGAATGAACATTCTTCCTATTTTCAAATTAAACTAAATATCTGATGACAATGATCTCTTTAGGTCTTAGTTAAGTGTTAATGAATAGAAATTTAAAAATAAAATAAGCAAAGTTAACTGAGCATTAAGACTGAGAATCCATTTCAGTAATTTAATTTGATGAAAAACGAGTTCTAATTACCCTAAAAAATCTCCATACTTCAAAGTCCTGAAATCAAAACTGTCCAGGTAAAAAAAAAAAAGTCTTTTGATTTTTAACAAGGATACTACAGTTAAGGGGTGTGTGAAAGGAGGAAAGTGGTAATGTGAACAGTCAACCAAACTCAGCTCTGTGCTTTGGGATTGAATGCAGTAACTGAAAACCTTACTCTTACAAGTAGACTTAACCCCGAACTTTGTGACTGGATTTTCTTCTGTTCAGGAAAGATTAGATGTGAATTCATGCTTTTTCCATTGCAAAGGGACTCATGAAATTTTCATGTGGATCCACAGATTTCTGATAAGACTTAAGTTCATAACGCAGCCTGTAATTTGGAAAGATACTCCTCCAATTTAGTATTTTTTCACAAAGCTGCAGCCTCTGTCTGAGTCTGCAGCCTCTCAGCCAATTTTGGTTACAGTTGACTAATAGGTTCTAAATTATTGCAGAAAGATGAATTGACTTACATGCCTACAAGCATTACCATGTTCATTCTTTCTTCTAAAGACTAGGCTGCAATTTTAATCACCAGTTAATTTTAATTTAGGATCAAAAGCATTAAAATATTCAACTGTGACTGTATATTTATCACTAACTCTTTTTTTGGGATTGGATTTCTTTCAAGTTGCAACTTAATCTGAATTTCTGGAGGATAGAATGTTTGTTTTTGGTATAAAGTAGGATTTTTTTTTTAGATGTCAACGTTTATACAAGTTTCTACAAGTTAAAAAAAAATTCAAGAATAACAAACAAAAGGATTTAGTGAGGTTTGCAGGACTGATCCTGATTTTAGAAGGTGACTCCTATTAACTGTAAGTTTGTATGGTAATATTGTGTCATCACGAACTTCTCTGTTGCCCAAACTTTTGAAGGAAAAAAAAAATCAGTTTTTGCAAGGAACTGGATATTTTAGCAGTTTAATTGCAGTTGTACATTATGTTTGCTTGATGGCAGCATCAGGGCTGTAGCATGATGGGCTACATAAAATGGAATAGTGTTCTGGGATGTGATACAGGAAAATAGAAATTTAAGAAGAGAAAGATAGGTTGCACTGTATAGCAAAATTGGTGGCATTGCGGAGGGATTGCTGGATGGTATTAACAGCTCAACTTCAGTTAAGGTGAAATAGTTACTAATATATTGTATTGATCTCTTCTTAAATCTTCACTAAAAATAGGTTAAAGTATTTCTGAAGAGGAATAAAGTAAAATACAGGTAGTCTGCTATTAAGTAATGCATCTTTGGAAACATCTCTCGTGTTTCAAAACCAAGAATTGAACCTCGCTGAGAACACGTTGTCTTGGTGAAAATACCCTTCTGGTGTAGCTGAATTAAAAGCTGCTGAGAAGTGCTGTTCTAAAATACTAGCAAGTAAGTTTTGTAAGTAGCTTGCTGTAGAAATCTTTGAATGCATCATCTGTGTTGTTCTGCCTTCAGTATTACACTGATGATAGTCTTGTTCCATGGAGCCTTTCCATGTAAACAGAGCTAATGGCCCAGGTGGAGGGCAAGGTTGTCTGTCGCTGTAGAATTTTATGATTGTAAATGTGTGGCACCGAAAGGCACAAAAGCTGGCTATGCCACCAGATTTGTGTTCTATTGAGCCAAATAAGAATTGATTTCTTTATGGTACAAAATAGGTATTGACATATAAGTAGAATGTAAATAAATGTGCAATGGATAAGTAATTTGGGCTTTTTATGAGGTGCAATTGATTTCTTTGCATTACAAGAATGTAATCTGTATACAATAAAGATATGTACATTCTTACTGAAAAAAAATTATTGTAGGAACCTAAATCAGTATGTAAATGGTTTGCTGATCCGAATATATTTATATCTTTTTTGGTATTGTTAAATATGTACTTAAAAATAAAATACTATGACCTTGAGTTAATAAGGAATTCACACACACACAAAAAAGACATCTAGGGCTGTTATTAAACTGGAAAATAGGATGGAAGAAAGATACTGATGTAACTTCAGAAAAGAGCAGTAGAGTTAATCTAAAAATGTGAAGCATTGATCCGGATGATAGTTAAAATGTGCTGTATTCCCAGTTTGTGGTGAAAAGTCCATAAAAATGTTCCTTCAACTATCTTAATATCATTAAGACATTTTATGCAAGGACGTTAAACTTTTTTTAAAAATTCATGTTGTAATAATTCCCACTGAACAAGTACAAAATAACATCTTGAATCATTTGGGACAAAGAACTGGAAACCTGTATTTCATTTGGTAGAACTTCTCACATAGTATCAACAGAAATGAACGAAACTTGGAGAAATACTTTCAACTTCTTATTCACTAATAATCCTTATATAGAGGTGGTCTTGGTCTGGATACCCTGAAAAAATGCAAAAGACCAACAATCTCGATGCTGAATTTGAGTGAAAAATGATCCAATGTTAATAAAAAGATAAAGTCAAATGCTATATTAGGATGTGCACATGGAAGTACGTCCTGGAAGGCGTGTGAACTAGTACTTACTTAGTGGTACACAGAGCAATCTTCATATAGAGTTTTGTGTCACATTTAGTGCATTTCAAGTTGAAGTTATGCAGAGAAATCAGAGATAGTTTAGAGGAAAATGAGATTATTGAGAGATCGTTGCTAGACAGAAAAAGAAAAATGGTTCAGCTGTGTTAGTTAAATTAAAGAGCAAAGGGAGAGTTACTGGAGTAGTGTTTACCTGTGTAAAAGGTTGCTGAGGAGAGACAAGGAATGATGTGATTTCTAGATCCTTTTATAACTAAGGGGGGGGGGGGGGGGGGTGTAAGGACAAACTTTGGCCTAACAGTGATCTGTGTCAATGTTGTGAGAACAGTTGGAGATGGGTTGGACTGGATGATCTTCTAGGTCTTTTCTAACCTTGGGGATTCTACAATTTTATGTTACATTTATGTCAGTTTTTCTGAATCTTTGAATACTGACAGCAATTTTTCCTAAGCAGTCTTAAGCTTAAGCTCTTGTTTAGTATCTATGCTATGCTATTTAAGTATGAAACTGCCCCCACTCCTTCAGGAATCTATCTTTTCTGTAAGGAGAGTGAAGCATGAGTATGGTATGCATATACAGGGAAATGACATTCTACTTAAATGATACTAAAAAAAATCAACAAAAAATGAATACATTTTCTGCGTGGTCTGTAAGTTCTTAATGATTCACAATACTTTCTCAGTTGTGATGACACGTCTAAAAGAAAGTGGATGCTATGGATAAAAATAGAATGCATAATGTGTGCCTGAATAACCAAATTTTACTGAAATCATAAGTGTTTCCCATTAATTGAATATAGGTTCTCAATAGGTAAGTGAATGAACTGAAAAATAATGCAGTCCCCTTCTGAATGTTCTGTACATACACTATTATGACATTACCTGAGTTTTGTTTTAGATACTAGTAGTGATTTTTTTTCCCTTAAACTGATAGCTTTCATTTGCTGATGTTATTGTGAAATAAATGTGTTTTTCAGCTATGTTTGGTATCCATTGCTTCCAATTTTTTTTAACCTCACTAACTGTTAGGTTGTTTTCATAGAATAAATCAGAAAATCCTCTATGTATCAATCAGCCATACACTGTAAGTTTCATAGTGTATGTAATGTTGATAGCTTCTTGCACAAGAATCACATAGAGAAGTTACTGGATCTTGAGGAGCTTCTGTTGCCTTGGGCAAAATACCAAGGCTGCTTAATCATTTCAGTTCTGGGAACTGAATCACCTGTGAATTTAGATCTGTTTGAAGAGGCAGCTTACACTGGAGACTTTCTTAGTGCATATATAGGCAAAGCTCCAGTTTATACCTTCACAGAGTAGGCATAAATTTCCTTATATTTACAGGAAATCTTTCCTTATATACATGGTAAGTTTTTTGAGAGCTACTAACTCATTTATTTTATACAGATTTTAAAATATTTACGTATTTTTACATGTTCTAAACTATGAATGGAATAGAAAAGTTTAATGAATATACAGGATTAACAAGTATATCCAATTGTGTTCCAAACCAATGTTGCAGCTTAACAATTGAAAAGACTTGTCTGATAATACTCAATTAAGAAGTTGTTCATTATTACCTTTTGTTTATTGAAACTTTATTTTTTATGTTGTAGTTTGGATAAAATATCTCCTGACTCCTTTCAAGCTAAAAATCTACTTGTATTTTCACCTAGGAGAAGGGTGTAATAACAGTTTACTTTTCAAATTCATTCTGCACTAAAATCTACTCCCTATATTCCTCTCTCCACCTCCCTGTGTGAATGTTTGATGCTTGTTGGACTGAATGTGCTGGAATCCTGATGTTTGCTTAACAGTTAAGAAAACAGAGAGCTAATGAGTTTACAGTGATGATTAATGGTTATTCAACAGATGAGCATGGTGAGGGATAAAACTTTCTCTTCTAATAAGGGCATCTTCCACATCTTATGGAACCACCTACTAGAGCAGCATGCTATTCACTTAATATTACTGCAAGGATTGATTTTTGAATATACTCTTATCTGGTACCGTTGGTACGTAGTATTTCCCAGTGGGTGATTCGCAGCACTTTGGTTTTTTTGTCAGTTTCCTGTTAGCAGAGTTACATCAGAAATTAAATTGATTGGTTTTCTTTGTCATATCCAGAAAATAAATAGATTCGAAGAGTAAAAGATCCACTTATCTTCAGGAGTTACTAAATAGAAATTACTTCTTTTATTAACTTTACATTTTACTTTTTAATATTTTATTATTCCTGTATGCTTCTGGATTGTGGTGTGAGTTTGTTTACTGCAGCTGGTTATTAAAAAAAACGCCGGTGAATCCTGGCACGTGGTAACGTTCTCTGCAGATTTCACCTCGCAGTAACTCAAAGTCATAATGCTTCTCACTATAAGGTATATTTTCTTTTTTTCTCTAGAGTGAATTTCTTCTCCAGTTTTTCCATTGCAATACTTTTGATACTCACTCACTAGAATTGATGAATGGTTGGATTTGCATCAGTAATTTGTTCTTAAGTAGCTGTTTTTTTTTTTGTGATGCCATCACCTTCACATGAAGTTGTCAGAATTAGTTAAGTCATAACTATCTCCTGTGGTGATCATTATAAAATCCCTTACATTGTAGCCTGTGTGAATGAAGCTCTCTATAAAAGTTCCTTTTTTTGCTATTATCATGTTATATTTTTTTATAAGTGTGAGTACCTATAGAATTTTGCAACTGGTAATTATTTCCTTTAAGATTTTTGTTTTTCTAGTTAGTATCAGGTATCTTGTTTAAACATTACCTTGAATATTGGATTCTTTATTTCTCTGGGCAGTAAAGGTAATGAATTTCTCATAAGGTCTTTTCTTTCATGGTTTTCAGGATATTTCAGGCTGTCCAAAGAAAAATAATAGAAGCTTTTTACGTTTTGTTTTGAAACGGGAGATCACAACATTAAAGTTTGCGTGTATGTATATACTAGGGAGTGTGACAGATACACTAACAAGACTAATGATTACCTGAAATACTTGTCTTTGCTTTTGAAGCTTAACCCTTTTGCTCATCAATCAGTCAGCAGTGGCAGGTAGTGACCATTAGGTGGATTCATTAACACCCTGCAGCCTTCTTGTACAGGGTGACCCACATCTGTCTTCATTAGTAGTTTTCTAGTTGCCAGTAGTGAACAGATGGGTCATTATAGCCTACATTGCCCTCGGGGCATACCTGGAGGACGGGCAAAGTCATCATTCTGTACAGGACACATATACACAGTTACTTAGTAGAAATTGACCAAAATATTTATAAGAAGTCTAATAGTATCAGGCTCTTTCCTCAGACTAGTATAAACTAGTTAGTTATTTCTTGTGAAGTCTTTGTTTCATGGTTTGGGCTATTTCAGGCTATCCAAAGAAAAATAATAGTTAATGCTTAGTGGTTTTATCTTAATATTTATTTTTGATACTAGCTATAAGAACGTGAAAGTGTCTAAAACGGAGACTTGAGTTGTTTACCATCATTTAAAAAAAAAATAGAGTATAACTTATCGCAATGCTAAGTGTCAATCAGTATTTTCATCCGAATTCTAGATGCAAACTTCACAATCTTTTTTTTTTCTTTTTACAACCAGGCTATATTCTGTAAAAATTAAATGAAACTTTTTTTTTTAAAAGAACTCATTTAAAGCAGAAGGCATAATTGTGTTGCCTGGAGAAGAAAGTGAAAGCCTTGTTTCCTTATTGCCATCAGCGCTGCTGTTTAAACAGCAGGAGTTAAATCATAGAATGGTCTGGGTTGAAAAGGACCTCAAAGATCATCTAGTTTCAACCCCTCTGCCACAGGCAGAGTCGCCAATCACTAGACTAGGCTGCCCAGAGCCACATCATTGTTGAAAACATCTTTGATAGAACACCCTGTATGAATTATTCACCAAAGATTGCCTTCATTCAGAAGTTTGTAGTAGTTATGCGTGTTTTTTCAATGTTAGCAGTGTTACAACTGATATTTCACTTTGGAGTTTTTGGGAAAAAAAAGTTTAATGTCTTATTTTAAGACAGAACTCTCATAAATGTGAGGCAAACTAATTTCAATTAGCCTGATTATGGCACTAGATTTATCCCTGACACATTCTCTGAAATGGAAAAATGACTTGATTTACCAGTAAAGAAAAAAAATCCCCTTTCCCCTTCAAGGTGTTAGTAAATTCCTTAAAATCCCCAAGCTCTTATTCCCCCTTTCCCTTCCATCCTACTCTTTTAGTGACAGCGATGGTGATGTCAGCAGCAACTTTTATTATATAAAGTAAAGGGAACAAATATTTACCATTGTCCAGGTGTTATTCTTTATTGATTTTCTTGCTTCATGATGGTCTGTAAATCTTTTCCCTATAAAGGAATGCAGCATACAAATTAAACTGTTGAATATCCAGAAGAGCTGACTATAAAAAAAAAAAAATAGATCTTTGAGTGGCTTCGAAAGAAATACTATCTGTATTAATTTCAGGAACAGTATTTTTTCGGATGATATTTTCTTCACTGGACAAAGAATAGCCTTTATTTAAGCATCATTATAAATGGATTTTTTTTTGCTTTCCTTTTCCTAATAATTAAGCTGTTGCCCACTGGTAAGTTGTTTGCCATTATTAAAACAAGTATATTTTTTCCCTTTTCATAATTTGGAACGCGTTCTGATTTTGTCCAGCTTTTCTTTCCTAATTCATGGTTAAATGATTTCTTTTACTAAACTTCTGTGAAACTTTATTTCTGGAAGATAATGTATAGATACAAATTTTGATTTAAGTGATGACTTTTGAAGTACAATTTAAAAGCAAATGTGTTCTGTAGTTCACATCAAACTATCACTCTTTGCTTGTGCCTATCTAAGTAACAAACAAACTGTTCTCATTAGGAAGATGTGACCTTATCTTCTGGAAAGGTTGTATTTCATGTCAGAAGAACAGTCTGTGCAGTTTGTATTTAAAAGATAAATAATTGTGCCATCTTTGGTGGTAAATTCTAGAGCAACTTTTACTATCAGAATAGTTTTTAGATATTTGGTGAAGAATATCATTAGTGAAGTTGTCAGAAGTAATACACTTATGCATGATAGAACTAACTTTTCAAGTTGTATGTACGACAGATGAATTGGGCAGCAAATGGAATACATTCTTTATACTTGCAGTACAGATAGTTTATGACAGTTAATTCTGTTTGGCACATAAAGGGAACTTTAATAGTTTGTCTCTTGAAAAGTGCAATATCTCACTGCTGTTGCTGTATTTTTTTTTCTGTTTTGGTAGGCTTATATTTTGTTGAGCATGAAAAAAGGGTGGATGGGATTTATTACCATAGCCTAAGGAAACACTAAAATTTACTCATCTTCTCTGTTTTTGAGAAATAATGTGCTATCTTTAACATGTTCTATGTATATTTACGATCTCAGATTACCCAACAGTAATGATCACATTTTGTACTTATCTAGGATATTTGCATATATTCACATTGTTTACAGAAGCCATTAGAATGAATGATTTAAGTTTGCCCAGGTAAACCTAAAATACCCTTGTGGTTTACTGTACAGTCTTTAACATGAATGAAGACACTGTTTTCTTCAGGATCTTGCCTTAGGCTATACACAACATAGCATTCACTCAATGAAGTGTTATTCCTCTGTCCTATGTTTCTCATCCTATATGCAGGTAATGTACTATATTTCTTTGAAATCCAGTTATGTTCATTTTCACTGCTACCATCCTCTGTTCTTTTTGCATTACTCTCTTTTCATTCTTTCACACATCCTTTCTGTCTCTCTCATCTTTGGTTCCCTTATTCAAAATGATTTCATTCTTTTTAACGCTCAGCTTTCCTGATGTAGACGAAAATTACCTGAATCACTTTCATTCTGATGCGAATATTTGAAAATGGATATGAATTTTGAAATGTCTCTGTTAGTTAAGATCTCTGACTCTGTTATGATGTGTTTTCCTAATGTGTTGACAAAACAAACACTTTTAAATTTAGCACTTGAAAATGGAGTATGATAACTCATATGATGGAACAATTAATATTTTTAGGAGCTTCATAATGGTGTATTCAAATGCAGTTACTTTTCATTGTTAAAGAAAAAGGAAACTGCATATTCTTTTAAGATATTTGTATTTGACAACAGCTAACACTGACTTCAAAAGTCATCTTGATACATTTCTGTTAATTATGGTTGATATCTGTGAAACATTTTTTGTGCACTTAAGAATTAGCAACAGGAATCTGTTTTTTTTTTTTTAAGGCTACATTTTGCTCTTATTTTCAAATAATCACTGAATATTGTATATGGAAATTTGAAGGTAAAATAAGTGCTTTGCATCGACCCCTGAGGGAATCTGAAGTACACTGATTTTAACAGTGAAACTGAAATGAATATAGTTATTAAAACTAAGAACTACTCATTAATTAACTTCTTACTACCTCTTAAATGGTAGATGCTCGTCATTTTCCAATTATGATGTTGTGGTTTTACCTGTCTGGTCGCTCAGCACCACGAAGTTGTTCTCTCACTCCCTCTCCTTTGCAGTGGGATGTGGGAAAGAATAAAACAAACACAAAACTCAGTAGAACTCATGAGTTGAAATAGAACTATTTACTAATATAAAGGAAAGGAAAAGGATAATAACTACGAAAAATATGTATATTTAAGTGATGCACAAGCTCACCACCCCCTGACTAATGCCCAACTAGTTCTTGAGCAGAGGAAGAGAGAGAGGAGAACTCTCACAGTCTTCAAAACTCCTTCTGCATGATGTCATATGGGATGGACTATCCCTTTGGCCAACTTAAGTCAGATGCCCTAATCCTCACAACTCCTTGGACCCTTTGCTGAGAATGGCCTTGGCTCTGTACAACTCTGCTTAGCAGCAAATATAAACATCGGTGTCTTATCAACATTGTTTTTCTCCAAGAACCAAGACATGGCATCATACCAGGCACTCTGAAGAAAACAGTTTATCCCAGCTGAAATGAAGACAGGTGTTTACTTGAATGTGGGTTGTATAATGAATTTTAGTTAACTTGTATGTTAATACTTGTCAAATTGTACAAGTGTTGCTCCTAGAATGTTCTGGAAAAGATATGTCATTTGAATACTATTTGCTGCTGTTTAACCTGATGAAATATATTCTTTCAGAGTCTTTTCTTATGGCACTTGTATGCTCAGCTACTAACATTGTCATGTTTATGTTTGATCTGCTGTTTATCAGTATCTCCTTCAAGTACTCTTCAGAGTACTTGTTTATGCTGTTTTTCAATGCATGCTTATTTCCCGTCTTTTTTTGTAAAGAAATATTCTCTGGTTGCTGGCTTTTTTTGTGTGTGTATTTCATTGATTCAAGTAATATATTATGCTTTAATCTCTTATTCAGACTTCCTTTTCTGTAAATGAGGAAAATTATTTATCTTCTGAGAATTCTCTTACATCTGTGTAAAACTGTTTTTCAGTTTAAATACTAGACTCACAGAAATGTGATCTCAATCTGCACAAGGACAGTCTGTTTCAGTTCACTTTATACATTAGGTTTGTGTCATAGTATACATTTGATAGACTAGATCACATTTCCTACCAGTGACTGGACCATCTGTTCTAGATTGTGTAACTTCTCAAACTGTTCAGGCCCCTGTTCTCATACTTACCTATTCTTTGTACTGTTCTAATGGGATAGTCAAGTGGAATTCATGTTGTGGCTTATAATCTTTTCTTGATTCAAACTGTAACTTCCTTCAGTGTATTACAATTATTTTTTTTTCTCAAGCAAGCTTCTGAATGATCTCCTATGACGTGAAGTTTCATAAATCCCTTTTTAGTCTGAGAAAGCAAGAATTAATTATCAAAACATTGTTACATTTGCAATATGTCATTGTCAGTAAAATTTTTAGTAAAATATCATTAGTATTAGTAAAAATATAATTTTACTGATAAATTAATGCTGCTTTGCAGGTCATTTAGTGTGGCTGCTCCATCTTTTCACTGGGTTATCTTTTTAACATTCAGCTGATAGTGGGTGACTTTGAGACAGCTGTTTATTTGCTGGCAGTGGGAAACGTTATTTTCTCTAATGAGCTCACAAACTTGAGGAATTTATGAAAAATTTTTGGCACTCAGCAATTGCTGGAGCCAAAGTGGTATTAGTGTTGATTCAGGTTGTTATTGTGGGAAGTACTGTATGATACAGAATTTAGAATGGCATAAAATTACAGATCAATAAAAATATTTCTTAAAAGTGAGGAAATAATCTTATGTTAACACAGTTTTAAAGCCATACTCGGTTACCTGTGTAGATCCCCATGGAGACTGATGAAGTTTCTTTGTGAAATTTCATTGCATAAAAAATCCAAATAAGAGTAGGATATCTACTGTTATGCCTTAATTTGTGTCAAAGCATCTCATAGACTGAAATATTGGAATCCAAGAAAAATATGTGAGATGTAACACTAATGCAGAAAATTTTTGTATTCTAAACCTTTGGTCTGGCTTGGGAGGAAGGGAGGTTTTGATCAATCTTTCTTTAAGATTTTTGGATTTGTACTCACGAGTTGCTAGAGTGAGTCTCTGAAGACCGTAGACAGATCATGTTTTGTTTTGGAATATGGGAGTTAGGAAATCAGTATTAATCTGCTTTAGACACTTTCACATTGCTCTAAGTGCATCTTAGTTCCTCCTCATCTAAGTAGAGCTAGTTAAACTACGTCATCTGGTGATCACAGGGTGTGTTCAGTTGGACCTACATGACATGGTTCCTACTGTCACTCTCACTGCACTCAAAGTCAAAATTTTGTAATGCAGCACTGGCTATACTTGCATTAATATTGGAGAAGCATGAGAAATTTTCTTACTATTGAGAGACTAAGTTTGACATTTAACGTACACTTTTTAAGGTCCTGAAAAATTGTTTCGATGTGGTGGCTTAATAATAATTGGAACTTGGGTTTCATGCACGTGTCTGAATACTTTATGCAATTCTTATTTGATCAGTAGGAAATGTTCCATTAACAAACATCTTGAAATGTCACTGATAAATGATTGTGTGTTTGAAGTGTGTGTGTGTGATTGTATTTTGAACCTTGGCTTCTTCAGAGTACAAACCTCCTTGCTTTGCTTCATCAGTGTGGGGAAAAATGCTTGGAACTGTGCAGTTTAACTTAATCCTGTGCACAGTGAATCTTAATTCAGCTAGTACAAATAGACATAGTGTATATAAATAGTAGGTAGTTCATGTGGTGGGTTTTTTTTGGGGGGGGGGGGGGGGGGGCGGGGATCAGGATTTTGTTTTTGGTATATTTGCTAATGCTTAAGGGCGACTGATTTGACAACAATTAAAGCTTTAAAAATGCTTTTGCAGTCAGCAAAGCTCCAACAGAATTTTTGAAATAAGCTTAGTGTAGTTTGCTTTTGTCTATATTTGCATGTATAATCCTTTTAGCAACAGTTCAGCAGTTCATGACGTTGACACTGTCTTGAGCTGCTTTAAATTTCATAGTGTAGAAAAATACAAATGGCTGGAAGTATTGTAGAAGTCATTAATACCAAAACTGTTATTTGGCAGTTCTTAGAGTGGAAACATACAGAAGTTCAATTTCTTGTTCTGTCACTGTAATGCATTTTAGAAACAATCCCTTTGGAGAAAAAATGCCTTAAAGGACAACAAAATGGTAGAGATGTACAAGCAAACTAACAACACCGTTAAGTGAATTTCATTGTAGCATGGAACATAATTTTCAGAGTAGGAAGTATTTACGCTGTGGGGAAAAGTAGTTTTCACAAAACACTGTGATATTTATAATGTCCAATATATCTTGAGAGGTTTTTAGAACCTATGTTATTTTGTCAAATCAGAAGATGCAATATTTGTTGTTTTAGTTGCCACGGTAAATTCCATCCCTTAAAAATAAGAAAAATGTATTAATTTCAGTGGCTGGTGAGATATTTTCAAATCTTTGTATGTGCTTATACTTCTAATATAATAATTCCATATTTATCTTTATTTTCCCTTTTTTCCTTTTTATAAAAATATTGTTCCATATTTCTCATAAGTAATCTTTCAAGAAATAAGGTATTTTAAACTATACGATCTTACTGTAGTTTTGTGAAGACTGCTTGACCTTTATAATGATAAAAATAATTATCTAGAAAATTTTATTTATCAGATCCAGAACAATTATGTTACTTAATTGTGTCAATTTTGATGTCTTTTTTTTAAGCTTAGATTTTAAAAAAATATATTCTGAAAAAAAAAAAGCCCTTGGAAATTGTATGGTTCTTTTTAGAGTTTTGTGTAATTCAAACATTTTTAGACTCTTATGGTATCTTGTTGCCTAGCTGAAATTTTCCATTCTTTGTTTCTGCCTACAACTTAACTACTGGTTTTGAGAAATGACAAAAGACTGTCATCTCTTTAAAAATTAGGTAAATAAGTTTACTATTTTAAAGTAAGGATACTTTTGACACATTGATAACTTCAAAAATAGATGAATGTTAGCTCTTCAAAGCTTCCTGTTTAGACAGACTTTACTAATTGTTTGACATACTGTATTCTAACATTCTAAATGTTACTGTTTATTAACCTGTGTCTATAGTAAAATGAACAGTTTGTGTTTATAGGTAGTAATAAATCAGACATAATCCTGGGATTTAATTTTTCCTTTGGGGAACTCTGGAGTCCCTTCAGTTTGTGAGTGGGCATGCTGAATGCTTAACTCTTCCTCATTGGCAGATATTCACGTCTTAGGCATCTGTCAACATTCTTCTTGGCCCTGGGGTTGACTTTTTAAGCGTTGTGAAGTCCAACATAGGCAGTCAGGAGTTAGTTCTTCCATCAGTAAATTTCTGAATTATGTGGCAAGCATAGAAGTCTTAATTGAAGTAATTATTTTTTATACAGAGCGCTGCATCGCTGCTGGCTTCTTTAAGTTGTATTTCTAAAATATAAAGAGAAGGAAGGAGGAGGGGAAAGGAGCACAATACATTCTTTCAAAATTAAAGGTTGTCTTGCAGAACACTGTGGGCATGAAGACTGCAGGTAGCTCTTGCTGGGGGATTTATGACTATCTCTTGATCATCAGAGAGTTTATCAAAAAGGAGTACAAATGAGTAACACTTAATGAAGAACATATTTCTTTTTCCTTAATGTTACCTGGCCAGACTTCATATATTGTGTAGAGTATTTAGAAACACATAACTATTAGGAGATATATCAAGCTATATGATACTAAACTAAAAGCATAATGCCTAAGCAAAATAGGACGTGTGTAATATAATCAATGTGCTTGAAACAAGGTTACCTAATTTTGATTACAGTTTTTCAAGGTAGCATTAATGCAACCACGCTGTAACTGTGATGTACTTTTTCCTTATGGAATAAATAAGATTACCAGATGCAGCTGGAATTGAGACACGTTTCAAATGGTAAAAGATAGTGGCTGCTGTCAGACAACATTCAGGTTACCACAGTGGGCTTTAAACATTCTTTAAGTAAGCAAATATTTATGTATTGCTGATATTTTTTTTTCCCAGAATGGGTGTCTGATGATTAGTATTAGATTTAAGTTAGTATAGATTATGAGAAAGTATGACTATGAAAAAGTATATTTTTATCACCCATATTTATCTATCTATATCTATTATGTTTTAAATATATGCTTCTGTTTTAGGTTGAGTCAGTTGGTTTTTATTCAGTAGGTAAATTCTTGAGGATGATTTTCTAGTCCTAGTATTTCCATTAATTGCTAGTTGTATGTGTAAAAATGTTTTTGTAGCAGAAGTGGCTTTTGTAGGAGCAGTCCAGGGGCTGTCCTGAGCCTTACACAACTAGTTCTGTCCAACTCCTTGTTGGACCTACTGCAGGATATAGCTTAACACTGCTTTGGTAGAGTAATTGTGAAAACATTTACAAAAGGGCAGAAAACCTTAAACAGAGAAGAATGGAACAAAAAAAGTAATCAATAGCAAAGAAACTCCTTTAGGATAGGGGGAAGTTGGGGACTAGGAAGAAGTCCTACACCAGAGAGGTTTAGGCATGGAACAGGCTCTCTGTGACAGTGATTGTGGCCCCAAACTGCTGGAATTTAGGAACGGTTTGGACAACACTCTCAGACATAGAGTTTGGCTTTTGGGTGATCCTTTGCAGAGCTGGGAGTTGGACTTCATGGTACCTATGGGTCCTTTCTCAATTGACATATTCTAGGTTCTGTTATATTATTTATCTATTTTAAATGGCAATAAATTACATTTTCATCTAGTTGCTTGTCTTTCACTTGTAATGGTAATTGATTAGCAGTCTCACTGTCTAGTCCCATGAGCATTTCATCCTATTTTCTTCCTCTTGTCTCACTTGAGGAGAATGAGTGAGCAGCTATGTGGGAGCTGGGCATTAGCAAAATTTAACACATCATGTTGTAATACAAAACAAAATTTAAGTCAATAGTGTTACTTTTTTTCCTTACAGGCATTGAAGAGTGAGTATCAGTTTCAACTAAAACAGTTTTATGACAAATTTGTACTGGAAAACGTCAGGCTAAAACTGTCCCAGTCTTGTCGTAGCAATGGCTGTGAAATTTTATAGTTATTGTTGCATGTATAACACATAGTTACTGCTATGGTGATAGATAATCTCATAGATGATTAAAGAAAGTATAGAAATTTGCTGTTAACTGGAGAGACAAAGTTGCTTCTTGAAATCAGTTTCTCATTGAGATTCTATAATTCTGCAACATAGCTTACAGCTATTAAAGAAATCTAGTTGGTAAATCTACGAGATACAATATCAGGCTGAAATATTCAATGTTGTTTAAGAGGATGAGATGCCCATGGGAATGTGATTTTTCTTCTGCTCCTTTTAAATTTTGGTCACTAGTGATCATAAGATTTTTTTTTAACCCTGCTGATCAAATACTGACCAAATCTCCATTAAAGTTAGAAGTAAACAAATTTATTTTGTGTTAAATGTAAACAATACTATTATCTGAATCTTTCCTCTATTTGAGGAGATCCAACAAGGAAGAAAAATGCATGTCAGCTTTCAGTTATTTCTTATTATTAATATCTATCATACTTAAACCAAATAATGTTTGTGTATGCTTAGTTACTTGTAAGAGCTGTCCTTTTCTGTGATAAAATGACAATGCTGCAGTTAAATATTTTTATATGTGTTACTGGAGATACAGGCATTTATGTATTTGTCTATATTCGTTCATTGTTTTGTTGAAGTGCTTATTTTCTTGGGGAGAAATAAAGGTATTGCTTATTACTTGTAAGCCAGTTCGTGATCAGTCCTGTTTCTTCATTAAAATATGAATGAAAATGCTTGCAAATATATATCACATTATTAAGAATTTACTTCAATGATCTGTGTAGACATTCACAATTTTTTTTAGATATGACTTTTGATGTTCAAAACAATTTTGTCATTAAAAAAAAATATTATTAATGATTGTTGAAATGATTTAATGTTCTCATACATCCACAGTGACACTTTCTGTAAGAAATAAATTACTCCAGTAAAAACTCAGTTATGGCTGCCTAATTTGTATTTCCATCAATGATTATAATTCTAAATTTTTTGAATCATTAAAATATCATAAGCAGTTCTTTCATGTTTTGTGTCTTATAGAATAGGAACATTTTCTGAACTTTCATTAAATCCATAACTGATAGTAAAGATTCTTACATAATTAAATAGTTCTATTTTTTTTTCTGGTACATATTCCCACCTATTCTAGACTAGAAAATTCTGATACTAATAACATAATTGTAGTATTCTGTTTCATCGTGAATGGCTCAGTAAGACCGATTACACTGTAAAATCAGTTTAATGAAAGGGTGGAAAATGTGACATTGATTTAAATCTGTAAAACATTAACTGTAAGGAAATCTTTTTATCGCAGAGTTGCTCAGACCAAAGTTAATTCTTGCCTACTGGAGTGAAAAATCTGCATAAAACACTTCTTTTTTTATACTTCAAGAAAATCTTGTAATATAATCAGATCTTATTAATCAAAGCAAATTCTTAGTAAAAATATGTGGTCCTAAAAGATAACATGCTGCTATTTTTAAAATATAGGAAAATATTTGATATGTAAGAATTTTATTATCACTAATATCTCCTAATTCATTTGTAACTTTGCATTTATCATTGCCATAGTTTCAGTGTGGGAGAGGATATTGCATGTGGAGCATACTGTCAGAGAGAGTCAATGTTGCTTATTAATGTTCAGTACAAATAGTAGTAATTGGTTTTCCTTTGAATTAAATGAAAATAAAGTATTTTTCCAATAAATGTTACAATTTCTGGAATACTTCTCACATCTAGCTAGGAACATAATGGGTCATTAAGGTTTGTGGAAGGAGTGGAATAACTTATTGTGCATTATCAGGCTGAGAATGTCTTAACTTAGAAAGTTAAAATGTTTCAGCTCCCATCTATGTTATGTATTTTAAGTAACAAGTGCATTATGACTATAAATGAAACACTCCCAGCTGAGATATTATTCAGAGTTCTTCAAAATCTATTTCCTTCTAAATTGCTGCAAATGGCTCTGAATGCCAGTTGTAAGTTCTGACATTTTTTAACAGATGTTACTGGAAATTGAGCTAAGCTGGCAGGAAGGCATATGTACATCTCATGCAATTCTTTTCCTGCTATTCAAATTCAGAACTGGTGCAAGAGGGTCAAACTAAATTAAAAAAAAAAGCTCTCTCCATAGATGTTTGATTGAATATTATATTTTATTACATAAAATGATGCTGGCATGTACAGTTACAGTTTTTATAATATTTATCAGATACTTCTGATTTGGATTTTTGTAAATTGTATCAGGTGTATCATTTTAAGGCACTGTTTTTCATTTTACTATTGTAGATTGAGAGTTGATTAGTTGATTTTCTATCCTCTTTAGTGAGGACAAATTTTTGTCTTCCATTTTTAAAATTTTTTAAAACTCTGAATACAAGTCAAATCAGGTTAAAGTCAATTTAACCTGACCTTAACGTTGCAGTAGCATAAAGAATTTTTGCGGATGTAAAATCTTTTCAGTTTTGTAAGAGGGAAGGAAAGCACTATGAATCAATCAGTTCACATAGGATCATGTGGTATATTTATTTTTGCACTACAATCCATGCTACATCACTGGAGTACTTTGAACTGTGGAGCCAATGTGAGGAAGTTAAAGGACTTTTGTTTAAATCTTAGTTTTACAGTAAAGTGTTTTAATAAGTGAGTCAAAAATAGTTTTGAATATTTTTTAAGTAAAACTTCATAGTATTTTTGTGGTTTTATTTGTAGCTCCTGAAATATTCAAGTGATTTAGTTAGTAACATAGAAAATTTAAATGTGGTGCGATGATTGGTATTGCCTGTAGCTAATGGCAGTATGGCTGAGAAATACCCTTTTATTAAGATCTTGGAAAGATCTCAACACTTCATTGCCTGGTTCATTTTTATATTCCTTGAATTGAAATATACATAAGCCTTCTCTTTTAATTTAACTTGAAATTGATACACGCATCAAGCAATTCTTGCTTGACACAAATACGTAGATAGTTTTATGACATGAGTATTTTTCTGGGACAACATGAAATGAGAAGTTATTTTCAGAAATCTGTTACAGAAGGGAAATTTCCATGATTCATTTCTTTCACGGTTCAAAATAAGTCATGTTTTTCTTTCCTCATTCTGAAGTATTGTAATAACCTGAATAGTAAAATGTTACCATTAAGAAATAAGTGTAGTGTTTTATCACTGCTTTTAATAATCTCTTATTGTTTTTGCTTTAGTCTAACTGCAGGTGTTTGAAATCTACATGAAAATGTATCAGATGTAATGACCCAAATATTTGTTTGTATACTTGTTAGTATATAGTGTATGTGTGTGTATATGTATATATATATATATATATGAAAATTCTTATGTAAATAATCATTTTGAATCTTGCTTTATTCTGTGTGCAATGCATGGAAGAGGTTTCACAAGCATTTCAGTAGTTATAGGTGTAATTTAGGTAATGTATAGTACATAGATGTATGATTGGAAAGCACGGTGGCAGAGATAAGTGAAACATTTTTTCAGTGTATAAGGCAGTGTAACGTGTAGTGCATAGTCGTAGAATGGTTGCTGTTTGATATTAAAAGGAAGTTTTCACTGAGCAATAGGTCAAGTGCTGGACTTCATAGTAACTGACCTGTTTATTGCCTTTCTGAAACACCTAAGATGTTTAAAATAGTTTTAATATTTTTGTTATGAGTCTAATCAAACATATCTTTCAGATGTCAGTAATCCAAGGCAAAATTTTCGTGACTCTGTGATCAAATGTAAAAGATGATTTTTAAATATTCAGGAAATACTCAGCAAATATGAAGCTGGCAATACACTTGTATTACAATATAGCTTTGAAGAAAACTTTGCTTGTCATCTCCTATTTCTCTAGTATTGCCTACTTTTCTCCTATCTGTATTCATCTTTGGCAACATAAGATGCCCCAGTTTTTGGGACAAAAGCCGACTTTGTTTCTATCAATTAGATCATCTTTCTGTTTTTATTCTTACTAATAATGTATTTTGAAGTCATAAATGAATGAGCATATCTGGCTTAAAAACTTTTAGGAAACTTCTTTTCTGATAGCTCGCGTTTAGTTTATCAGTCCATCAAGGCAATTTTTTTTTTCACAAATAATAGTCAAAATTTACTGTATGATTTTTTTGCTTTGTTGATTCTAATTTTTGAATTCCAAAATAATCCTTGTTATATTTGTTACATAGAACTATATTATAATTGTATAGGAACTAGGTTTTGAATAGCTTGTAGCTCCTATGTTTTAGCAGCTTCAGCGATTCCCCCCCCCCCCCCCCCCCTTCATTATACTTCAGAAACAATTATTTTATGAAAATAAAATTAATGGGGAATAAAGTTTGAATAAAATGAAAGTCTAAACTGAAGTGTGAATGTGTGAATGTCTAAATTGTTTTACTCATTTGCATTGATGATTAAAAAGTGGCTTCATGGAGGAATATTAGTTGTTGAGGTTTGAATAAGATTTTAAAATTCATGTGACTTAGGAAAAGCTACAGCTTTTAGTGGGACTTGTGTAGCTTACATTACATTGAAATGTAGTAATTTCAGTTGGCCAGGGATTGTGCACCATGCCAAGGATTTATATCAGGTGCTAAGGTGTCTACTAGTTAACTTGTGGTGTGTAAATATGTAGATATAAAAATATCTTTTATGCAGTCTGGCATGCAATGTGCATTATGTATAGAAACAGCAATGACGTAGATTGTAAATCAAAGGTATAACATTTCTAGTATATATATGGCTTTGAAGATATGCCAGTGACTATACCACAAACACACAGGTTGACTGAAAAAAAAACATTTTGCGTATTAATGTAGCTTTGTATTTATGGACATACAAAGTATTCTGCACAAACAAGTGGTGTTAATGCTTGCAGTTAATACATAGTTGAAGATCACTCCTATGGTGACCAGAAAGATTCAGCCTGGTAGTTGTCACTGTTACTAAATTGCATTCATAAAGAAGGAAAGAGTACCGTACTAATGTAAACACTTGTTTATATTTTCTGAATTTGCTGTAGGCTAGCTTCTGCTTCTTTAGAGTTTTCTACCTGTGAACTCAACTGTACCAACTCCTGGCACATACAATGAACCACACATAGCTCTCAAGTCCTTCTGCAAAACATTAAGCATGAAAAAGATCGCATTTGGTTAAACTGCTTTTTGATGTGCTCATGACTACAGGCTAGAAAGAACAAGAAGCTTGCAATTAATCCAAATACTGGCATTCAGGGCACATAACATAATATTGGTAAGACTGGTATTCTAGGACAGTAGTAATTAATCTTGTAATTGAAAATACAGTAAATATGAAATTAATGTGAAAGGAAAATAAGAATTAGGGAAAATGTACATATTGAATTTTGGCCAAAGGGTGTAAATATGCTTTCCAACTCAACTTTATTTTGGGTTCCTAGGGAATCTGAACATATTTATATACGCAAAATAATTTATAATAGTATATTTGGCTTACTTCACTTGCAGGATTCCTACCTAATGAAGAAACAATATAAATAGCATCCGTGGTTGATGGATTTCTTTTTTTGGCATTTAGGGCTAGTATTAAATAAATCTGCTTCTCCAAAACACAACCTCTATGGTTAGGAGCATAAAATACTAAAGATGTCATCTTTGTAAGATTTTACTAAGGTCAATGCATGAGTAGTGAACTACATTTTGACTTTTCTGGGAAGTTTTTTTCTCACACCAGTTCAGTAGTTTTAAGTGAATAAAAGGGCAAGGGGCAGTATATCTCTGTAAAACGTGTTTTCATTTTTTTTAAAGGTTTTTTATTTTTTTAATTTTTATCCTCACGTGCTCATATGTCATGCCAGTCATCTGCAACTGGTTTTCTTGGAGTTCACTTCTTACTCTTGACAAATTCAGCAGTTGTATTTTTGTGGGCCAGTTGCTTGTGCCATCTAGATAAATCATAGAATGGCTTGGGCTGGAAGCTTCGACTCCCAAAAATCATCGACTTCCAATCTCCCTGTTGTGGCCAGGGTTGCCATGCTACTTTACCTGCCAGTATTAATGCCCTCTACTTTAAAGTGTGAAATATTCACAGATACTTTCTGAATGACACTGTAATGTGAATGTCATCCTAAGATTTAATAATATATGCAGTCTCAGACATCATGCAAGGTATGAATAAGCTAATTTGATAGTGACTTCTGAAGGTCTATATTATTAACTTTATTACAGTGTAGGAGTGAAAATGAAAACTGTGTTGCAAGCTCACAGAAATATACTGACTATTTTCAGGCCTTGCATTTGGTAACATTTTGACCTATGGTATTGAAAATGATATTTTTAAAAATGTGTGTTACAAGACATTTAGATCTTCTGCTCTTTGAAGTTTACCTCATCTACAAAATCAAGATTTTTTTTATACTCCTGGCCCTACTGTAAAGGGCCAGGAAAGTAATAAAGGAAAAGTAAATGCTTGAGAGCTATGGAAATTGATAACTTTTTATTCCAAATGAGTAACGGGTTTTACATAATTATGTTTTGTTGAAGTGAGCTTAAAAGCAAAACTAACAAGCTTTGACTTTTTTTTCTTGTCATATAAAGAAGGTAACGTTTGAATTACAGCGACATGAAATTTGGTTTCTTTTTCTGCATTTAAAATTGAAAGAGCAAATTATGATTTGGGAAAGTTATATAAATACCAGAGAAGAAGTAGAAACAGAATGGTGATGAATCAAAGCTTTTACCAACTGTTTTTGGAATCACAATTTTGAGGCTCTTCTGCTTTCCTATGTAAATTCTTATTGTATAGCCTATTTGCTTTTTGTTACAGTTTCTGTATCTGTACTTCCAGTTAATAATCCTTTAAAATATATTTTTCACTTGCTTAATATATCTTAGAGTTTTAGAACATATTATGACCTGGTTCTGTCTAAGCTGTCATCCACTGAAAGGAAATATTTATGTGGCTGATGAAAAATTTGATAATTATATGCCAAAAATTTGTTTTTCGGAGTTTTTGTTATTGTTTTCTATTTATGAGGGTTGCTCTGAAAGTATAAAGTACAATAAATGTATTTCATATTCTTACACAAAAATTCAAAGAAGTTACTTTTTAAAATATGTTTTGTTTAACATTACATAGTTTTAAGAGCGAAGCTACAATGTTAAAATGAAATTCAGGGATTCTTTGTTTTCTTGAACTTCTTGACCTTATGGCTATCTAAAACTGCCTGAAGGGAGGTTATGACTAGATGAGGATTGGCCTCTTCTCCCATGTAACCAGCAGTAAAATTAGAGGCTCAAGTTGTGCCCAGAGAGGTTCAGGTTGGATATGAGGAAAAATTCATTCTCTGAAAGTGTAGTTAAGCACCGGAACAGGCTGTCTAAGGAGGTGATTGAATCACCATCCCTGGATGTGTTCAGGAAACATTTAGATGATGTAGTAAAGGACAGGGTTTAGTGGGGAAATATTAGTGGTAGGTGGACAGTTGAACTTGGTGATCTTGGAGGTCTTTTGCAACCTCTGTCATTGTTTGATTCTGTGATTCAATGTTTGTTTTTTTTTTTTTTTTTCACTTTTCCTGATTCTTGTAGAATGCATTTACTTTTGCAGCTATAATGTAAAAAATTCTCTATGAAACATGTAAGTTAAGAAATATAACTTTTTGTGTTTCTGTAATAACCATAGATGTTTAATTTTACAGGAGTTTTGGTATTTATAGTTTTGTTAGTGTAATCTGTGTTCTTTATTTTCAAAGAAAGTGTAAAACTTGCCTGACATGCAGAAACCATAATTGACTGTAGATCATAAGTGCTAATGCTGTTAGGGTTCATGTGAAGTAAATGAATAAAATACAATTTTAAATGAGTTGTTTTCAAAAGGCTAATATTTTTCTATTCTCTGTAATTTTCAGGTCAAGTAAACTACTGAAAAACTACATAAACACCATAAATCAGTCCTTCTGACCAACCGCAGAACACCAGCAGCTGCTGAAGTAAGTAAACTTCCTAGATTACTGTAATACTGTAATTTTTCTTTTGGTTTGAAATTATTGAATGACAAAGTGTTGATGCAGCCAAATTCTTATACAATCTTATCTCAGCTAAACTAAAAAAAAAAAAAAAAAAAAAACCCTCTCCAAGGAAGGCCAGCTCTGACTTTCTAAATAGTGCAATGATATCTATAGAAATAACATATTGCAGTAAAGAAAATACAGTGTTTTACTTCAAATATTTTATGAATGCAAGATTACAACAAAAACATTAGTCTGTTTTGATAAAGAGATATACTGAAAACGTTATTGTTTAGTGTCAAAGAGATTAAGGAAACTTGCTGCAGCTTCTAACAGACAACTACTAGCTTTTTGTTTTCAGCATTTCCATTAAAATGGCACTGGGGCAGGGATAACTAACCTGTAGCCATAGACATGTAAACATAAGTTAGTGGTTTAGATACCTTTATAGTTAGGGGAAAAAGTGTATTTTACTTGGTCTAAAGTAGATCTGAAATGCATGTTACAAATGTTCAATTAACTGAAGGGCGGCAGATGGAACAAGACTTTTATGTCTTATCAGACACTTCTGTGTATTCTATGAATGAAGTTTTTACAGTAATTTCGGCCTTTTAATGGTCTCTTTAATGTCATTACTTTTTTAAAAATATATATTTTTTTTCAAATGGGGGAGTACTACTCTGCTTCATCTGTTACATCACAGCCATTTAGTCCTCGTAACTAGACCATCTCATCCAAACACAATACAAAAATAAAGATGATAGTGTATCTGTGTAACTGAGCTGCCTAGAAAACCAACAAATCATATTTTAGTAGATCATTAATTGTATCATCATCTTGCTCTAGAAATAGGTTACATAAAACAATCTTCTGTCTAATAAAATCTCTGAAAGTAAGTATTTCAGGGTATTTTAATTACACTCATAAATTATTTTAATCTGATTGAGTGATAGAATTGGTGCAGTTACTGAACTGCAAGACATTTCACACTACTTTATAGAGTTGATTAAAAAAATAGATATGTTAGGAAATTTCTAGGACCACGTTAATTGATGCGATACTTTGAAAAACATTTGACTATTTATTTCACCGGAGACTGCCAGATGTAAAAGTCTCTGAGGAAGCACTTGTAAAACAACTGTGGAAAGGCTCTTGTTGATACATTCTCATTTGTGAGGAGTCATAAGAAGCCATTAATACATCTGAAGGAAATTGCATTGCGGGCTTGGATGCACTGTGAACAAGTCATGGGAAACACTCAAGATTTTAGGAAAGGCCTTATGGGCAGAATGGAAGTAGGAAAGAATAGGAAGCCCTGTAGTAGGGAAGAGTAGGACAGCTACTGAAAATCTCTACCAGCTGTCTGAATCAACTTCTATCCTTGATGGTTATTGCTGGGTTATTTGTCCATGTGTTCTAATAAACAGCAGTATTAGAATATGTAATTAACAAATAATGATAGCTCTGGTAACATTACTCAAATATCAAGTGTGGTTAGCTGCAGCACCATTGCTATTTTTTCTTAAATATTGCTAGTTTTTTTCTTAAAATATGTAAATAATTATAGCTAATTTAACATGAAAGCAGTGTATTTATGAAAGAAAGTTCCAGCAATGAAATGGATTCCTGATTTCTGATTTTTGATTTTTGCAGTAAAAATGAGAAACAAAATCATTTTAGAACTATGAAGAATAACTTGGCTTTTTTTAAGAAAGTGTATTCTGAATAAACAATAGATGTTCATTTTTGTTCACTTCTAGCTGTCATACCTGTTTGTCAGTTAGCCAGCTAAAAGGGTGACTTTCTTTTTGACTGATTTTGTATATTATTATTTCAGCATAATTACTTATTAATCAGATTTTTTTAAAAAAATATTTTATTCCTTGAGAAATAACAGATCACTTTTTATTGTGTCATATTTCAATATTAATTGACTGGTCTAAGCTTGATACATTTTAGTACTGTTTTTGCATCCCAGACCTTCAAGAGACAACTTATGTTTATCTTTATGCTTGTGTTTTCAATAGTTAAACATTTGTTCAAAAGCAGTGGGTAACTGTTGGTATTATTACCATCTTATAGAATATCAGATATCGAAATAAGTTCAGTATTGTAGTAAATAATTTTTTTTGAATATAATCACATTTAAAAATACATCTATAAATAATGAACCACTATAATAAAAACTATTTAAAATATCAATGAAGAGTACTGTAATGTATAAATTAATCTTTATTATATTATCCTGTAAAGGAATGGATACTAAAAGAACATGCAATAATATTTCAGAATGTTTTGCCCTGCTGTTGTTAGTGCACATGGATAAAAAAAAATAAAAATTTTAAACTTAGTCCCATTCTTTTGAAGGGTCAGTGGATCAAATAATGCTAAATATAATTAAAATAAAGTAATTCAAAATCCAAATATTTTTAAAATATCCTTTATACTTGGCATAAATTTGATGCAGAAATTATATTCATTCTAATATTGAAAAGAATAAAAAAATTAGGTGATCTGTGTACTTTCATATATGATGAAAATTTAATATTTAGCCTTATTTCTGCTGACACCCTTTGAATATGACACAAGGAAGACTGCACATGAAACCATATTTGTCAGAAGCAGAAAATTATTTTTGTTAGGCTAAGGGATACAGCACACGTATGTATCACACTGAATGTGAGAGAGATGATGTGAAAAATAGAACAAAAGCCTTTGGGAACTTGAATCCTTCCTCAGATGATGTCTAAATAAGTATTTTCCCTAACAGGTCACATTAAGAAGGGCTTTTGTATCTGAAAATGATCTAACTTCTCCAGTTCAAATGAAATTGTCTAGAAAATGACAAACTCTTCATACCAATTTTGTAGCTATATATTTTGCACAGAATCCAAAGCCCTTTGGGTGCATAGGCTATAGAACAGGATTACTCATAAAGTACAACACATTCACGAGCATAACAAGCTTCAGAATCTGCTTGTTTTCTTTGCCAATAATTTACTTTTCAGTTTCATCAATTGCAATTTTTTCATGAATTATGTTTTTTGAAACTGAATTTCATCTTCCCTTGGTATGTTGTGAGCATACTTGCATCCACTAGCGTACAGGTCAAGTTAATGATAGTCTATCAGTTATAGTCTATCTATAGTCTATAACTGATGTAACATGTAGAGAGAGTATAGATTTGCAAATGTTTAATGCATCACGCACATGTCTATTGAAACATGCATACTTTTATCTCTGTGCCTGTTTTGGAGCAGCTTACAAATGACGGTGCTCTTTGCAATGCTCTCAGTGGACTAAAAAATAATCCAGTTATTGTAATCTACCATGGATAAGAAGAAAGTTTCTGAACTATAAAGTAAGCTAAATTGTCAGGTTTAATCCACGGTTAATCTGTAATGATGTAAACTGGCTGGCTACCATTAAGCTACTGACAGTCCTTAAGAGGACTTAATTATGTATAGTCTTTTATGGCCACCAGTGCACCAGTGTATTACTTTTGGAGAAGAGACTCCTTGCTGATTCCGACCTTTACCGAATCTTTCAATTGTCAAGCCCCCAAGATGTACTGAGATTGATTACTCAAAATTGCTTGGATTAAAAAAAAACAAAAACATCGAGAATAATAAACTCAATTCTTTAGAAAACATTGGAACGCTTTAATCCATGAAGTTATTTTTGTTCTAGTGAAGTGTGGATGTTTTATTGTTTACATGCCATTAAAATGTTGTTCCGGTCTACATGTGAGGATAAATTAGTAATTTGAAGATCTAAGAATTTTGTATTCTATATATATAGTTAGTACTTTAGGAGATACTAATTTTTTTTTTTGGGGGGGGGGGGTAAGGAATAGGCCCCTTGTTTATCTTTAACAATATCCTCCGTGATTCCTTTTCTGTAAAACAGAACAGGAAAAAAAAACAAACTACACAAATCCCCCCTCCCTAACTTTTCTTGGTGGTTTAAGATTTAGAGAAAAAAGTAAAATAACAGTATTCAGTAATGACTTTCCAAAAATGCTATAGATAGTAAATGTTAAAAGATAGTAAATGTTGAAATGTTATAAGGTGTTGTACCTCATTTAAAACTGTTTTCTTATCTCTTTACTTTTAGAAGGCCCTATAATTCAAACAAAAAAGAATTGCTTTCTATTATTACTTAAAGCTTAATCTTATGCGTGATGTTCTTGTTTTGTTCATTTTACATTTCCATCAACACTGAAAACTCGATCTTCATGTAATCAAGTGTTGCATTTCTCTCTGCTGGAAATCTCCCTTCAGGAAATTGTGAAATAAACATCTGAGGTAGATAACTGTGAGGGGTATGGTAAAACTGTTTGCTGTCAAATATATATAATAAAACACTATAACAGTAAGAACTTTCTAGGGAGAGCCAGCTAAGAAGTTGGATAATTAAAATAGGGATCCCAGCTGCTCACGAATTTCTTGAAGCTTTGTATTCTCTTTCTGAGCATCCTATATGGAGAATTGTTTAGCATGCTAAGACCAGTCACCATTTTTATATTGTTTTTGTTTGATTTTATCTTTTAACTACTTCAGTTAGAAAAACTACCAAGATGATTTCAGTTACGACAGTGTGCTACATTAAAAAAAAAACCTGTAATCAATATTTGAAAATACTGTCAGCACATTTTAAATGTAGTGGAAAAGTAGCATTTTAGATATCACCTTATGGAGCAAATGGCCTTATTTGGATTAAGCAGCAGTAGGAATGGGAGTGTTCTAGAGGATGCACTCTGAATTACTAGCAGAGTTAAAGTTCGTGAAAATGCAGAGTATAATTTGATGAATTCAGAATTTAGAGTGCTTAAGTCAATCAAACAGCATGCTAAACTTTCTTTGGTGGAAAAAATAAAAAATGAAAACAAAGAGGTTCAGAAGATATCAATGCAAAGAACTAAGTGGGTTTTTAAGGAAAAAGAGAGAAGTGCCTTTGAGAGAAATGTTTTAGACGTGTAGAACAGCTGAATAAATGACCAAGCCTTAGGAGAACAGAGGGGAAAAAATCAATGATAGTGTGATAGAGATGAAATGAAACTAGAAACAAACAAAAAGAAGCTCAGGAATGAATTTGAACATGATTTTGTGAAAGACAGGAAAAATGCAATCAATGAAAAACAACTTGCACAAGTTACGTGATTTTATTAATAATGTTTAGATCAAATTTAAATCTGAAGGAAGGAAAGTGTAGGAATGGTGTTAGTAATGATGGTGAATGTGGGTGGAATGTAAAAGATTGCTGATTTTTTTGTCATTTGGAAATTCAGCTTTGTTACTAATGGCAAAATAGAATTCTGAGTAATGTTTCTTGAAAAGGTTTTCCAGTTCCCATATGGGAAGATTTTAACCATTCTAAGTGTGAAATATGCACATGGAAGAGTAAATGGTATTCTGAAAATGGCTAAGACTTGTTAGTATTAGCATTTATTTCACTTTAATGAAGTCTCGGGAAGATTATTTTGATTAAAAATAACTCTTCTTTAAAAATTGAACTTAATCTAATTTTCAATATGTGAATGAATGTGAAAAGTTAAAATAATAAAAACAAGGACTATAGAAAATCTGCAGATTTCGAGTGATTTAGTAACTGGATTGCTTCTAGCTCTGTTCTCTCTGCAAGCATATCTGGTGTAAGCAACTAATTGGCTTCTATTTTCATGTTTTTCATTTTTAGTATATTGACGGAATTATTGCTTTCACACTGAATTGTTAATAGAACCAGTTTGAGGCCATATTAAATGTAGTATGCAACGTGTGCCCCAGTTAACTGAAGAACAAAGGCTTACAGGTTGACTGTTTTGTAACTGTGGAATAATGGCCAAAATTCTTAACTTACAGACTGTAAATCTACTATGTAGAGGTTACAGCTACTGTCTTTTGCATGACATTGCCTTCAAATTATGTTATGGATATTTTCATTTTTTAAAACAGCCACTTAAACTCTGAAAAATAAAAACAACTGCCCAACAATTGTTACAATTTGCAGTGTCAGATTTCTCATATTTTGTTTTTGGTTAAGGGTAATCTTAGTATTTTACTGAATGCTTACATTTTTTCCTCTATTTACACAAGATTTTTTTTTTTAATTAAAAAGAAAATGCTTTGACATAATTAATTAGAAAATGAGAATAATGCATTTATGATTATGGAAGAATAAGGGTTTGAGAAACAATAATGATGCACATATTTTATTTACTGTGTGCAAACCTTCTAAATGAGAGTTAGGTGATATTTACTGTGTAGCTCCAGCCAACCTAAGAGTAAGAACTGATGTTTGAGAGGTGATTGTCAAGATGAAAGCAGATAGAGGAGCTAAGGAAAAAGGCAGCTAACTTATGCCTAGCTGAAATGAATGTAGGATACCACAAGTAATATTGTGTATGGGATATTTAGTTGAGGTGTCATACCGTACATACTGCATGTTAAGCTTCTGTTAGGCTTTTTTCAGAAAACATGAGAGGAAGGAGTGCTTCTCCCTGATCCAGAGACATTTTTTGTCTTAAGAAATATTAAGAAAACTTAGAGAAGAGCATGCTAAGAAAAGTTAGTCCCTTGATTTCCTCTGAAGAGATTTGAAGGGATTCCTTTGAAGAGATTCTAGAGATATCTGACTGAAATACCAGTTGTATAGTGATAATTAAAGATGGAGAGGAATTTAGGGTATTTCTCTTAAGTGAAACATAGGCTGGTCCTACCACTCATCTACTTCAGTTTTCCAGTCCCATGATTCTGTGGGAAAAATATATATATACTGGAAAAAAGACTTAAAAAGACCCATCAAGTTGAAATTTATTTGTAGGCTAAACTTCCGCCATGCCTCCAAATTCTTATAAGTCAGTTTCTACTCAGGACGGGAAGTACTCCACCCGACTACTGTATGTGTTGCACTTTGCGGAGTGTCCCTGGTTACCTGTATATATGCAGTTGCAAGACTGCACAGTTCAACTTCTTCATCTCCTCTACCTCTGTTATTTCACATCCTAGTTATATTCCCTCTTCCTTCAAACAAAGCAGTCCCATTACAATACCATTTAAATTGGCTGCTTGAGACATAAAATTTTGTTAGGTAGAGATAATAAAAATTTCCACTGTCTGGCATTTATGACACTGGTTATTTCTTGAGACTACAGTGCTTTGAAAATACATGTTGTATGAGCACTAGAACAGCAGTAAAGCCAAATGCAATGGAGGCTTTCTGCTTACTAAGGTATTTAGCTCCTAGAAGATTTTTGCATGATTTCATGTGGGATTTAAAAATGCATTTTAAGAGATAAATTACTCCATTAACTTTACAATAGGTAGCTATTATTTTATGCTCATCTAATGCTGTGATACCATATGGCAATGGAGATCCGTGAGCCTCTAAATGCTTTACATTTATTTTTGTCATTTTGTAGTAAATTATATTGCTGGAAATAAGTGGTGTTTTTTTCTTTTCGTTTTTTTTCTTTTTGTTTTTATTTCTTTTCATTTTTTTTCTGGAACTACAATGGTCACAGTTGGATATTTCTTCTTTCCAAACTTAATTTTTTGAAAAAATATTTGTTCTGCTTGCTTTTGGGTTAATAGTATATGCTAACCCTGTTATAAGAAAACATGAATTTTTTTCACAGACCATTGGCATTTCATGCACAAAGAGTGTCCTTTCTTTGTCAATGCTATAAACAGTATGTTTTCTATATGTTTTAGCTTTATGATAAAAAGAAACCTTCTATCTTGTGTATTTGTCTTTCTTATTCCTTCATAGCATCCATATAGATGGTCTTATTAAAAAATGTAATAATATGCACAGTGTTTAAAAACCAGCCCAACTCAGAATCTGTTATTTTTATAACATTTTAATTAATGATGAAATCCCTTATAATTTCTGATTTGCATTTAAGATGAATTCTGTTTTACAAACTTCTGAGTTGCAGTTACTTTTTTTTCAGGTTCAGAGTTGGATTTTTATAGTCACAAGGATGAAAATGTAATTTAAACATGACTTATTCAGGTCCTGTGTTCTCGTAGTAACAAGCATACTTCATTGTAATGGGCACTTTGCATCAACAGTGGCCCAAAAGCTCTTTGCTCTCTTTACAGTCCAGACCACAAAAAGTTAACCTGCTGCATGGATGGCCAGCCGTAAATGCTAGTTTTATTTCTCATACGTATCTGCTATTCAAAGGCTAAGCTTAGAAACATAAATGTTCTCTGTCATGTTGATTAATTGAAAGATATCTGTTAACAGTAATAGCACCAAAGTCAGAAGTTTCATGCCTTCATATTTGCTTGACAACAAATTCCTAAGTAATAATGTAATATAACAGCTTCTACTGGCTAATCATTCCTGTATGTATAAAAATCTGGATGGATTTCCTAATAAAAATAGAATGCTGTTAATGAACATCTTTTTAGAAGTATGTATCATGAAGAAATAGAGAACTCTAAAGCTTTTAAACTTAAAATGGGTTACTTTTGTATCTTCTACAAGTACGAAAGGTATCCCAGCTATTACTTTGATACAGTCTATGTGCTTGGGCAATGTGAACAAATAGGTTATGCGTCAAGTCTGAATTAATGCATATCTGACTGAGCAAATGAGAAAATGGAAAAGGAATACGAATGTTTAGAAAAAACTGCAGTAAAATTTTAAGCAAGTCATCTATGGTATTTTGTATCAGCAGATTCTCTAAGCTGCTTGTGCTTAATACATTAAAAATGATTTATAGAGGTCAGTTATGTTTATTTCATCATTAGAAGCTGCACCATGAAAGAGCAATGTATAAACAGTTGTTTTAAGATAGTCTAGTCAACTCCTCTAACTATTACTGTTGGTTGCCACTGGTAAGGGGGAAAGGCCAGTCTTTCTTTTAAAGTAATGTAATTATGTAATGTGGAAGTTTCTCATATGAGTGCCACAAACCTACATTTGCAGATTTTATTCTTACTGAAAATTATGTGAGAGGGGTTGATAATTATCAATGCTTATTTTGGTCAGTTGCAACTTCTAGCTGTTCTATCTATATCTATGTCTATATAAATATCTATATCTATCTCTCTCTCTCTATATATATATCTGTATTTATATATATAGACATAGATATATTTCCTAATAGCAATTTTAACTGTTCATTTTTGTGCAAACTGAGATAGCAGGGGAATATCATGCTCAACATGGCAGAATCTGCTTTAGAAATAAGCCTTAACTTATTGTCTGAGTATGGGTTCTTTTTCAGTTTTCATGACTCTAGAACCATTGAAAGAAAGAAGTCTGATTTTTCACCCCCCCTACCCCCATTCCCTGAAATACGCTTGTCATGGAAGTTTCTATATCTACTGATTAACAATTGAGAACTTTGTTTTGTTTTTTTTTTTTTTAAATACTTTTTTTTGATATTGCATCTTGCAGTTCTTAAGCGTTATATTTGTTACTTACATAATTTTTGACCATGGATTTTTTGTTTTAAATATTATTTAAATATTCTGAGTTATTAGTCTGAGAAGATAGATAATGAGATAGAGAATAAGAGATAATTTAAAAGGCAGATTGAACTGTATTTGAAAATAAAATGGCACCAGAAGATTTTACAGCCACCTATTATTCATTAAAAAAAAAAAGTAAATTAAGGACCTACTATTCATTTAGTATTTCTCTTTTTTTTCTTAGTTGTAGGCTATTTCTGACAAATTAATCATAGTGTGTTTCATTTGGGAGAGAATCAAATAAAAGCTTTACTTTCCTACTGTCGTTGCTAATGAATTAAGTAAAGTGAGAAGAAACATCCATGCGATTCCAAAACAGGCAGCTGTAGATACTTGAGAACTTGTACTTTTAGGTGGAATGGGATGACACAAATAATAATCAAGTTTTCTTCCACCATTCCCTGCAGTGTTTTTCAAAATGCCTCAGAGAATTACAGAGTGATTTTTTTGTTGTACTGGACCTTAAAGATCATCTAGTTCCAACCCAGTGCCACAGGAACGGACAACTTCCTCTAAAACATATACATGCTTGAGTGTCATATTTTTGTTTCTGTACTTCAAGATCTGATTTTGCTTTCTGTATCTTTAAAGGACCTTTTTTATCTGAACGTCACTGCATGAAAAGGAAGTGAAAAATTAAAATCTATTTCTACTCTTAAACATATGTCAATCTATGAAAAAATCAAAATCTGATGCATTGAGAATTTGGCATGTGCCTCTAGCATCCAGCTGCTTAAGTTCCTCACATCTTGCTGTTTAAAAAGTCAATTTATTTTTTACAGAACTTATGTTCACAGATAAATTTGAGACTATCACAAAATGAGACACAGTAATCAATTTAAACTCAGCAGTTGCCTGCTATTAATTGCCATTTACTCACATTTAAATGCAAAGCTCATGATAGCTCTGATTCATAAAATGTTAAAGATACTTTTAATGGGGAAAAAGGCTTGAACTCTGTATGTGGCAATAAGAATTTGTATTACTTCTCAGGTAGGCGTCTTACAATTCTGTAAGGGTTTCCTTCAACACAGGCTCATTATTGTGCTTTTAAAGCTAACCAGGGAGGTATTTCTCAATTTGCATGATAGTGCATATATTTAATATAACATGTTGAACTGTAAGTTACAGGAAAATCAGATAATTTAAATAACCTGTGTTTTATTGTGTTTTTGTTTATGTTTATCCTTAGAAAACATTAACTAAATAAAAATCATGGGTTCTGCAAATTCAGAGTACTTGCTTTGGTGTAGTAGCAGTATTTGCAGAAGTAAGCCCTACTTGCATAACCTTACATTTAAAGATGTCATTGAGACAGTCATGTACATCTCTAACCAGCACTTACTCTGGAATTATAAATGATTTGTGCATTTTATTAGTGCAAATTAGAAAACTGAGAAAACATAATAAATGGAAAGCAACTTGCCCCAAATCTCCAATTGTTTATCAAGTTTAAATAGTACCTATGTAAGTACTTATATGATTTAATACTATTTATGTAAGTATAATAATTATATATATAATTCTACTGAAATCTAAATAACAGAACTACATGGTGTTCAGATCATGAAGAAAGACCACTTTCTTGTTTCATCCAGAACTATATTAGAATGGAATCTAATTAAATCTGCTTCAGAGAGTTACAAGAAAAAGCATTTGGATACTGGATCCAAATAAAAAAATACATTCTGTTAATGTCTTCCTACGTTTAGTTTTTAAACAGATCAGATGTTGCTATTTTATGTAATAAATAGACAATTAGAAACATTAATAACTGTATTGTTTTATACCCAAGGAATAATCAGTTCCGTGATTCACTGAGGAAGTGATTTATTTCAGAAAATGTTTCATGATAATTGCAGTATACCCAGACAGGTTGTAGTGATGTGACAGACAGTTAACAAACAATAATGGGATGTGAAGTTAAAAGTGTTGCTGTATAAGCATAAGAATTTTGCAAAGGAGAGAGTCCAAGAGAAGTTAGTTCCTTAACCTTTAACTAATGATATTGAGAAGTGAAATTTCAAGTAGCTCAGTAAGACCAGCTTAGTAAAAAGAAGTAAAATTCTAGCCCCAGGAATCTGTAATCAGACATTCAGACAGATCAGGCATTTATCCTTTGACGTTCAATAACAGATAAATACAGAGTTAAGATCCGGAACAAATTAATGCATTGTTATCAACAGATAGTACACTATGGTTCAATCATTTGGAGCAAGTGAGAATTGTTAGATTATTTTTAAGGTAACTGAACAGAACGTTTTTTTGAAGAAATATTTTTGTCTCTCGACTATCTTTGCTTTTTTGCTCTTGGTTATGTCAGGTAGTTTTGTAAGTGATAAGATCATACCTCTTTCTAGAAACCTTGCATCATATCCCTCAACCACAGCAGTATTACTCCCTCAGTTTTATTTTTAAAATTTAAATGATTTTTTTTAAAGGGAAAGATATTTGAAAGGAAAACAGCAAAATATTCATTAATGTAAAAGTTCTAAATGAATGTATTGGTATTGATATCTTGAATGTCTCAAACCAGGATGAATACACCAGTAAATTCTACCTCAATGAGAGCCTTATATGCAAGTATATAAAAGTTAGTGATGTCATGACAGGTCATTAAGCATACTTTTTTCTTGGTCTAAATTTGTCTTGAATGAAACATGCATTCTGTCTGTATTAGAAAACTTAATGACTTCATCCTCAGTCTAGGTGTGCACACATGACAGACTGTCCAGTCTGTTTAGCTTAGTGTCATGTCTTTATAGGTGGTCATTATGTGTTTGGCCAGTATATGCCAAAATAGAAGATATGGAGAAACTTCAAAGCAAAGAGTAAGAGAAGTCTATTGATATCACTCTTAATTATTTGAAAAAGTGCATATGCATATACAGAGAGAGAGAGTTAATGAATGAATGAGTCATGCAGCACAAGAGCACTTCCATCTAACATATTTGCAATTTAGAGCACATTATTTTGTGTCAAATTACATTTCTTGACGACTAGATACAAATTCATAGGAATGTTAATTTTGTGGGATGAGTGTGGACTTATTTTGGTATGTAACAAAGTGATAATGACACTTGTAATTGATCTTAAAATTTAGTGGCAAGAAAATGTGGCAGTAGTATCTGAAAAACTCCAGCATAATAAAGGAACAAGACAAATGAATGTCAAGAAATGTCTTGCATAGCAAGCTTTTCTTTTCAGAAGAAGATATCCAAGAACTCAGTTACTATAGGTGTTACAGGTGATTATCATAGAATAACAGAATCATAGAATGGCTTATATTGGAGGGGACCTTAAAGATCATCTAGATCCAACACCTCTGCCATGATCAGAGTTACCAACCACCACATCAGGCCACCCAGGATCCAAACAAATCCGGCCTTGAATATCTCCAGAGATGGGGCATCCACAGTGTCTGTGGGCAACCTGTTCCAGCACCTCTCTACCCTCTGTGTGCCCCAGATTTCTTCCTAACATCTAATCTAAATCTCCACTCTTCTAGTTTAAAGCCATTCCCCTTTGTCCTATTATTATCTGACCATGTAAAATATTGGTTCTTTTCCTGCTTTTAAGCTCCCTTCATGTACTGGAAGGCCATTATGAGAGGTTCACCGGATCTTCACAAGCCTTCTTCAAGTTTGTTTGTTGTTTATGAGTTGTATCTTGAGGAAAATCTATTACTTAATTCTCCTACGGCACTGGATACTGTAATGAAGTATACAAGAATACTTCCTATGAATGTCTTGTAAAATTTACTGTAATAACCTATGCTTATGAGTTATTGTTATTAATATTAATTGATTTGCAACAGCAGATTGCATAGATTTGGACTTTTTTTTACTTTTTTACTTTGACTGTTACTTTTATTTTTTTTATTATATTTGCACCTGGAAGTCTCAGTTAGGGATTCCATTGTGATGTACAAACATCCTAAGATACAGCAATTTCTTAAATGAGTGAAGTCAGTGCTCAAACATATTTAACGTATTTAAGAAGCTGAAGTAACCAACAGAAGGGGAGATGAATAATGACAGCAGGCATTGGCTAGAAACTCCATGTGCACTGCTTTATTTGGGTGAAGTTCTGCTTGAGCAGACTGCTGGACTAGACGATAAAAAAAATCCTTGACTGGATTCCCAATTAAAATCTACGAATGGTTGATCACAAAAAAATTTAGGTCTTTTTATTACTGAAAAATATTAAAATGCATCTTAGCAGAATACTGAGTATTGGCATAAGGTTTTTTCTTTTTTTCTTTTTAATATGTACAATTAGTAAACCACATAAGTGGTTTGTTTCAGAGTAATATCAATCTTTGGATACTTTCAAGTTCTACACAAGATTTGCTTCTGTCTATTTTCAAGATACTTCTATCTTCTGCTAGCTTTTCTGTGATATCCTCAGACTGATCAGCTGGGAGAGCTGGTAAGTCAGTTTGTCTGAATAAGCAAGGATCAAATCTTAACACATCATGGATAGAGACTTTTTTAAAATGTGATAGGGACATGCTTTGAATGTGTGGATGGTGAAAAATGAGGGAAGAAAATGCTGATGACTTGGCTGATTTTTTTTCCTTGGAGCTTATTTACCATTACTTTATGGTATGCCAAGAATGCCTTGAATTATGTGGATGGAAAGTGTATGAGGATACAATTTGCTCAGTGGCTATAGAAAACTAGTTACCAACTTTTAGATCATTCTTAAATATTGTGTATTTTCAAAACCTTTTTCACAGATGCTGTGGCAGCATAATATTAGGGTGATGTTAAGTTCACCTAAAAATAAAAACTTATTTTTTCTTTATAGGCATTTTTCTAAGCATAAAATTCTACTATATTGCTGTCCATATAAGCATTATTTTATTTTTAATGTAATATAGCTATACAAACTATGTATCTAGTTTATATATAAAGTTGCTGTTCTACAAATTTGCTGTTTAAAAACAGTTTGTATCTGGGTCATTAAAATGCAAAAATCAGTTTGAAACCCGTTAGGACTGATGGTAGTTTTAGGTCTTTAAAAATAGTCGGATGACAGTTAGGTGGTTTCTTCCTTTTCTTAAAAAAATTTCTTAGTATCTTTACTTCTAATTTTAAAATTAATTTCCTTTATCAGTAAAGAAGTCTGGAAAAAGTGGGTTATTGAGGAAAGACTGACAGAATCTTAACTGTAGCAGGCACTAGCAGGTGTCACTATAAAAAAAAAAAGATTGAGAATGATGGCTATAAATAGATGAGCCATTTTAGTCATTTGCCTTTGAAAGCAGTTTAATAATTCCATGCTGAGTCCCCTTTCAACAAATTTAATGAAAATCAGCATGATGTTGTAGCAGTTACTATTGGATTCTTCTTCCATCTTCTTGTGTTTCATGGTGTGAGAGATTAAAATAGCATATAATAAACTAGTATTAATGATTCTACATTCCTCATCTGAGGCACAATTGCACAAAATTCCTCCTCCTCTGAAGGGTGCCCCTGTTTTCCTGTTCGTTGTTACCATGTCTAGGAACTAAGAATTGCCAAATAGCAATTTTGAGGCTTTATTCCCTATTCATTATAGTTGTCAGTGTGGAGCTACTTTGAGGCATTCTGAGCAGGAAGTAATGATTTGATTTGCAGCCTACTGTGAAAATTTATTAATTTGAATGGACCCTTCTGAAAATCTAGTTGATGAGCAAAAGAACTACAGATTCCTGCATCAGTGCAGTTTTCCATTGCCTTCTATAGATATGATTAAGACAGCAATATTTTAAGCCTAGGAACCATTTTTACCCTTATACGGATAACTTAAAAGTACTTTTCCTCTTGTGTTTAGTTTTTGTGTTTAGGATCAATAATCAAAATACGTGTTTATAACAGTGCTTGAGGAACTGTGCAGTTTCAAAGGAGTTCAATACAGGGTTCAGCTGCTGGGTAGTTCTTATGACTTCATTATTTTTGTAATTCACTGTTTCCAGTAAATTAGAATATTCAGGCATAATAAAGCACAAAGAAGTGTGACTACATTTTTAAGAGATATTCTTGTGAAGTGTCAGTATTCTGTTAGGCCAGTGGAAGAAATATTAACTCTTCTTGGATTCAATATGCAGTGTTTGTAGAATGTTCTTAGTTTTTGAGGTACAGGAGTAGCCATTGTAGCTACAGGTTATCTATGGTCAAATGGACAGGTTAGTTACATATGAGAGCTGATCTGAAAGTAATGCTTCTATTTCATTATGTTGGATCATGATGTAGTGGGTGGATGTTGGTGCTATAGGAGTACAGGTCGAACCCTCCCACCAATATTCTATTACATTTTGTTGCTGTGTGACAAATGGCAGCAGAGAAATAGTCTGACAACATGGTGACTGACATAGAGGCTTATATGAAGTGAAGGTGTGCCATTGAATTCCTTCCGGCAGAAAAAATGGCCCCCACTGACATTAATCAATGCTTAGTGAATGTTCATGATGACAAAGAGTGGATGTGAGCACACTGAAGTGGTAATGGTGTGTGTTTCAGCAGTGGTGACATTGACAGCACGTCATCTCTGCAGGTGCACATTTTTCCTAGAGTGGCATGCGGGATCTTGCTCATCACTGTCAAAAATGCATAGCTAATGGTGGTGACTGTGCTGGGATATAGTGTTGTGTAGCTGAGAATTTGCTGTCAACTAGTATTTTTGTGCTGTTTTACCTGTTGTAGTTTTCATGCAAATAAATAGGAGGCATTATTTACAGTGCTAACTATATATTTAGACTGTGTATCTACATTTAGACTATGTATCTAAATATATACTATATACATGATATATTGTGAATTAGACACGCCTTCTCTAGCAAATGGAAAGTTTAAAATAATTGGAAATTTGTGTACCTTAGACTTGACCAGGAGATAAATCTACACAGATGTTTTCTCAGAAGTTCACTAGTACTCAGTATCAGCTACTTTAACTGCACGGTTGCTGGTGAGCAGAGATAGTTTTCATGAAGTAGTTACTTTCTTTAAGTGAGGAATGAATTTCTTGCCTACCTTTTTCCATTTTGTAAAATGCCTTATGTTTGATATAGAATTTGGTCCACAAATAGATAAATCCTTGTAAATCTGGAATCTTTATTGGGATATTATTACATCTGTAATTTCTTACTCTTTCATGCAGTCTCACAGAAGAGTCTCCTTATGGGAATACATACTTTCGTATGTTACATGAACCTACTTGTCACTATCATTTTAGAAAGGCAATCCTGGTTTATATTACACCAACATAAAGGCTCTTTTCTTACCAGAGGCAATAAGAGTGAAATCAAACCTAGACACTGTAAGATTTCTGAATGCTTTTTTTCTTATACAGCCGACAAATTGTGATTTGAACCATGTGACAGGGATGGTCTCAGTTTCTATCAGGTTAGAGAAAGACCAACAGAAAAGGGACAGGATTTAGCTTTTGGCACTTTGTTCAGGCTTATGAACTAAGTGAACTAATTTATATACTTTAATATTTTGAAGTAATGAGTCTTGTTGCTTAGATTTTTGAGGTTTTCTCCACATTTCATTGTGCTTCAGACTGTCATTCTATTAAAAGTATTTAATGACTTTATATTAACTGTATTAATAGATGCGCAATGATTTGTAAATTAAGGTGTGTATACAAAAGTATTATTTGTGATAGGGATATTCTGTCTGAAAGGGTCTTTCAGCCTGGTTTATGTTAGAATATAACCACATAATCTTCTTTAGCCACAGATTTGGACTTGCCCTAACAAGATTCAGCCGAACACTCATTAGATGAGCAACAAACTTGTTAATTCTTTCCTTTTTTTATCAAGCAGTGAAAGTTGTTGGAAATGGAAGGTCTGAAGGGCATCCAGTAAAAAAAACAAAATCAATTGAAGCTTTTTCTACTGTTTGGACAGTACCAAGATTTCAATAACTGTTCTGTATTTTCTTGTAAACTCAAATACAAAAATACTTAGTTACGTTTTAGACTGAGTTTTATAGTACATGCTTAAGTATACGTTATTGTTTGTTTCATTTATCATTGTTTTTATTACCAGAAGGAGAATTATAACAACCATAGAGCACTGGACTGTAGTGGTACCTGGTTTGGTCCAACATACTGTATCTTCAACATTTATAAATAGATTTTGAAGTTAATTCCTGATATTGATGGGCATGCTGCACTGGTTTCTTGATCACATTTACTCAGTGTTGGTTGTCATCAGAAGGATGACAACCTTTTGTTTCACTCCAATTGCGGGGCAGCTTAAATAAACTCAGATGTCTTTAAAGCCTCATAACTATGGAACAAATCATCACCGTCTACAGAAATTGTTGCTGTGCACTGTCTTTGCCAACTGACACAATATTTAACATCACAAACATTTGAAAAATAGCTTTAATCAAGACATCTTCTTGCATGTTTTTGGCTACCTCATTTCTTTTCATGTTATAAGAACAGGGTATAGGTCTACAAGGTACTGATTTGGTCCTGTATTTACATGAAAGTAAAAAAATCCATTGGATTCATAACAGAAACATCTCTGAAGATCTGCAGGTAGGGATTTGCTTGAAACTAAATGTTTGTATAACACAATTTCAAGAAACATTTTGTACTTCTGCTCTTTTATGTAATAAGTAATTTAACTTAATTAAGGATTGGTCCAGTAAAGGGCATCTAGTGGTTGGGGTCTGCTACAGACCACCTGATCAGGAGGAGGCCGTTGACAAAGCCTTCTTGCTTCAACTGAAGAAGGTGTTGCGCTTGTGGGCTCTTGTCTTGATGGGGGATTTTAACCACCGGGATATCTGCTGGGATAGTGGCATGGGGGTGGCAGACAATCCAGAAGATTTCTGAAGTCTGTCGAGGGTAACTTTCTGGTCCAGGTGATAGATGGACCAACCTGAGGTGAAGCCTTAGTGGACCTGTTGCTCACTAATGCAGAGGAGAGCATTAGAGAGGTTAAGATTGGAGGCAGCCTGGGCTGTAGTGACCCTGCCTTGGTGGAGTTTGTGATCTTGAAGAATGTGAGCCTGGTAATAAGCAGAGCTAGGACCCTGTGCTTTAGGAGAGCAAACTTCCGGCTGCTCAAGGAACTGCTGAATGAGATCCCCTGGGAAACTGTCTTTAAGGCCATTGGCACAGAACAGAGTTGACAGCTCTTTAAGGACACCCTTCTGAGAGTGCAACAGCTCTCCATCCCCCAGCAGAAGAAATCGAGCAGGGAAGGCAGGCGACCACTGTGGCTGTGCAAGAACCTGCTGCTTAAACTGAGAGAAAAGAGGGAAATGTACAGAAAGGGGAAGCAGGGTTGTGTATCTTGGGAGGAATACAGGGCTGTTGTCCATGTGTATAGAGATAGGATTAGGAAAGCCGAGGCGCAGATGGAGCTGAACTTGGCAAGGGATGTGAAAGAAAACAAAAAGGGGTTCTACTGGTATATAGGCAGGAAGAGACAGACCAAGGAGAGTGTTCCCCCTCTAATGAAAGGTAATGGGTAGCTGGCTTTCTCAGACATATAAAAAGCTGAGGTACTCAATGAGTGCTTTGCCTCAGTCTTCACAGGTGGTCAGGCTTCCTGTGTCTGCCAGGACCATGAGCCTATAGGTGAAGGTGTGAGGAGTGGTTTCTGCTGACTGTAACAGTGGAACAAGTCCAAGTCCTCCTCATGAAATTGAATGTGTATAAGTCCTTGGGGCTAGGGTTCTGAAGGAAACGGCTGATGTGGTTGCTGAGCTGCTCTCCATCATATTTGAAAAATCATGGCTGTCTGGTGAAGTCCCTGGTGACTGGAAAAAGGGCAACATTACTCTCATTTTTAAGAAAGGGAGAAAGGAAGACTTGGGTAACTACAGGCCGGTGAGCCTCACCTCTGTGCCTGGGAAGATCATAGAGCAGATCCTCCTAGAAGCTATGTTAAGGCACGTACGAGATAAAGAGGTGATTAGAGACAGCCAGCATGCCGTCACCAAGGGTAGATCTTGCCTGACCAATCTGGTGGCCTTCCATGACGGAGTGATGGCTTTGGTGCATGGGGGAAGGGTGGTGGAAGTCATCTACCTGGACTTCTGCAAAGCCTTTGACATGGTCCCTCACCACATCCTTCTCTCTAAATTGGAGAGGCATGCATTTGAAGGATGGACTGTTTGATGGATTAGGAATTGACTGGCTGGACGCAGCCAAAGGGATGTGATCAATGGTTCTGTGTCAGAGCGGAGGCCGGTCACAAGTGGTGTCCCTCAGGATTCGGTCTTGGGACCAGTGCTCTTCAACATCTCCATCAACAACATAGATGATGGCATTGAGTGCACCATCAACAAGTTTGTGGATGACACTAAGCTGAGCGGTGCTCAATACATTGAAAGGAAGGGAAGCCATCTAGAGGGACCTGGACAGGCTGGAGAAGCGGGTCCATGGAAACCTAATGAGGTTCAGTAAGGCCAAGTGCAGGGTGCTGCACTTTGGTCAGGGCAATCCCAAATGTTTATACAAACTGGGGGAAGATCTGCTTGAGAGCAGCCCTGCGGAGAAGGACTTGGGATCCTGGTGGATGAGAAGCTGGACACGAGCCAGCAGTGTGAGCTTGCAGCCCGGAAGGCCAACTGTGTTCTGGGCTGTGTTAAAAAAGGAGTGGCCAGCAGGAAGAGGGAGGTGATTGTCCCCCTCTACTCGGCTCTTGTGAGGCCCCATTTGAAGTACTGTGTCCAAGCCTGGGGCCCCCAGTACAGGAAGGATGTGGAGCTCTTGGAGCAGGTCCAGAGGAGGGCCATTAAAGATGATCAGCGGGCTGGAGCACCTCTCTTATGAGGAAAGGTTGAGGGAAATGGGCTTGTTTAGCTTGGAGAAGAGAAGGCTCCGGGGAGACCTCATTGTGGCCTTCTGGTACTTGAAGGAAGCATATAGACAGGAAGGGGAATGGCTGTTTAGAATGTGGATAGTGATAGGACAAGGGGGAATGGTTTTAAACTGAGACAGGGGACGTTTAGGTTAGGTATTAGGAGGAAGTTTTTCACACAGAGGGTGGTGACACACTGGAACAGGTTGCCCAAGGAGGTTGTGGATGCCCCATCCCTGGAGGCATTCAAGGCCAGGCTGGATGTGGCTCTGGGCAGCCTGATCTGGTGGTTAGCAAGCCTGCACATGGCAGGGGGGTTGAAACTAGATGATCATTGTGGTCCTTTTCAAGCCAGGCCATTCTATGATTCTTTGATAGTTACGATGTTCTGCTTTGTTACATACTTGTAAAGCACCAACATATAGGTGTATATATGTATATATTCTGCAGGTGTGAGGGAATCAGATTCAGATGTTTTCTGTTTTGATAAATTCTTGAGGAAACATTGTCTATACTTATGTGCGTATACTTTCTTTCTGAAGCATATTGGGTGTCTGTATCCAGCAGTAGTGGCCCCTAAGAGGTCATGGGCTGACCCCAGCCAGCCACTCAGTTTCAGGTGGCTCTGCAAGGGAGCCACTGCCATATGCAGCTCATTTAACACTTGGACTTCAAAGTATTATACTATTACTTCTTCCAGAATCTCTTTTATGTTATCTTAAAACCCTGCATAGATGTGTGAATATTGGAGTATTTCCTCCTAGTCAGTGCCTCAGTTCTTAGTAGTTCACTCATTTGTGAAACTTTGAGAGGAACATCCCTATTAAAAATATACTATACCTAGTTGTGCATTTTACCTTTAACAGTTTTTAAAGGAGTGTCTGGCTGTGATTCTGTGTAGCTTAAAGATCTATTTGAAAGTCTGTTATAATCAATGGAATGTATTGTATTGGTGTGGACCAGCTTTAGGTCATGGTTTGAGATGCTTACTTGGGGTTTTTTTGCACTGAATCTGTCATAACTTATTTTTAATTCTTTGCTATGACTCTAATTGACCAGTATGTATTTATACAAAATTTTTTGTTCAAAATTATTGAACAGCTTTTTTTAACATATTAAATTTCATTTTAGATTTTAAGTTGTTATACTTTTCCTTGGAAATTCAGATTATAAATTAAGATTTTTCATATCTCAGACCTGCTGTTGTGTATCTATACATTCATCAGTAAAAGTTGAAGCTCCCCCTCTATGTTGAAAAAACAGTTACATTTCCCTTCAAAATGTTTAATTAAATCTATATGCTGATCCTTGGCTGACTACCATATTATCTTGTGCTCATTCTTCTCTAAGAAACAGAAAGGAAAGTTTGTAAGGCTATGGCATTTTCTTCACTTCAGAAGTCTTTCTTAGCAATTCTGAAGTTTTTCCAGTTCCAATATTTGGTTTGAAAGGAATATCTTTATATTAAACAGTGGCTATTATAGGCACAAGAAAATACAATGAGGGAAAATATATTTGCACTTAGTTAACTGAAAAATTGGAATAAATTATGCTAAAATATTTTTTCCTTGAAATAGGCTTACATATTTGAATCAGAGACGTTAGTTTTTCAAGGCAAATGTAACACTTGAATAAAAGTGCATCCTGAGCTGAAAAATACATTAAGGAGTTGCTTTAGTTATCTACTTATGTGAGAAAGACTCTGTTCCTTCAATGTATTAACTTCTGGCTTTTGCAAAAGTACATGTTTCGACTGGTAGAAAATAGTCTGTAGTAACTTCCTGTTGAATATTTTTTACATCTATTAGTCATAGTTGGTGTTTTGCACAGGAGAAAAGGAAATTCTTTGAAGAACATTGGAAGAATTTTTAATTTTTTATTTAAATCCACCTCTTTACAAAAGCTCTATGATAGTTGAAAACAGAAATGCAAAATATGTATGTAATGGCCTTGAATAATGAGCAAGTGAAGAATAGCATTTTATCAGTCTTAAGAAAACCTTTCTTTCCTCTTAGGAATATTCTTACAGCATTACAACATAATAGAGTGCATAAATGGTAAAGTGTATATTCCTTCGAATGGTCTAATATTTGAGCACAGTAAACAGATTACTCCTAAGAAGAGCTAAGGCAAATGTGTATTTTGATGGTATATGGCTTATGTCAGCACTTTTCTTTGAATGATTAACTTGTTATTTACTAAATTAAAAGATCCAAATAGCAACATAAACTTTCACGTTTTTTTAAATGTGCATATATCAGCTGCCTACCCAGTGTACAAATACTTCGATCTGTATATGTGGCATTCATAGTTTTATTAACTTATGTTATGGTTTTGTAACTTAGATAGGAATTGAGCCACTGAGATGTAACATTTTCTTGCACCTTTGAAATATTGAAAGATTACATCTGCAGATTTTGAAAACAACTAGCCATTTTTTGATGGAATTTGAATGGTTGATGGAAGTGACAATATCTGTACTTATTACTCACATGTCCTGACTGCTATAGCCTGATTTTTCTCCTATTTTCTTTTGATGTTAAGCTATGGATTCACAATGACTGCGACAAAGACATTTAAAAATTGTGCAATAAATAATGCAAAAGACAATTTAGTTTAATCCTGCAAAATACATGGGAAAAGTCAGAAGTAACTTTTTTAGTGTGACAGCACCTTAGTAATATTAATGAATCATATAGTCCTTTATAAGGGGCCTCATCTTTTTATGTCTAGTATTGAAATTAGTAAAATTGCATTATATTCTGAATCAAATTGAGTCACAGTACTTATGCATTTATATATTTGAAATTAATATGAAAACTACAAATGAATATGATTATATTTTTAAAGAGCCTTCCACTGAAGAATTTCTGCCCCTTAATAAGTAATGCGTATCATGAAAATTCCGGTCAGTGTATTGTGTCACCCAGTGGAAATATACTAGGCAGCTAGGAACCATCAGTCACCAAGGACTCAATGATCAGAAAGTAATTTTTTTTCATTCTACAAACAATGAAAATGTGATGCCGTTGATATTCAGATAAATTGAGTTGATGTCATCTGTAGAATTAGTCAGCTTCCAATTCTGCTGCATATTAACTGAAGCGAAAAAAAAGGCGACAAGAAAATTTTGAAACTTGTATGGATTTGAGATAAACGAGGAAATGTAAGGAAAAGAGAAAGGTCTTATGGTGGCTCAGATGATTTTTTTTTTTTTTGCTTTAGTGTGTGACATGTTTACAGATGGTTCAAAACAGTTTGCAGAAAGGCAGAGTGCAGAGACTACAGATAACTTCATCTTTTATTTGTGCTGTAGTCATTCAGAAGCTTGTCAGATCATCTGTGTGGGATACATAGAGAGTACTCAGTGGCGAATGTTCCCTGTCCACTGTCAGAAACTGTTATTGTCATTTTGCTCATTAAACCATAGCCAAATGGGAAGCGTTGTGTTAGTATATAACCTTTATATAAGGACTTGGAAAGTTGCAAAAACGCTAGACTGAGGACACTGTGCTCTCAAACGGAAGTTTTAAGACTTGATATACAAAGCAGTCAGCTCTTGGCCTCATTTTGCAGTGTTGTCTGGCCAGATACAGTGATTGCAAGTGTACTTATAATGCTTTCTTATAAAATGCATTAAAATTCTCTTAGTTTATGTAATCTCACTCCCAGTTCCACTACAATGAAACAAATCCATTATTTTATACGAGGTAAGGTATCATATGTATTTATTTACAGCCTATTTTTTATAGTTTTGATATTTTATGTTGAGCTTGATCTTATAGTCAGTATGCCATTTCAAAAACTTGATAAGTTAATTATTTTCACAAGACAATATATTTTTTTATGAGATGTGGGCAAGTCTATTTATTGAAGGAGAGTTGAAGGGGTGATCACAGCCTGTGTGATAACAAGAACTTCTAAATGAATCAAAATATAAATCTACATAGTTGTAAAAACTGACCTTGTCTGATAAATGGCTATTCCTTCACATGAAACTTCCTAGACATTTTCCATGTATGTTTTTCAAATAGGAGGATACATCACAAATTCTGCCCTGCCCATGCATCTAAGATTTTTTTTTTCCTGTGATTTCTTTAGAGGCAACAAATATTGCAGAAAGAGAATTATTATGAGTGGTATCTCCAAAGAAATTTGATGTACCTTGATATATTTTTCTGAAGATTTTCTGAGTATCAGAATATTTCATGATTACTCAGACCTGTTTATAAATTTTAAAATTTAATGAATTCTAAATACAACAGTTAAAATATCCAAAATTATTTTCTAGCAAAGTGTGTAAGTACTCAGCTTAAGATTTGAAAATTTTTGTGACAAACTTAATGATCCAAACTTTGATTCAGTTTGTAAGATCTGTGATTTGGAAACAGAAATTAAGAGCCAGATATGGTTGGTTTCAAATGTTAGTTTTCTTTTTTTATAATTATTGGTATGACAATAGGTAAGAGATGGAAATATTTTCTTAAGTGACAGATCCTCCACTGTCAGTCTATTGATACGAACTAGGCTAAGTTTAGGCCTGGATAATATGCATTTTACATTTGTCTGTGTTTCTGGAAAAGTTTTCTTTGGAATTTTTTCTTTTTGTTCCAATAGTTGAATAGAAAATGAGAGTATGCGCTTGGTAGATATCATTGTGAAAATAATGTCTAGTAACAGTGAGTCTTACTGTACTCAGTTTGACTTGTTTAACTCAGTTGAGATCTGCAAATCATTTTATAAGGGAATTTCATTTAAAAATGAAAAATTTAAAAAATTATAGTGAAACATTCGGTGCAAATACCAACAGATTGCTCTGCAGTGAACAATAATAGAATTTGTCTATATATATTTGCTGGCTATCAATTGATAATTAAATTTTCATCTTTTTTTTGGGGGGGGGGGGGGGGGGGGGAGAAAAAATTTTGCTGAAAATCATTGCATTAGCAATCATCATAGGTGTATGTTAGGCTGGATTTGTTATCATTTTATATTTTATTCCATATGTGTTTTGTTCCGCATATAGCAGAAAAAAAGTGGGAGCAAGGGACAGACAGAAAATGAAGTACTGCAGTACACCAAAGTCTGTCAGGCTCATAGAGAAAAATATTGAATCTTAATGAAAATGTAATTTTGTTTCTAGTCACAGTCCTAAAATAAATTACTTCAGATAACTGAAAAATTAACTGAACGTATCACATGAAAGTATTTCTGCATACTTTTTTCAATGACTACAAGCAGTACCTTTGATATTAAAGTCAGTGTTGTGTGAAAACTAATTATTTCTCCTCCTTGCTTGTTGGAATGTAATAGTGTGCACTCAGAAACACTGCAGAGTTTTTAAAACATTGCAGTTCTTTGACTGTTCCATTGCATGCATCCTGAAGTTTGTTAGGAATTTTGTTAATTGGCCTTATCTTAGGGAAAAGTTGTACTAAATTATAATCTTATTTTATATCACATTGGTTTTCCTGTTTCTGGTATTCTACGTTTACTGAGAAGAAAAACATTAATCTATTCATTTTGACTCAGTGCATTTAAAACACGTTTGAAACTACTTTCCTTATTCAAATAAAGATTAACACAGTGTGTTCATAGAATTAAATATAATACTACTATAAAACTAAATTAGTTAAGATTCCTCGACAGGTTTGGTATGTTGTTCATACCCTAATACAATCTGTAGAGGAAAGATCTTGATTTTCCATCTTATTATTTATCCATGAATTATAGAGTTCTTGTTTATAATAACACTTTTCTCCTTAGGACAATTTTGTATGCAGCTATTAGTTTCCTTGTAACTATAAACCTACTTATGTTTGTTGTTAGACCTTTGTATTTTTGTAGGGTTTGTATGAGGAGAGAGAAACCAGTGAAAAATTAAGCAGTACTGAAATATTTAGACATTATTTTACTCAATGAAAAAATCTGGCCAGCAGGTCAAGGGAAGTGATCCTCCCCCTCTGCCCTGGTCAGGCCTCACCTGGAATACCATATCCAGTTCTGGGCTCCTTGGTACAAGAAAGACAAGGGCTTCCTGGAGAGAGTCCAGTAGAGAACCACAGAGATGATAAAGGGCCTGGGATCATCCCCCCTATGAGGAAAGGCTGAGCAAACTGGGTCTGTTCAGCCTTGAGAATAGTAGACTCAGAGGGGATCTGATTAATGTTTATAGTGTCTTAAGCGTGGGAGTCAAGGAGACATGGCCAATCTCTTTTCAATCATCTGTGGGGACAGGACAAGGGGAAATGGCCATAAACAGGAGCGTAGGAAGTTCTGCACCAATATGCAAAGGAACTTCTTCACAGTGAGAGTGGTGGAGCACTGGAACAGGCTGCCCAGAGTGGTTGTGGAGTCTCCTTCTTTGGAGATATTCAAGACCCTCCTGGTTGCCTACCTGTGCAGCCTGCTGTAGGGGACCTGCTTTGTAGGGGGGGCTGGACTTGATGTTCTCTGGAGGTCCCTTCCAACCCCTACAATTTCATGATTCTGTTCTAAGTGCAAAAGATACTGAAGGAGAATCAACTATACAAAAAAAAAAAAAAAAAAGAAAAAAAAATGTTGCAAAGAACAGATGAACAGATTATCTTAGTATTCAAACTGTGACATTTTTGACAGGAAATCATAGTCTGTTGACAGAAAAACTTTACATCATAGTTTATACTTAACTCTAAAACATCTAGAAATAGCTCAACCCTTGTTGGTCAAGTATTTTTTCTTTTACATAGTGTATAGGCTTTGGCTAAGTTTGTGTTTATTCTGTGCCAGTGTGCTTCCTCTTCCTCTGCTTTATCTCTTTTGAAACATGCCAAATTAAACACAAGAAAAAGTGATAGTCTCAAAATATGTTTCTAGTGTGATCGTGAAAGTATCCATGTAGAGGAGACAGTCTCCTAGTCCCTCTAAGGAGCAGTGAGAGCTTATTCCTTAGTGAAGAGACTCAACAAAGCACAATATGATTTCCTAGCTAGAAGAATAGCTTCAATTAGAGAATTCACTTACTAGACATAAAACAATTCAACCATGTAACGTGAAGCTGTTGGAAACCAAGTGTCATTAGTTCTGTTGCTTATGGAAAAATATGCCTGTGTAACGTATTGAAATATTTTGTTCATGGAATACTAAAATATGAAACTGAAGAATTTAAGTTATGAGAAATGAAAGGGAGAAATGAATAGGAAGAAAATGATAATACAAAATCTTTCTCAAATAAGGAACATATATATAAGAATTATGTTTACCTTCAAAATGTGTTTTTATTAAATTACTACTTATTCACATCTAATCCTTTAATGAAAATGAATCCTGGGTTATGAGCCTATTCTATAAGTACAGGAAGTCATAAATATTAAATTTTAAATTTGTGTACTTAGGTATTCTCAGCATCTCCTTTTGGTATATGGTAATGACCTGATTCTGTTTTCTATAGCATTCCATCTACTGGACATCCTGAATGCTTACTGTTGCACTGTTGTTCAGAGTATTTCAAAACCATAATGTTTTGAGTTGAACTTCTTCACAGAAACTGTTCAGAACGCAGTATATTATCAAAGTGCTTGAACACATAATTTTTGAAAAAGAAATGCAAGTGTTCTTCAGCTAATAGTGTACAAACCATCTAATGGACAGTTGAAAAATAATATCTCTGGCGTGTGTAGTGTGGATGCTGACTTCTCAGGATAAACTATTCTGCTGTGCGAATCTTATTTTCTGTTGCACTGCCTGCTGCTGTAGATATGGCTACTGGTAGCTGATTGCCAAATGGACATCAGTTAGGATCTAAGCTTTGAAAGTATCATTTACTTTTTAAGACTACTCCTCAGTGATAAAATCCCTGGTTTTCCTTAATTTTGCTTCTTTTCTTTTTCTAATTTTTTTAATATTGCTTTTGTGAAAGTCATCTAGACTTTAATCTCTCAGAATATTCTTATCTTTGTGTTATTTAATTTTTTTTCTTTTTCTGCTAATAAAAAACAAAAGAATTTTGATTGCCTTCAAATAAACTCTCCAAATTTATATGAAGTTAATTACTATTTTTGCCATTTAGCAGATGTTCAAGCACTGAATACGAGTTTTTCTTGAAAGGGTTTCCTCAGTTAATGCAGTCCTGAAGAATACCAATACTGCTTTGCTTGAAACAGTTGTGATTCTTAGCTAAACTTTGAAAGAAATTCAAAGCACCGTTTAAGTGATTGAAACTACATGGTTATATTTTTGGGTTGAATGTCTAAAACTGGTAATGGCTTATGCATTTTGAAGTTGTATTTGTGTTGTTCAGCTTTTGAAGGTCATCATACAACTAAGACATCCATGGGAGCTCACAGAACTTATGGTTTCTCATTCAGTCTGCTCTGTAATCTCCAGCATTATTTCTACCCTAATGTTCTCTGTCTGGCTTCCTTTCTCGGTGCAACATCAGCAAACTGCTTGCAGAACCAAAATCTTAAAATTTCTTAACTTTTCTTGGGAGACCTTTTGAAATATATCAAGTACTGTGTGGCCATTGCTTTGTGAAATAGGCTATTTAAAGCCAAGGCTTGAGAACAGCTTTTAAGCATTTATTTATTTGCAGATGTTCTGTGCAATTTATTAGGGATAAATTACAGTGGAAGTACAGTTGCATCTTTATAAAAAAAGAAAAAAAGGAAGTGAACGTGTACCTTTTTTCTTGTCATGTTTAAGAGAAAGGACAAGGAAGGGTTCACTGTAAACATTTTCCATCAGAGTAGTAAATGAGATAGTAAAAGACAGGAAAAAGAAAGTATATGGTCCAGCAATCTTTGCCATTATTGGAAGCGGTGAATGAACTAAAATCTTTTTCTGCTCATGAGCAATTTTTTTCCTTCTTCAGAAAGTAGAAAGATTTAGAATATTTTGGAGGTCTGTATGTTAGTGCAGGGACATATACTTGTAATTCAATACTATTAGGCTGCATACACGTATGTGATGTGTCTTAAAAGGCAGTTCCTTTTTCGTGGTACTGTAACAATTTATTTTCAAGTTAGAAATGCCTTTGAAATGTTTCTGCATCTAGATGGATCTGCCTTTCTCTCAGTGTTTTTTTTTTTATTATTGAGGAGTTCTGAAAGGAGGTTTATAGTGTGCTCTTTTTTTTTTTTAATTCCTGAGGCTGTAAAACTGTGGAGGATACTTTCATATTGATCCAACTTCCAATATAAGATAAAGGAAATATACTTTGTTGTTTTTCCCAGCAGTGAATTGAAATTAGAAGGAGAAATAAGGAGGACAGGTTCCGTGTCCTGTTGCTTTTAGCAAGAATGGCTTTTAAGTTATAACTAGGATTCTGCTTGATTGCTTCCTATTGACAATCCACTGAATATGCTGTATAAAAGCCATATGTTAACTCAACCTGGCTAGATATGTTTGGAACCTTCTTCAGTCAAAGATACTTTAGGAAGCAGTCACCTCCCTATGTTCAGCTTCTCTACACAAAGCTACAGCTTTGTAGTGGAGATGCTGGTGGCTGGTTTGCTGGAGCCAAGGGTGAAATGTAGGTGGGTCAAGGGCAGCCTAGATATTTGCACTAGGAAAGGATATAATTAGTGGTGAAGTTACACAAAGAGGAATGGGACTGTAGACTGCTGTAGGCCTATGTCATGGTATTGTTGAGCTCCTTAGGTTGTGAAGAGATAGGGATGAGAAAGAAATATGAACTGAAGGAGGATCTACATTTCAAGTGCACCTTATGGCCAGAGGCAACTACTATTTTCTTTTAGTGGACAGTATCTGTATATGCAACTCCTCTACCACAATAAAATGCAATGAGGGAAGAAGAGCCTTTAAATATAGCCCATAATGTGTCTCCGTATTCCAGCTGATGACTATGATGATATGACTCATATGTGATTATTAATAGCCAAACATTAACATTTGTGTACCATTAATTCTAGGTTGATTATTGACAGTGGATTCAGCAGGCAAATGTGTGTAAAACAATGAGTACTGTCACTGTAGATGCTCTTATTTGTTGGAAATTCTTCACTCAAAAATTGACTTAATCATTTCTTGTTTACTTGATAAAATCTAATTAGATCACAGCATGCAATGATAAAGCTATAGTGTGCTCTGTTGTTTGTTTGTACTTTGTTTAAACCTCAGTTAAGTGGAAAGGATAACATTTTCATGTTTTGGAAGGTACGGTGCCAGGATCATTTGTCTATTTCTTTTGAATGGGGAAGCTTTTGTCCATGTTTTTCAAATTTCAAGATTTTGGTAGCCTTTAGAGTTAAAATGTAGTTAAGAACTGTGATGCTAATTTTGTAAGAACAGGCTTGTGGAATTGTCCCTAAAGTGACATAAAAATGATCAGTTGATGATGAAACATTTTGAAATAATGAGGCTTTTGAGTGTAATTGTGTAATCAGGAATTCTAAGAGTCACTGACTGTTAGAGCAAAGTGCCAGCAGTGTATTATAGAATGAACTAATCCAACAGGACAAATAAAGCTGAAGATTCATAATGGGATTATTACTGGAGTGTATAGTCTAATATTTATGAAGATAATTCAGTATTCACTTAGCTCTTTGAAGTGCATTAGAACTTCTGAAATAGCTACAATGAGAACAATCTGCTTAAAAATCTTGAATTTTTTTTTGATGTTATGGAAATGGAAAGGCACAATTTTTTACTTGATATTCACATCACAGACTGTGAAAATGTTTTGCCTCGATGTTGCAGAAATCATCTAAATTTTCCAGATCGCAAACTGTTTACTTGACTTTTAGAAAATACTTCTGGCCAGATTCTGGATTCTAGTTCAGCTGATTTCACTGGTTATCAGCTCAAAGAACAAAAGGTGTAGCTGACAGTTTCTTTTGTGTGAAACTCAGCAGTGCTGGCAGAGTATTGCTGTTGACCCTTGGTGTTGGCAGAAATTTAATGGAGCAGATCTTCACCCACAGTGCTCCACTCATCATCAGCTGCCATCTTTGTTTCTGTCATAGTATCTCGGAGAAGAGTTTTAAGGCTATTCTAAGGCATGGAAGAACAAATGTAAAAAGGAGTACAGATCCTCCTCAAAACACTGTGGAAAGTATAACCCCTAAGTTTTTCATTATTTTGAAAATTGTTATATCATAGAAATATTTATGTTGAAAGGGAACTCCTAGGGTCATCTGTTCCTACCTCTGACCTAAAACAATTTGTGTTGTGCAGGGTCCTGTCAGGTTCTGAAAGTGTCCTTTTTTCTCATATACGGTTGATCTTCATTGGCATGAGTTCACTGCTGATTAAAAAAAAAAAAAAAAAAAAAAAAAAAGCTTTAATTTCTGACCACCTTGTAAAATCCACTGCTGGGGTAATAGTCTCCAATTCTGTGAGTCATACATACGGCATGAATCATGCAGGTGGTCAAAGAGCCACCTAAAAAGAAGTCATTGTGGAGAGGAATGAAGAAGTGTTTAGGAAATAAGATGATATGGACTTCAGTTAGAGAGGAATTAAGAAAGGCACAAAGTTTTGTGGCTACAGTGCAAAAATCTATGGGGAAACATAGCCAAAATTAATGGTGATTTTGTTCAAATGAGTGGAGTGGAATCACAAGGGTAATTATTACAGCCAAGTAATATATTTTTAATAAGGTTTGAAATATTGTCACATTTTTTAGACATCAGTGTCTAATAGGATGAGTATTATTATTATTTTGAAATAAATTATAGGAGAATGTGTAAAATATACAAGATTAAATTGTATCCGTGAAAACAATACAGGTAAAATCATATATAATGTCAGAGTGAGCATAAATTACAGTGACTATTTAGATACAATGTATCAGATATACATTTTAAATAAATAAATAGCCATGTGTAGATGGCTAATTTCATCTGAAGCTTGTATCCTGTAGATGTTTTATATTCTCTGCACCTTCATTTTATTTTATGCACATAACGTTTCCCTGGTTTTGTGCTTCTTAGTTTTAGAACCATTGTCATGTCAATGACTTGGCATAACTGTATGTGTTGGACTTTAGGTATTAAAAATTGATTTCCAGAATGTACTGCGCAATGTCATGTAGGTTATCAGCTATGCGTTGTGAGCATCTAAATCTATGGCATTTGCCTTTTTCGTGTGTTCTGCAGAAATAACAGAGATGACAAGTCTGAACTTATTTGCTAGAAGTTTTAAATTTTAATTCTGGTGTAAGATCTCCTAGTCATATTTAAAAGTGTGATGAGTGATTAAAAAACAAAAAAACTTTTAATGGCAGAAGAGAGTTGATACATTTTCAACACGCTAGCGTACTGCTGTTTGTAGTCCTCATGATGTATGTCACTAATTGTTCAGTGTGGCTATTAAGATTTATTCTCCCACGCTTTTATTTATGTTTGAGTTCTTTTTACATATGCTTGAATGATGGCATGGTCAATAGAAATGTCTTGTTATTCTTCTCTTAGGCTAGTCTGAATTTTTACAGTTACTGAATGACAAATGCCACAGCTACTCTTGGGAAAACAGGCGAATGTTCTATCTGACATTTTTTGAAAGACAAAGAAATGAAAAAGGGCAATGTATCAAGAGGACTGCTGCTTCTACTTACTCAGCATAGTTATTTTGTGTCTAGTTCTTAAAAAAATTTTTGTTGTTGCTACTGCTATCCCTGCCCTTGCCCCCACCAGCGAGCAAGTAATCTCTAGTCAGCTCTGCTATTTTTGGATTGGATCTCAGTTTGGTCTATTGGGTGAGATTTGCATTTGTTACAGAGCACAACCCACCATGTGGCTGTGTCCCTAAGGAATCCCTATGATATGTTCCATTCACTTTTTTTTTGGTAGGTAGCTTCAACAAATATGTGCATTTTTTGAACCATTTAAGCTGAAAATTTATTTCTCATATGAAGATGAGTGTTTCATTAATAACTCACATTACTTTAAATACTACTTAGCAAACAGGTTACGCTTATATAAGGGAAGAAACTGCAAAGGGAGTGATGTTGCACAAGAATGTGATGAGGTGGGAGGTGTATTTATGGAGCAAAAGAATGCAATAAAGGCAGTAATGAGAAAGGTCTTGTGTGTGTATATGCATGTGCAAGTCATGTAAAGGAATGTGAGTGCTATAGGAAGCCACGGGTGTAAATTGAGTATCTCGTTTTGGTGCTTGAATAAATAAAAGTAAACATATAAAACCTTAAAGATATATTTAAAGAGGTAATTTCATGCAATCTTGAAGTAAAATTGAGAAACATGTAATACTCATCGCAAACTCAAGAAATTCAGAATCGATGTTTTAATTAAACAAAGTCCCAGAGTATGTAGAGTAGAAGCTTACAGACAAGACTTAACCATGCTCTTGAAGACTTGCAAGTTATACTTGTATACTGGGCTGTTTTCAGTTCTGTTTGAAAAATGGATTCAGCTAAGAGTAGACAAGTACATCGTGAAAACAAGAGGCATGTTGGCCGCAATTATTCCATGTCTGCATGGATAGTAGCTGGCTCCTAATAGTGTTGCTATCACTCCATGCTGACGAAGTTTAACTCAGTTATACTGTAGTATTATTACAGGACTCAACAACAGTCAAGAAGCCTTTAGTCTCAGCAAGCTTGAACAGCTTTAAGAGTGAAGAGGTTTTTCTTCTTGCTGGATACAAAATTTATATCTTAGGGGATCCTTTCTCTTTTCATTGACATTCACTGAAGCATTATCCTATGGTTCATTATACCATGGCTTGTCTTCGGTATATTTAGCACTGGGTAGATTTGGTAGAAATTTTTCTTTGCTCATTGCTGAGCACATGAAGCAGAACCAACTACATGTTAAATTAATAATGACTTAAGTCTATACACTTAAAGGTGGTCTACTGATACAGTTAAGTGAGGCCTGTAGTAATACTGAAGTCTATAAATGTATTTTGGTCATATCTATTTAAATATAGGTATTTTTATTCAATGCAGTTTTCCACAGACAGGTGTTACTAAGTGAAGGAAACAAACTTTGACTTGACAGATGAGTTTAGAAACAGTGTAGAATGTGTGAGTTGTAAAGCAAAGAATGGCTGATTATTTTGTCATAGGAATTTAATAAGGTTTATAAAATACAAATCACAAAGACAAACAAAACTCCTTGACCCCACCAAAGAAATTATACAATGTAGTATACAACTCCTTCAGTTGGAGTATGTAGTTCTCAACTTGAATAGTGTAAAAAAAAAAAAAAAAAAAAAAGTCTGAAGAAAAATCTCTACTGAAGTAATATAAACATTATTTGAATTTTCACTGGTTTAGAATTTTTCTTAGTTAAATATTGGCAAGGAGTGCTATGCACAGTGAAGTGACAGGAAAATGTATCTGGTTGATTTGTAAACTGTGCTTCCTAATCTGAGCTAAAACCTTTTATCAGGGGCAGGTACCTCTGAAGGATGACACTCTGCAATAAGCTGACCTAACTCCTAGTTTCAGGAAGCACAGGAGGAAGAATCAAGGATCTATAGTAAGAAATTCAAGGAATAAGAAAATACACCTTGTACTGTGGTAACTGCTGGTATGTTCAGTTGTTGCTTTGACTCCTGTCAAAGTAGTACTGAACTCTCTTACTGCCAGTAGTGATTGCTGAACATATCCTTTGCAAATGATTTCCCTCCTTTCTCTCCAATTAAACATAACTCATGACATTAAGGATGTATGCCTAGCTAGCATCACAGATTGATTTTAAGTTTTGAAAATTTAGTACTGTAAGAGAATGGATATAACTAATCCTCTTGAATAAAATGTTTGAGTTTCTGAAGTCCAAAGGAAAGGTATTGGAAGTTGAGTATGAATAAAAATAACTCTGAGTCATGCTTTATGAAAAAACCCTAAGTGATGAGGAACTGTTAATCATGCTGTCATTAGAGATTTCAGTTAGCATTTATAGGATTTGCAAGAATCATCTCTGTTTGGAATGCAAAGATGGTTCTATTTATAAAGTCATAACTTTTGAAAATATAAACCTGAAATTTAGTCAACATTAGGGACCTAAACAAGGAAGAATAGTTGTATTCAGATAATAAAGTGAGATTCACATCTATTAATTTTGCTGATTTTGTACCTCTGTATTTCCTTTAAAAACAGTTCTTGTACAAATGTTAATATGAAAGGAAATGGAAAAAGATATATTTGTCTGCAAGTTAGATTTCTTTAGTTCTGAAATGAAATGTATTTGAGAGGTATTTTGGACTAGTCTATGTTTTTGATTGTAATGACCATAATGGTTATAATTAAATGTATTAAAAAGACATTTGAATGCTTAAAAATTAGATTCCATCTGAAAAGGTTTTGTGCTATGCTAAAAGTGGTAAATTTTTTCATATATCTTTGAACATGTCTGTGAAAACAATTTACTTTTTAAATTAAAAGGAGCAGAGAAGGTGAGAATCAAGAAGTCCAGGGAAGGAAATGAAGATCCTTCCTTTCACAGAACTGAAGCCAAATATTAGTTATTAATAACCAGGTCTGTGGGAGTTGATTAATTTGATTTGATCAACCAGAGAATTTAAAAAGCATATACGGGAAAGGACAAATCAGAGTATCAGCGTAGCATGAACGTGTAATTGTCGTTTTCCCAAAGGAAAGTGAGAGAGTTATTCATCAGTAAATAGAATTTAAATACTTTCTCAACTACTTACTAAAGTAACAAGGGAGTAATTTTTATGAACATAAAAAAGTACACTAATGTATTAATAATGGGGATTAAACAAGAGGAAGTTGTTCTAATTTGCTGTACTTGATGTTAAAAAAAACTGACATTTACCTGCAATTAATGACGGCTGCTGCAGTGTTTATAACCATCATATTCAGCAGCAGGAATGCAGTGGCAATTTTGATTCTTTATATATGGCAAAGATTAATATTCTGATGTATTCCTTTGTATTTTAATTTTATATTTAAAAGAAGAAAATGGGCAAGGTTTCTATGACTTATCTTGACCTTAGTAAAACATTAAAAATTGTTCTAATGGTATTCCCGGAGAAATAATATAGAAAGGGGTAGATAAGATGTTCTTGATACAAATTAAAAAAACAAATTGCTAAAATAACTAGACAGACGCTTTTGCTAGTGGTTTACTGCCAAATCTGAAGGTTTGATATTAGCTGTGGAATAGAATCTCAATGTTTTGGGTTGGAAGGATCATAAGACTATCTAGCTCCAACTCCCTGCCATGGGCAGGGACATCGCCCACTCGATCAGGTTGTCCAAGCCCCATCCAGCCAGGTCTTGAATACCTCCAGGGATCAAGCATACCTAACTTCTCTGGGCAGCGTTATCCAGTGCCCCACCACCCTTATAGCAAAGATTTTCTTCATTATATGTAATTGAAATCTACCCTCTTCCGATTTAAAGCCACTACCCCTTGTCCTATCACTCTATGCCCTTATAAAAAGTTCCTCTCCAGCTTTCTTGTGGTACCCTTTAGGTACTGGAAAGCCACAATGAGGTCTTCCTGGACCTCTAAATCTCTCCAGTTGTCTTCCTAGGAGAGGTGCTCCAGCCCTTTGATCATCCTTTTGGTCCTCTGGGCTTTCTCCCGCAGATCCATGTCATTCTTATGCTGAATGCAGCACTACAGATGGGGTCTTGCATTCAGTTTTTCATCTGCTAACACTCTCAAATCTTCTTCTGTAGGGCTGCTCACAATCCACTTGTCACTCAGACTCCATTTACGCTCAGGACTGACACAATTCAGGTGATGCATCTTGCCCTGGTTGTTACTGGGCTTTGTGATGTTTGCATGTATCCACCTCTGCTAAAACACTGAAATTTAGATGTTTGCCTATTCTTTTTGACCTCAGGTATTCTTCTTTCAGTATTTTTCTTCTCCAAATGCACTCTCATGTCTCTTCTGCAATGGATGAAAAAGCAGTCAGTTCAGAACCGCCTCTTGTAATTCTCAGCTGCTGACAACTCTCCAGTTTGAGCATTTCTTATTCGGCCAGTACTGAAATATGGACGTCATTGAAACCAATGACAAAACCATGGTTTCTTCCAGTGAAAGATTTAGTTTCACTAAGAAGGTTTTGTGCTGTCTGGCTTGTGTTACCCATTTAATAATAGCTCTATCATTAAACTAAATGCTCTGATTACGGTTAGAATGCGAGTGGTGCTGGCATTTTCTCATCCACAAAATTTTCCTTAGGTTTATTCTGATATAATTCATTTTTTTTCTGGAAATTTGGTGAAGGTAGGACAACTGTGTTTTTTTCACATATTTTGCAATTTTTCAGATGCCTTGAATGCATTATTATCTACTAAGGGCATTGCAGTTTTAAAAATTCACACCTGTGCACAGTTCTGCTGAGATCAGTAGGGTCCATTCTGGTATGGAGTTCCTTGATTTGCAGCCAGAGGCACCATATAATGTTCTTCCTATGTCTTAAGAGTATTGGTTTGTACATTGAGTGTTATCTCTTTAATTGCACTGTATTTTTTTTTTTTTGTAATACAATTCTAACAAAAGGCTGCAATTTATTTTTTTTCACTCAAATTAAAAGTAATGGGGCAAAACAGCCATTAAAAGACATCCAGCTCCAGTGGCTTAAAAAATTAGTTTTTTTCCAACATACTGGAAGGTGATTGTGAAATATAGGAATGCAACTTCTCATACTAGCAACAAACATATGCTTATGCTTACTTATGGTTCTTTCTTTCTATTTCTTTTTTTTTTCACCAAAGGAGAAATACAAATTGCTTGTATTATTAACCACTTGCCAATCAGTGTAGTTATAGTGTTTTCAGTTGAGCTAAACAGGTCATATTTGCATTCAAAAATCGCAGAAGTCTTTCCTGTAATTTTAGATAATTATGGTGAAATGCTCTCTTATGCTTCCATCTCAACACTGCTTACTCGATATAATCTCCAAAATGTTAGGGTTTCCAGCATCTGTATTAGAAACATCATATTAAAAATGAATTGGCCTAATTTGTATATATTTTTGGTTAAAATTATACATTTTAAAACAAATGCAAAAAATGCTGCAAGAGTGAACAGAGGACTATTTTTTAAATTGAAGCATAAGATTTGCATGCAATGCATACCATTATTATTATTGTAGTTATTGCTGCTGTTCTAGTGTTTTTATTGATTTTTTGGATCATTCACAATTTTGTTGCTTTCTGAAAGTATTGAAGTTCTGATTAGTAAGCTTTAAAATATAGATCTGTAATCTTGTTTAACAACAGCAGTTCCCACTGTATAAAATAAGATTATGTTGAGAAAAAGAAGCCATTTTAGGAGCACCTGGATGAGAATCAGTATTTTTTGATAAACAATCTAGGGTTTTCTTTGAATGTGCCATCTTATTTTATCATATTTATGTCTGGGCAATCTGAAAATTTGAAAGAGAGTGTGCACAGATCAAGGAATTGAATAGAATACATTGGTAAAGGACTAAGATTGCTATTGGCATCTGTCTTCTAATATGACTAATACAGTATTTTTGCCCTTATTTCACACAGAAAAATACTAATCTTTTAATTTTTTTTTCTAACTTTTCTAACTTTACCTTTTAACACAGATTTCCATTGTTGGAAAGCAGTTGGCAGCATGTTGTAATGCAGAGATTTTGTTTTTCTTCCAACTTCCTGCTATTTTGTGTTAGTTGGTTAGTTAGATATTGCAAATAAAACAGGCATTGTTGAAGCTCTTCTATTCTGAAGAGTTGAAAACGATTTCAGAAAGCTTTATTTGTTTAGCAACCTTACAATTGCAAGATACTCTGCTACAGTAGGACAATGCTTATGATAAATACTTTGCTCTGTGCAACATCAGCAGTGTTGTTAATCAGTAAAGTTGGTCTTTAATTCAGATACACTTGGATGCTTTCTCTTAATGATGCTCTCATGTCTTTCATGATAAATAATCTGTTCTAGGAAGTCAAAGCTAGTATGAATAATGCTTTTTCATGATTTCATAATTATTGAACAGAATGATTCTCAAACTCATTGTCTATAGAAAAACAGACTTCTAAATGGAATGCGTTCAGCAGTATAGGTACAGTAATAAAAGCAACATAAACTCTGAATATTCTATTTATAGTGATTCCTTTCTTTATCTTATATTGCGTCAGAATAAAAGATGCCAGAAATATTTTGACATGTCTTTATGCAAAATGAAGCCTGTAATCAGCTGAAATAGCATCAGACTAGATAATTATAAGAAGAAATTCCTCACTGCAGCACTTTCCTAAAACGTGAGGAGAAAGTAGGCATAAAAAATAAGATCCCTGAAGAACTGGTGTGAATTCTAAAATTTAAAAGGAGCAAGTGTTTAGTGTTTTAATTTATTGTTTATAATATAATTTATATTCACATATATAATATAAATTATAACATAATTTTGTGCTATACACTGTCAGTTGTACAAAAAACAAACAAACAAACAAAAAAAAACAACCCAAGAATCATATATAAAATCTCATCAAAAATAAAAATGCATGCATCTTGTAATGTTTAGTTTTTGGGAACCCCATGAAAAGGGTTGACTGCTTCTGTTGCTTGTGATACGTAAGTGAACACAAGTTTCCATGGTTCTCATGTGGCACTGAAAATTTGATCCAAGTTTCTAGTTGGCAATATGTGATATCTAGTGAATGAACCAGGCACATCTTACTGCTTATAGAGATCTCTGAAATGTGTGCTCAGGCTGTAAACTGTGTTTGTGTTTTCTTTCTCTTTTCTTTCCTTGTCGGTAGACTCTCAGATGACTTTGAAGGGAGAACAGAAATGTATTTTTGGTTATTTTTACACTTTTATATTACTTAACTGTATGGAGTCTATGACAATGAGAAAAACTAGATTAATTAAGTGTAGTAAAGTATATATACTGGCTTCACTAGTTGGACACCTACTTTCTTTCTCTTTAGAGTGTTTATTTGCACACTTTTGGGCATACTTGTTCACAGCATTATTAATTGAAGAATTAACACACAAAAAACTCTCTTTTATGTGTGATCCTTTATGATCTTGGTGGAGATTCTTTAGGCAGTTTGCTGTAATTTACTGTGTTAAATATGTAGTCATTTCAAAAGACCTGATACCAATACTGCCAACCCAGTTATGAACTAGAGGTTATTTTGTGTTATGATGTAGAATACTCTTTTAGAAGTTCTCTATTTTTTAGGAGGATACACAAATGTCAATGCTATGGTGTGAGATGAAGATAAATATAGAATACTTCAAGTCATTGGTGCTATGGTTGGATAACTTATAGGAAGAAAACTTGCTGTGAACTCATTCTTGGAGGCCTTTTCCCAAGGAATTCCAACTGTTTGAAGGGGTTTGGGAGGGACAAAAAAAAATCTATAGTTTATAGTAATATTAAAATAAGGGAGCTAAACTAACTTTCTCTCTCTCTCTGAGGGTAGTTTTGTTAGTTCATTCTAGGTACTCATTAATTTAATTGATTAATTGATATAAATTTATTTTCTTTATTCAATGTACTGTTTGATCTATCAAAGTGAGATAAGTCTTACTCTACATTTATTCTAGCAGCAAGTGTGTGTGTATTGATTATACAGCTTGGGAAACTGTCTAGGGAGTACTTCTGCTTTCTTCCTTTCTATAATCCTGGCTTAATGTCCCTTGAAAAGCAGTGAAGTGGATGATTGTGATTTTCCAAAATGTGTCTCAGAACTGCACTAAGACATTTTCAAGAAGCTGATAATCACTTCCAGGTCATGCTTTTTATTTACAGACTCTGTTTTCTATCCTCTCTAATATTACTTTAACATACCAGACCACTTGCAACCTTTGCTGTTTATCGACTACCCCCTAGTTTCTACAAATTAGCAGAATCCTTTCATCTTCATGCTATCCTGTTCTTGTGTGGGTGAACATGTGATTAAGATATCTTTCCATACTTTTGTGAAAATATTCTTTTACATCATTGTAGATTTTTACTGAGAGAGAGGATTTTATTTGCTAGACAGAATCACAATTCTGTCTAGTTATTGCTAGACTGAATTATAATTTTCCTTTATTTTTATATCAGAATCAGTAGTCTTCTGACAAGTAAAGAATTAATGTCCCTTTAAAAGCTTTGCTCCACTTTCCTTAACTCTGTAGTATATTAAAATATTTCTCTGTATAACCTGAAACAACCAAATATAACTTTACACAAAATTCATGTGTTCTTTTGGAAACCTTGTTTTGCTTACCCTTTCTCACTGCTTGAAGTACTACAATATGAATAGTGATCTTCACCAGACTCACTATGTCCATATGTTTCATCAGTGTCTGCATAGTTTATTTTCTCATTTCTTCAAGGATACTTTCAGGTTTATGAGTCCGTTCTTAATTTCATGTGAAAATCAAAGCATCAATAGTCTTAATGTAATTATTTCTCATTCAAGACTCAGGGAAAAATCTATTGGTGTCTGAGTGGATGCCTTTGAAGTGGAAAGTTTAGGTGACAGAATTGTTGTAAATTATATTTGGACATGTTTTGTTATGATGCTTATAATGAAGCACTGTCATCTTGTAGTCAATTCAATAAGTGGACCAATTGGGACTATTTCTGGTGAAAAGTGTTCCAAATTATGATTAAAATTGGAAGCTTGTGACCCTACACAATGTTTTTTTTTTTCATAATTCTGTTTTTGGGCCCCCATTTTTGGTCATCTGTTAATTCCACATGTAATTAAGTTTAATGTTATACTGCCTTTAGTTGCAAAAAAATTTTTATGATATATACATATATATATTTCTAAGAAGTTTTACAAGTAAAATATGATTAAATTTATATTAAATAATAATTCTCTTATCTGTTTGTGGCAGATGCATTCCCATAATTCTCCACTGTATGTTATTTCTGATTATATGATAAGTCTCTGGGGATCTCTGCAATGCATTAAAGAAGCCCTCAATGCCAATATTTCATATATCACCAGACTTCTGGCATTAAGTGGTTTCCAGACAGTTGTTAGGTGGGTTTTCCTGTACTCTGGTGTTGAAATCCATTTATATTGATACATGTATAGAACGGTGGTTTGGAACTCTGTTGCTGTTTAGTTTGTGATTTTTTTATGAGTTCTTACAGAAAATTGGGAATTACAGAATCTCAGAATTGCAGGAATTGGAAGGGACATCAAGAGATCATTAACTCCAATCCCCCTGCTAAAGCAAGTACTTTACATAAACACAGGTAGGCTCCCAGATGGGTCTTGGATATCTGCATGGAGGGAGACTCCACAAGCCCTCTGGGCAACCTTTTACAGTGCTCCATCGCCCTTACTGTAAAGTGGTTCTTCTGACTGTTTGTATGGGTGGTCTTATGTTCAAGTTTTAGGCCATTGCTCCTTGTGCTATCACTGTGCACCGCCAAGAAGAGCCTGGCCTCATCCATTTGCCTCCCATCTCCCTTCAGATACTTATAAATGTTAATGAGATCTCTCCTCAGTTGTCTTTTCCCCAGGCTAAATAGGTCTGATTTATTCAGCCTTTCCTCATATAGAAGAAGCTGCAGGCTCTTTATTGTCTTTGTGGCCCTCTGCTGGACTCCTTTGAGGAGATCCCTTTCTTTTTTTGTACTAGAGCACCCAGAACTGGATATAGTGTTCTAAACGTAGCCTCACCAGGGCAGGGTAGAGGAGGAGGGTCACCTCTCTTGACCTGCTGGTGATGCTCTTTTTAATGCACCCCAGGAGAGCACTGGCCTTCTTGGCCATATGGATACAGTGCTGGCTCATGGCTGAGGTGCTGTCCATCAGAAATCCCAGATCCTTTTCTGCAGGGCTCCTGTCCAGCAGGTCATCCTCTAACCTGTAGTGATGCATATGGTTATTCCTCCTCAGGTGCCGAACTCTACAATTGCTGTTGTTAAATCCCATCAAGCTCTCCCTGCCCAACTCTCCAGTCTATCCAGGTCTTATTGAATGGTAGCACAGCCTTGTGGTGTGCCAACCACTCCTCCCAGCTTTGTATCATCAGTAAATCTGCTGAGAATGTACTCTGTCTATTCAACCAGGTTGCTGACAAAGATGTTTAACAAGAATCCATGTTACCTTTTAAGCACTAAGATAATGTAAGGATGAATTTATCCGACCATCAGGTTATTTCTGGAAAATTTAGCAAATGATGTTAAGAAAGGATCATCTTTTCAGATTGGTTTGGACTAATCTCATACCGGGATTTATTCAGCCATGCAATCCATTAGCCAGTGCAGGAAGAATAAAAAGAGAAGAAAAAGTTGGGGAAAAAAATCAACAAACAAAACTATCTCTTCAGAACGGTTGCACTTAATCTTAAGTTGCTTTTCTGCTCCTTTTGAGCTCTTAAGTCATAGCATGCATTCTCTGAAGATGCCAGAAGAAAAGCTTGAATCTTCAGGGTTTTGCTTTGGACACTCGAGGAAAGTCTCTATCTTTCCTTATCTTTATTTCAATGTTAGTATTATCTTCCATAACATACAATGACTTCCTAATATGCTTATTTACACATATATACATAGAAAAAATCCTTTACATAATTTTATCATCTGGATGTTATATTTTTGAGGAATAATCTTTATTTGATTAAAGATATATACAATTCAGATATTATTTAAGCTTCTAGGTAGGTAGGGTTTTTTTTAATAGTTATAAGTTTTGGTTGTATGTTTTTCATTGGTAGCATGATGCTCAGGGTATATTCATGAAGTATGGAGTTTGTTTGCAGAGCTATACTAAATTGCACTTAAGTAGTTCCTAGTATTGTCTTTCTAATACTGGAAAAATAGGTTAAAGCTGATAAGAGTCAGTAAGTACTTCAGGCACAGTATGTGTTATCATTCTCAGAAACTGGGGTCTCTATGTACTCCATCTCCAATTTTTCAGTTCTGAATGGGACTTTATCAACCCACTGCTTGTTGGGAGTCACCTATGGGAACTAATAGTCTATAGGAGGTTTTGTCTTTGAGAAAGAAACCAGTGCCAGTGCCCATGGCAGGGGGTCTGAACTAGATATCTGTAAGGTTTCTTTGAACTGAAGCCATCTCGTGATTCTATGATTCTCTTTTGAAATGTACTTTGTTTTGTAAAAAATCTTTCATTTACATAAGTGAAGAGTATGGACTTCAACATAGTGTAATTTAAAACTAGGTGGAGACTCTGTCAAGCCACTTATCTATTCATTGGATCTCCCAAGACATCCTGCTGTGCAGAGTTGCCTCTGTGTTTTACCATGCTGTTACGTATATGCTTGTCATGGTTCAACTTGACTCAGCCTAGTTCTGTGACAAAGGAGGTAAAGGTACCCATAGACCCATGCCCAGGAAAAGGGTGGGGGAAAGGAAAAGGTAGGGTGATGGGCCTAGATGAGGAAAACAGTGGCAGCGAACTAATGGAAAAAAGCTTAGTTTATTAAATATACTAGTGGAAAGTGAGATCATACAATATGATACAATATGATTGGAATTGAAGCTTATAAATCAAATAAAATGAGAGAGAGACAGTTTCTGAAACCAAAGTCCTTACTCTAATGCTGTAGCCAAGATGGCCAGGGCGCACAGAGAGCAAAAAGAGTGGTCTCATGCTCCTGGTCAGTTTTATCTTTCCCTCTGAATGGAAAACAGAAATGGAAAAATGAAGTCTTCTGGCAGTTGTAGTTCACTCTTAGACCAGGAGACCAGAAATATCAACAATCCACAGAAATGCAGCATTAACTTTTTACCTTCCAGTGTGCTGCATGGTGTCATTATATGGAATATCGATAACAAACCACAAAACCATGACAGTGCTTTACACCTAGAGGCCAGGATTTTGACAAATTTTTTTGAGTTACTTTACAGTATAGTAATAACTTCGGAGATAATCATTAATCTGAACTAAGTCCCTAGGGAAATAAACTCTTGGGTGCAGGCAACTGTTGATATTTTGTGGCCTGATACATGATACAGAAGTCTGTATTAGTTGCTATTGTCCATCAGTCTGGAATCTCTCTTTGTTTACTTCACACTCAGATGAACACTGCTCCCACTAAAGAAGCCAGAAATACTCAAAGATTGGGCATATTTAATAGCATACAAACTATTTGTCAGGGGGTTAAATGCAGTCTAAATCATAAGTCAATCTAAATCATTTTTGACAACTCTAAAATTGTATTCACTACAATGAGAGAAAATGGTACTATAAACTCATACCATCGCAGTAGAGTACAAGAAATGATTACAGTGGGATGGTACATCATTTTATTTCTTTGTAAATGAAATTCATTGTACAGTATCATTGTCTGAACTGTGTTTTCCACTCAAGTTGTTTTGTAAGGATTAAATTAAATTCATTCCAGGGTACATGCTTTCAGAGATTGTAACGGTTCCTATTTGTTTGAAATACACCATGACTTTTTTTTTTTCACAGTGTAAGAAAAAGTTCAGAAGACAGTTTTCCACCTCATTGCTTCTTTTCATAACAGTCCTCATACTTCTGTGGCAGGATTTCATTGAATACAAATTGAAGTGAACCTATGTCAGAAAGGAAATATCAAAATCATACAGAGGTGCTGTGCTTTGCTCTTTGCTAGTAGGAGTAAATGTTGTACCACTGTGATTATTTAGAACTCTGGCAGAAGGTCTGTGAAGTTAGAGTAATAGCTGTATTTAAAGTGCTATGAATGTATAGTGCTTTCTCTCTGTAAATCTTTTCCAGTGCATTACTTTTACTCGCTTCTGAAGTAGCAGACTTGAAGGTGACAATTTTCCTAACCTTTCACAGGAAAATGGAGAACTCTGGGAAGGTGAAAATGCCTGCCTCTTTGTTCCCAGAGTTGGCCAAACCGACATATTTAGTCTGTAGTTGTAGGCCATGCAGTCATATTTATCTGGTAGGCTTCTATTTCCTTTCTTTATACAATACATAGCTTTCAGGGATTAGTAGTATCTTTTAAATTAAAATCCAGTTTAGTGTTTTGACCTGGGAGTTAGCTTGCATTTCTGTACATCTTAGAATGCCAGTACTATGGTAAGTGGTTAATTGAAAGCACAGGTCAGAAGAATTTTTTCCAGCATTTTGGAGCCATCTGTTCCTGTGTAGAATACAAGAAATTTCAGATTGAATGGCAATCATTTCTGAATCTATCTTTCTTATCTGGAAGCACAGTTCTGAAAAGTGTTTTATAAGGTACTAAAATTCACTCTCAAGTGCTTTAATTTTTGTTTTTGAAAATACCTTGATTCTCTAGAAGAAATAAATGCTTTCACAAAGCTTATATGAAGCTCAGTAAACACTTTTGTACAAAAAGACAAATAGATCTTGATGGGATTGTTTTATTTTCCAGCTAGGTTTTTTTTTTTTTTTTTTTTTTTTTTTTTCCCAAGCAGTTTGTAAACAAGCAATTATCCTTTTTCCTTTTTTGTTTACCTGTTGGGCATCAGGAGGGTCAAACGTGTCAGTGCTGTAGACAGCTTCAGCCATCCTGGAAGGGGCAGATGCGCCTGCCCAGCACAATGATTGCTAGAGGCTGTAGACTTCTCCCAGGAACACAATAAGTATAATAAGTACAATAAGGTAGAGAGGAGCAGCAAGTAAGAAACCCTGAGGGTCTCAGATGTGCTGTATAGTACTTGGCAAGTGTACCAGTTAAATCCCGGTAGTTTTATTATCTGCTGTACTTTTCTAATATTAATATCAGACTGTAAATTGATTGTATTCTTCAGTGCTTTCTTTTCTGTATTCTGGATACATATATTTTGGATGCATTTATCAGCTATTTGGTCACGGTTCTCAGCTCTGACACACATTTTCAGATTATGGCAGATTTCCTGTTTTCTTTTAGTATAGCCTTTCTTATTTTTCCTTTAATCTCTGTATGATTTAGGAAAAGTAGTTTGAGAAGGAGTTGTCATACTCCTAAATATTGTGTTGCTGTGAGTATTACTATCATAATTTTATTAAATAAATAAATTGGACTCTGCTTGTGTATATGTGTATAATTTTATTCTGAAGCAAATTTTAATTGAACTAGTTGTACAATGGTGAAAAATTAGAGAAAAATGTTTTTGCAACATAGAACACAACATCTTGGCAGAAATAAGCTCTGACTCAGACCAGTCCCAGACATACTCACACTTTAATCTGGAAGGCGTTGTGTATAAAGATGATATTGTCAATATAACCTTTCTTCTCCATGTGATATTTATTGTTGTTTTAGTGCTTAATGGAAATAATTACGGATTTGATTCCTGAAAAAACATAATATTAAAACATGCTATACGATACGTCATTTAAATTCTGAGGTCTGTCCTTGACTGTGAGATTTTACTTTATTCCAAAGAATACTTTACAGAAAATTGATGTGATTATTTAATTCTCTTTGGATGTATCTGGGCAGAGTAGTGTATCTTCAAACTCTCTGAGTACACTTGTACACTTCCTTTTTTTCCCACTTTCTTTTCTTTCTCCTTCTTTTAAATATTTTTAGCAACTTTGGCCACCTATTAGCAAATGTGTTGGTACCTGTTTAGTGTTTTATCCTGTTTGTCTTTTTTTTTTTTTTTTTTTTTTTTTTTTTACTTTTTCCTCTTTCTTTTTAAGTATATTGGAATTCAGAATTAAGAATGTATGAGGATGTAGTATTTGCAAAGCAGTTGCTTCCAAATAGGTGCTCCGTGAAGGCTACAATGTTTGGCTCACTCATAGTCTGTTTCTTTTGCATGTATCTCTTGCCCTGTGTTGGATACTATGAAAATCTATTGCATGTTATCTGTATCATGGAAAATTTGCAGTTTCGGATTTGACTTATTTTTATTCTGTATAAATAACTTTTTAAATTACTTTCCATCCCAAACTCTAACCTAACACACAACTGAACCAATCTCATTCTTCAAGTGTTCTGCTGATTTTTCTGAGGTAAATATGGTTTATCATATATAGTAGGCTGTACAAAATCTTACATAGAAAATGATGCGTGACTATGACTCGGGCCTATGTTTTTTAGGCTAACTTGACTATAGGAGAGAAACAGTTGCTGGAAACAAGCCAGCAACATCAGATACAGGTCAGATTATTGCCTCAAATTCCCTTGCCATTGCAGCCCTGTGTTAATGATTCCTTTTCACACCATAGTATGTTTTCTTGATCTCCTTCCGCATTCAGCTACATGTAAACCATTTGTGTTGTAATTTCTCCAGAGGTTTCAAACACACTTTATCATTTTAACAGTCAAGACCTAAATGACTGTTAATTAACATATTTTGTAGTTACTTTTTGTCATCTTTTATTTCACATGAGTATCCAAGGAATGTTAAATACCTGCTGATGTAAAATAGAGGACATCTTAAACTACGTGATGAGATCAGAACTCTTCTTTTAGTCTTGTCTAGTCTATATACAGAACTTCTAGTATTTTTTTCCTAAGAGCCATAACATTTATTCATAGGTTATCTTAATCAACCACTGCCATGCCCCCACATTTTACGTTTTTATCTGTAATTTATTATGATTGAATTTAGTTAAGAAATCACAAAACCTTCTGCTTCACAACAAAACATCAGTATTTTTATTCAGTAATTAACCAAATGATTAAAATATTAGATATCCTTTCTATATCTTTGTATTCTACTTTAAAAAATACTACACATTTTTTTTCTTTACTGGAAGGAAGATACTTTCTAAAAAAAAATATATGTATATATAATTTTGTTGTTGTTGTAGTTAGATAAGCATTCATAACGTACTATAACTTTGTAATGCTCCTCTATTTTCTTGTCTGGAAAATGTCTTTTCATCTAGCATCACGAAACTCAGAACAGCTTCTGAGCTCTTGAAAAGCATGACTGTGTTCACAAAGGCGTATTCTGAAGAAACTTTTTCTTTGTGAGGGGAACAAAAGGCAAAATGAATTAGGAAGAAATATTCTGTCTTTACAAATGTTATGCATAGAAGACTTCTGATATATTTCCCTTTTCGTGGGTTAGCACTGATATTTGCAATAATAAGGAATAAAAAAACTATTCATCAAAAAGATTATTGTTGCTTCTTTGGTGAAGTAGTCATAGCTGATTATATGAAATAGCAGGAAAAAAGAGCATGCTTTCCCTGTTCTTTTCTCTAACAAGACTGATGATAGATATACTATCAATTAAGTAATTAAAGGTTTTTTTTCAGAGGAGTGAAGATGAAAAATAAAGCTTAGATCATCTAAGAGAGATAATTCTGTATTTAATTTTGAAATAAGTTTACATCAGTGAATGGCTTCCAATCAGGCAGTTATGAAATATCCCAACAGAATTAAGTTGTTGGCATACTTTTTCTGAAGTATGTTTTTACTGATTTTTCTTAATAAATTAGGCTAATCCAGTGGAAAGAAAATTTATCTTCAATGTACATGCAAGATGATGCACAAGGTGTGCACTACCCATAAGTAAAAAAATAACACTAGTTGAGTGTTACATATGCACTTCTGCTATTAACAGTGTATTCTGTGTGAATTTTAGTGACTTTACTTTTCAGATATGTAAACTGAAGTGTTCATTTAGTGGAGTTACTGATTTCCTTGTACTAACATCTCAAAGAGAAATGTGAAATATTTCTCTGCAGAACATCCAATTTTCATTTGATGGAAGAAGTTTACACGATCATCTTCTAAGGCACTGACATTGAGTGGATTTGTCTACCTTTCTAAATGTTTGTCTTGAAAAACATTCATAGTTTAATTTGTATATGTTTAAAAAAATTAGGAAATTGTTTTATTTTGGAACATAAGAACTTGTGCAAGGAAATATTTTTTTCTCTGACGGTGTTTATGTTTAATAGACTTTATTTTGAAGGCTTGGGTATGAAATGTTGAGCATGTTTTACGTATTGGTTGTCAATTGCTTTGCAAATTAGTAGCTGATTATTTCAGAGGAGAGAGATTCCAGCAAGGATTTTATATGGAAAGATCTATTTTCAAGGACAGATCAGAGAAAGAAGTGTACGTAGGACTGTTATTATGATATAATTCAAATAGTAATTCTCCTATGATGTACTTGCACTGAAGAATGCATAGGAAGAATTTTTTTTAAAACTCAATAAAACTGAACTTCATATGTTGAAATAAATACTTTATATAAAAAACACCAGGTCATAGAAGCAAGAATTTGCATTTAAATAACTGGACACGAGGACAATTCTGTTTATGTCTTCTGGTCTTCCCAGTTGCTTTGAACTCTCCTAATAATATTTTCTAGTTTTAATGTTTACAAAACTTATGGGAGAGGATAGGTTGAAGTGGTAGAAGGGGAATAGAAGCCTTTTTTGATCACCTTTGAGTAACAATTAAATTTCCATAGGAAAAAAGCTGGAAACATTTATTTCAAAGCTCTAATACGTATACTGCTCTTTTAAGTTTTGGTATGAACACAAGATTTAATTATTCAACATTCCTCTGAATTTTGCATTCCTTTTGTCAGATAACACAACTTCTCTAAGTTCCTCATGCAAAAGAGAAAACCAAAATGAGCATTTAAAAACACAAATGTGTATCTAGGGATGGAATGTGCCTCACTCATTATTTTACGTAATCCTGATTTGGAAATCTCAGTAGAAAAAAAAATCCTCATTGTTTTCTGACTATTTTCTCAGAGTTTGACATCTTCAATGCACTTTTGTGGGAAACATGCTGTATTTGTTACTTTCAAATACTACAGTTTTGCCCTACATAACCCCTAAATTCCCAGTTTTCCAAAATCCAGCTTTCTGCTGTTTTCAAACATGTGGGATATATGGCATTGTACTGATACATATTCAGAGATAAATCTTCTCTGGCATTTATTCTCTTCCTGTTTGTCCAAAGTGGTTTTGACCATTTATTTCCACATTGTCACTGTTATTTCTGGCTTGTTTTTCTTTGCACTTTCTGCCACATAGAATAAGCTTTCTTTCCATGTCATTCTTCACCTTCTTATACGTCTTGCCTAAATTGCTGTTTTTTTTTTTTTTACCTTTCCATATTTTATTTCCCTGTTGTTACTTATTTAATTTTGTGTTATATGAAATAATACTGGTAAGCTTTACTAAGTTAAAAATGTTGTGCCTAAGAAAATACTGTTTTTATGATAAAAGTCCTTTGCTAATCAGTGTTGAGGGGAAGCCTCATGGTGGCTTACAGCCTTTTTATGTAGGGAGCAGAAAGCCAGTGCTGATCTCTGCTCTTTGATGACAGTGACAGGACCAGAGGGAGTGGCATGGAGATGAGTAAGGGGAGAGTAGGACGGATGTTAAATCCTGAAGGTATTTAGGCATTGTAACTGGCTCCCCAGGGCAGCGGTCACAGCACCAAGCCTGTTGGAGTTCCAGGAGTGACTGGACAGTGCTCTCAGATGGAGGGTATGATTATTAAGCAGAGATTGTGTCAGTGATCACTGTGGCTTGCTTCCAACTCAGGGTATTCTTTGATTCTATGATTTTATTGAAGAATTGAAAATTCTGTACTGCTTCAGGCAGATGAGATGAGCAACCTGATCTAGTTCTAAGCATTACTTTGCATTGCAGGGGAGTTGGACTAAGTGGCCTATAAAGTCCTCTCCAACGCAAATGATTCTATGATTCTATGGTGTCTGTGGGTATCAAGCTCTGTCATGTTATTTTTCATCCTTGCTTACATTAATGACGGAATAATTCAAAGACAATGCTAGAAATAATATCCAAATACGTTTACATTGTCAGATCAAGTACATCATGAAATGTATAGCCTTTCTTCCTATAATCATATGGTTGCTACAGCAAGGCTCAACACTGTTTGCAGCCTGAAAAAAGCAATATGACACTATTTCTGAAAGGAATTTAAATGTGAGACCAAACTAAGAAGCGAAGAACAAAGGGAACATAAGTGATTTTTATTTTCTTTAGGTAGAAATAACACTGAATACAGTAAAAAGAAATATAAAAGTTGCCAACATATGTTTCTGTACTATACTTAAAAGATGAGGATTACTGAATGAAGGAGAAAAGTGTTTACATTACAATATTTAAGATCAGAGAGATCTCTGTTATGTGGCATTTGAAGAAGTCTGAGAAACTTTAATTTTATAAAGTGAAGAAAACATGAAAAAGGTTCTTATGGATACTTTATCACAGAATCACAGAATTGCAGGAATTGGAAGGGACATCAAGAGATCATTAACTCCAACCCCCCTGCTAAAGCAAGTACTTTACATAAACACAGGTAGGCTCCCAGATAGATATCTGCATGGAGGGAGACTCCACAAGCCCTCTGGGCAACCTTTTCCAGTGCTCCATCACCCTTACTGTAAAGTGGTTCTTCTGACTGTTTGTATGGGTGGTCTTATGTTCAAGTTTTAGGCCATTGCTCCTTGTGCTATCACTGTGCACCACCAAGAAGAGCCTGGCCTCATCCATTTGCCTCCCATCTCCCTTCAGATACTTAAAAATGTTAATCAGATCTCTCCTCAGTTGTCTTTTCCCCAGGCTAAATAGGTCTAATTTATTCAGCCTTTCCTCATACAGAAGAAGCTGCAGGCTCTTTATTGTCTTTGTGGCCCTCTGCTGGACTCCTTTGAGGAGATCCCTTTCTTTTTTTGTACTAGAGCACCCAGAACTGGATATAGTGTTCTAAACGTAGCCTCACCAGGGCAGGGTAGAGGAGGAGGGCCACCTCTCTCGACCTGCTGGCGATGCTCTTTTTAATGCACCCCAGGAGAGCACTGGCCTTCTTGGCCATATGGGTACAGTGCTGGCTCATGGCTGAAGTGTTGTCCATCAGAAATCCCAGGTCCTTTTCTGCAGGGCTCCTGTCCAGCAGGTCATCCTCTAACCTGTACTGATGGAATAACCTGTACTGGTTATTCCTCCTCAGGTGCCGAACTCTACAATTGCTGTTGTTAAACCTCATCAAGCTCTCCCTGCCCAACTCTCCAGTCTGTCCAGGTCTTATTGAATGGTTTCTGGATCAAAAAATGTTAGTGTGAGTTGCAAGAAGGATGTTTTTAAGGATATATTCAGTGAACCTGCCTGATTGGGTCTATACATGCCGTAGTGGAAACACTAAGTCATGTTCTGAACCAGTGATTAAGCACCTGGTGGGAAGGCAGGGCCAACCCATGGGAGCTAAGGTGCGTGCAATACACCTAATAGACCATAAGTTGTGAAGCGAGGATCCAACCCTTTCCAGCCTTCATTTAACGGTTGGCAATAGAGGGAAGGGTATCTCGCTGGATGTCCTTGTCCCGATGCCTTCCAAAAGTAAGCAAGTTGTTTCCTTTGTTTCTGTGTCCACAGCTGCCATATTTGAGCACATCCTCACTTGCTGCAGCCTAGGACTTCACTACTATTCTATCACTGCTGCATTTTTATATTGCATTACAGCATTATGCATGGTAATGCCAAAGATATTATTAAAGAAATGTAATTGTTTAACTGGATTGGAGAGTCATTACTCAAAGAGATCTGACAAGATGACTGTAGTTTGAGAAAAAAAATAATAATAGTGCACGAATAATGTTTGGCCTAAATGGCTGTGTAAATTGAACTAACTTTTTCGGAAATGTTAGAATGATAGAGTGGCTCAAGTTGGAAGGAACTCCAGGATCTTAAAGTATCTACCCTCCTGCCGCAGGCAGGGCCACCAACCTCCAGTTCTGGTACCAGACGAGGTTGTCCAGGGCTCCATCCAGCCCGGTCTTGAACGCATCCAGGGATGCACTCTCCATGGAATAGTGGAATCCTCCAACAGTGTTTGAGCTGTTTATCCACAAACAAAATAAATTTACCAGTGTGGTACACATGTTAAAGTCAAGCTTCAGCAGAACAGAGATTGAGTAGAATGAATCTTGGTCTTCAACTACAACTACAAAGGCACGTGATGGAAATTACTCAGCATTTAGTATCAGTGCATGCATCATATCAGTGCTGTGTATGATGTAGTTACTGGTGATAGTTTAAAATTTTATTCATGCAAATGATTCTATAATTCTATAGTTTAAGAATAACGTATTCAGTAGCACTAAGTTCCATGTAAAAATCATGCTGCAAATCTTCATTATTCTTACTCACTTTCGGACTGATAATCTAATAGTGCGGATAATTTGAATAAACACATCCAAGAACATTTTTTAATTTTCAAAGAGATGCAGGCTTCCTGAAGTATGGATTATACATATGCAATATATTTTTACCTTTCTGTGTTTTTTATTAGATAGTTGGGGTCCATGCCGTGTCAGTTTTGCACTCATGAACATAAGTGAAATCTTTGTTTTTTATTTCCCCTTAAAAGACAGAGTTTTTTTCTCCTAGTTTTCATTTTCTTCTGTTTTCAGATAGTAATCCCATTAAAATCATGAAAGTGTGACCAAATATTTTGCCCTAAGGTAAAAATGTATTTGTATTCCATTTTCCACTAAGAAAATTATTTAGAACTTGCAAGTAAAATTACCTTGTCAGAAACAAGCAAGTAAAAGCAAACTGGGAAGAAAAGCATTCTCATGTTTGAAGATGGTTCTTCCTGCCTACGCTCAAATTTCAGGAAATCTGAGTATGTGAGTTTGAGTCAGCAAGTTACTCAGGATTACTATGATAACAAAATCTACATAAAGGAATGTTTTGCAGACTTAAGAATCACCCCAGTCTATAAATAGAATCTGATTTTTTTTTTTTAATTGCAAATGTGCCGAATCACTCATTATTCTAGGAATAACTTATAGCCATTTTCTTTCACTGAAGATATGAAGCTGAGTTTTCATTTGGTCAAAATGAGCATCCAAATGAGAGAACACACAGCAAAACTGCATCAAGCTTTGGCCTCTGCACTGTGAATAGGAGGTAAAGATTACTTTTGAGCTTTCTGTATTGCTTAGAAATAATTGGCGGGGGGTTAAACCTAACATAGTGGAGTGGCATGGGTTTTTCTCCTGATCCCCAATTACAAATCGTACAAGTAGTTGTAGTCACTTTTCAGTTTGCTACTGTGTGGAGATTTGTTCATATATTTCTCTCTGGTGGTTTCCAATCTGCATTAAAGGACAGGGACCTTCATCATTCCTTCCAAAAAACAGCAGTCTCTCAACAACTGTCCCCTTTCTCCTGTTTTTGTTCCTTATCTTCTTTTAAAATCTTTTTTTTTCATTGACTTCAAGTCTTGTAGCAGGAGTTGAAAAAACTGTATTTTAAGTTGATGGATATTCTATTGTTCTGGCAGGTACTTGGAAGTGTAAGAGAATGACTGTAGAAGGAAACAGGAAAGCTAGGCAGCATACAGGCCCTTTTTCAGGTCTGATATAAGCAAGCAAATTTCAAAGCAGAATACAATGTGCAAACAATTGCGTTGGCTGCGATTGTCTGTGCTTCAAAACATCTCCAAGGAAAGGCAACTCTTTACCAAGGAGGTGACAGAATGTTGATTAGAAGAAGGAATAGAAAGAAAGGATATGATTGTTATTTACTAGGAAAAAGCAGACAAAGTACACCAAGTAAATAGATGAGGAAGATTGAGTAACTTAATGAAAGCAGTCCCCCTGCTGGCTCTATGATGTTTGTTATCTAATCGAGCAAACATTTTCTGTTTCTAATTTTTCTGGAAGAAATTTTAATCTTAGGATTAGGACAGAGAGAGAAAGGAAGTGATTGGTCTATAAAAACATACTCCTGTGTGTTACTGGATGTTTTAACATTTTATTCATTACTTGAGTTAGTTCATTCTGGTGTATAGAATGTGTTTGTTCAATTCTGGTTTATCACTGGATAAAGTGTACTACATTTCAGGAAATGTAGTAATTGGAAACCTTGGAAATATGGCTATTCTATTTTGGGAAGTGTTTATCATGGCCTTTTGCAAATACATTAGCAGATTTTTGTCTCCCACTCAATCACAGTGAGATTCATTTGCTGTTTCCTAGACCTTAGTGAATTTGCATCTAATTATGCATTTAGTTAAGCTTGGGAATATTTGAAGTTTAAGAGGCATTGTTCCAATATAATTTCTTCCTGCCAGTATAGATCATAATTGTTTAATGATTTATTATGAAAATGTCTTCCTAATGCAGTGACAACTGGGATTACTTAAATTCTATTTTTCTTCTCTCTCTTCCTCTCTTCCTCTCTTCCTCTCTTCCTCTCTTCCTCTCTTCCTCTCTTCCTCTCTTCCTCTCTTCCTCTCTTCCTCTCTTCCTCTCTTTCTCCATAAAAAAAATTATATAATTTTATTTGAAAACTTTTTTTTTATAGTACTGTGAGAAAAATGTCTTTCTTGAATCAAAATCCATTCTGGTGGTTCTCACTGGTGCTCTTTTTCAGAAGAAATGTGGGGAGCATCTCTTTTAAGTTTTGTTTGGGACTGAGTTTGGATGATAGCTAGTTCTATAGAATAAAATGTCTTTGTGCGTTTCTGTTTATCAGAATTACAAAGTTGACACTTTGTCTTCTCAGTGTCTAGGAAAATTTTGCTTGTGTAGGTGTATTTCACAATTAGGTTAATAGGTGTATAATGCTTACTCAGTTCACAGTGGAACTTGGCTTCCAGTGCAAATAGTGAAAATATTTGTATCCCATAGGTTTGTCAAAGACTTGGTATTGCAGTTATTTTAAATTTCTTCTTCAGTTCGTCTCCTAGGGAAAGTATATTTTGGGATCATCTCAGTGTTGGTTATTAATTCTTTTTCAATTTTTATTTCTTAATGATTTTTGTGGATTTAGCAGATTCCATTTTACTCTTATAAGTACTTCTGGTAAGCCATGAAGCACCCCAATGGGTTTGCGCACAGACTGAATGCATTCTTGCTACCCTGAAGGGAAGAAAGAGGGTTTATATTGTGTAATTTTTTCAGGAGAAATTGGTTTTTTTCAGAAAATTTGCTTTTCACATCATGAAAGGATGGTTTCAAGGGTGATTTTGATAATCTAATAATTCCTTAAAGGTTTCCCCATGGCTAGACATCTTTGGCCCTGCCAGGATTCTTGTTTTTCTTGGTCTGGGTAATATATTAAATATCTCTCATGTGGGAGGGGTAGGAGAAAAAAGACGATTGTTTTTTTTTTTTTTTTTTTTTCTCGGAATTGGTGAAGGAATTTTTTAACTCTGATCAAGAATTGAATTAATTAGGTAGTAATTTCTCCTTTGTAGCTCAGAGTAGGATCTATCAGAGAGTAGCTAATTAACCTTGCTAGTATAGTCTTGGATGAGTCTTTTTCATGGTGAAATTTTTTTGGTTGGTTGGTTTGTTTCTGGATAGTGGTATTTTGATTAATCTCTTATTTGGAAAGCTGAGTGGTACCTTCATTCATGTGCTGAATAGTTCTCTTTATTAAGTAGAGATACTTCTCATGCAGTCATGTTGCTGTTGAGTTAGATACTGTCTTTGCCGTTTGCTGAATGGCTGATACTGAGTAATTCCAATGTTGGTTAAGTTGTAGCATTTCTCCAACGTTCTAATTGCTAGCTGTGAACTAGTTACTTGTATGGATATCTTCTCTCAGCTTCTCTCGCCTAGAATCAGCTAGATGAATATGATTTCTAGTTTTGTTTGTTTTCCCATTTTCTCCTTCTTCTCTTGTCTCCAGAAATCACAAAGTGTTTGCAGCTAGGTTACTTTGGTGGATGGCTATGGAAAAGTACTCTAGGAAGCTAACGAATCCAGCATAACAATTCTGTGGCTTCGTTTTACTTCATGCTTTATGGTTCAAATCCCAGATGAAAAATTTCAGTATATTCCATGTTTTACTGGCCCTGTTGTTGTAATTGTAGTGGAGTAAGTTTTAAGCAAGGAAAAGTTTTTTTGTCAATGTTGTCCTTTAAAAAAAAATAAATTGTAAACTTAGAGATAATAAAGAAAATGTTACAAGTTAGTCTAGTACAGATACATCTGTCTATATACTGTATAACTAAAATCAACACTGATTTTCTTTCCTGATTCTTCTTCTCTTTGAAGATTCAAGTGATTTAGTGTTTGATATTAATTTACTTTTACATACTTCTGTATATTTAAAACAATTGTTAGCCAGCTCAGTGACACATTTATTTTTAATTTGATTGATAGTTATTCATACGCTAATTAAATAATATCTTGTGGCATCACTATCAATTTCCAACATGATTTAGTTGAAGTAGGCCTAAATTTGATTGTAGTAGGTTTATTAAATCTAGGATGAATCTATATTTCATATACTCTTCTTCATAAAAAAATCTAATAATAATGGAACTATGCATACTTATGTTGCTGTATGTTCATAATGTATTTTTAGTTTGAAATGTAATTCCTGTACAGCAATGTTGCTAGCACACACATTCCTGTCTTGCAAGTCAGGCCCACTTAACGATGGAAGGAGCCTGGGTACACAGACACTTTGAAACAAGGAACAGGAACCTAGGTGCTTAGAACTGGGTCTGTATTTAGTGATTTATTAAGGTGAAAAGTACCCTAGAAAGCCTTCTTGAAGAAGGCTCAGAGAAGACCCCTGCCTATGACCACCAGAGAGCAGCATGCATGAGTGCATTACATATTGTAATGATTTCCCCAAACTAATTGGAATATTATGATAAGTTCTCGGAAATGTTTTGTTCTTTGTCTTATCCAGAAAACAGAGCTTAAGTGTGTTTTTTAGTTTAAATTTTCCAATGGATTTGCATCTATTAACATCAGTGGTTCTGTGTCATCTAGTTTTTTTTTTTTTTTTTTTTTTTGGTGAAAAAACGTGAAATAGATATTTTAACACACCTATTCACATCACATACTAAAATGCAAAGGAGTAATTCTGACATAAACTAATGTGATTCTCAAGTAGGAGTCATTCTTCCCATGTAGATGAACAGAAATATGTGCAGAACTGTTCTATTTATTTATTTTGTCTTATATGCGGATCTTAATGTTGACAAAGAACTTGGTATTGAGCTGTGTGCATGTTTCAAGCAACTGAGGTAAATTCCAGGCACAAAGAGAACCTGGGCTTTGGAAAATGTGTCCTTTTAGTACTGTTAGGAATGCTGCTGTTGACAGACTTCAACAGCAGCAAGTTAAATAGCTGTGGCCTTTCTAATGGTGTCACTGTAGTCAAAAGGTTTTGAGGGAATATGGGATAATTTGATCAATGAAAAGGTCAAAAAAGAGGTGCACTGGGGGAAACCTTTAGGGTTGGGTTTTTTTATACCACTTGCAAGGAAATTAACACATAATTTTAAAGATTGACTTGAGTGGTATGAAGTTAAGTGTGCTGTAATTGCTTTTTACTGATGTGATTTTGATTTATTAGACCCATTAAGATTTTTTTCTTGTTCTTTTTATTCTTCTTTTGATATTATGGATACTGGAAACAGAGGTAGGTACAGTTGAAAATTTGTCTGAAAGCAGTATTGGCAAAAGCCCAGTTTTTGAGATGTTACTATGAATCTATAAATTATAAGAGTTGACAGTGAAACCATATTTCCTGAAGTCCTCCTTAATCTACAGTAGGTACTGTACTTTTCTAGAGCTAATCTGTAATTCAGGATGGGATTATATCCGGAATTGCTAATTCAGCAAGATCCAGTCGCAGCTCAGTGTCTGTATAGTACATTTGTTGGAAATTCAATTTTACTTAACTGAGGGATTGAAATAAAGAGAGAAATATATGCTTAAATAACATGATGAAATTGATAAACAAAGATTTTCTTGATGTGTTGCTTATATTTAAAAAACAACAAAACAAAAAAAACTTTTCCGTAGTCTCACATAAATTATATTGACATTCATATCTTTTAGTGACTGTGTGACTGGTAATTTCAGACTCATTTGGTAGGTATCATTTTTCATAGGTGAGTGCACTGTTGCAAATAAACAAGTGTATATCTGTATATAAACCAGGGAATTAAGAGTTTGCTGAATGTGTAGAAGGCGGATAATCCAGGCCAGTTTCATACTTCAGAGCACCACTTTGCTGGTCTGATGTTCATTAGCAACACACTTTGTGCTAATGGTTCGCTCTGACTCATTATCAATCACTATTGCTAAGTATTCAAACAGATGGTCCTTAATGATCATATCCCACATTAGCTGTGGCATAGAACTGCATGGAGCGGGTGTCAAGTCATTAGTGCTGGAGGTGCTGGTCCTCACAGGACTCAGTTGTTGCAGGGCTAGGCTCCAGCCCTCTTTAGTTAGGAAAGCTGAAGCCAAGTGTGACCCTTTTCAATTTTTAATGCTCATCCTTGCTGTTCCATTCTTCTTATCTCATTCTCAAAAGAAAAGAGAGAGGACTTAATCTGCTCCTGGCAGTGCATCTTGTTTTTTGGAATAAGAACTCTTCTGATCTCTTGAAAAATATTTCCTTCCTGTTTTTCATCCTTTTATTTTTGCGGATTTTATTGCTTGCATCTTTTCCTATTTCCTGCTTCACAGTTATGCCTTGGGTCTCCATTTGACTGTGTGCAATTACATGTTTATATATGTAATCTTGGCTGTACTGGAAACTACTTGTACGTTGCGGCTTACCAACTAGCCATGTTTCAGATTACCCACATGCTGCTACTACTTATTTTAGTGTGTTTCAGTTAGGATTCAAGTCAAGAAAGTGCTAACATCCTGTTTACTTCCAGCTCAGGTGCAGTTAGCTTCTACATTGGCTACAGTGCACTGGGGTATATTTGCCTTTGAACTGAGGCTCAAATAGAAAGGTGGAGATTTTATTTCAAATGAGGTTGCTAAGGTACTCAACAGAATTCTACAGGAAAAGGGTGGTGGTTTTATTTTATTTTTTTTAAATGATGTATTCAGAGAATAGGTTTCTGAGTGTCTGTCAGGAAATCTGAAGTAAAATAAATACTTTCATTTGTCTTTCTGAAGGTATCATAGCATAGTGTCAAAACTATTTGCATGTTGTACTTCAGTATAGTTTACATGAGAGGAACTGGGAAAGAAAATAGTCCTGTACTTGGAGGACTAAGAACAGGCAGTTAGAATTCTTACACCTGGGCTAGCCCATTTAAGGCACTGAATGTGGGCTTTTGACATTAAAATGAATTGTTGCTTTTCTTTGTGTAATTCACTATATGTTTCAATTGAGTTATCTAACATTTTTATCTTAGTGAAACAGATTTTTGGCTATTGACATCTTATAAGCAATAAGTGGTAGTATTTTTTTTAAACAAAAAACAGGCACTGGATCTGGTTTTGAATTTTCAGCCATGAAAACAAGTTTTCTCTGAGGTTTTATTATTTGAAGAATTGAAGAATTGTATTTTTAGAATAAAAATGTACATTCTCTATTTTTTCCACATTTTTATGTTCATAACAACGAATGGGGATAATTTAAAACTGTCAGTAGGAAAATTAGCATGTAATTTTGTTGTAGCATTAGAATAAAGTTCTTTATAGGGAAAAAGTATGTTTACAATTATCAAGTTTTTCCTAAGGAAGGGTAAATGCATTTTATATTACAAATTATCATGGGAAATAATGTAGTATCATTTCTAATCTAAGTGCAGAACTCACCAATTCCCTTCTAGGCTTGAACAAATATTACATGAGTGAGGGCTCTTGTAAAATGTTATGTTTTGAAATAGATTTCATTTAGGATTTCTAGTGATAATTTATTTCTTCCTTTATGCTGATGTTTCTTCTCATACTAATAACAGATATCTTATTTGCATATAAATAGATTTCAGTATTTGCTGAAGCAGAGCCCTAATATGTTTCTTTTTTCCGTGGACATTGTTAAATAAGATAGAATATTGCAGTGATCAGCAGCCATGAATTGTAATAATTTTCTTGGTCAAAACTCTTTAGAGTGCATCAACCGTGACACTTTTGTGAATACTTCAGAGTTTAGATGTTGTTTATAATATCCAAAACATGAGAAATCATTTGATTTTATAAAGATGGTTTTCATGCTGTTTCAGAAATGTTTATAGATGCTGAAAGTGGTAGCTCTTTGGGAGCCTATTCTCAAGTAATATTTTGTTGTGCTTTCTTGCCATTTCTGTTTGAGAAGTTTGTGAATATTCTTATTATGCAAACATAACTCTGCAAACAAATGCGATTTAGTTGTAATCTCCAAGCATATGGTTCATATGTCAGTACCTAACATAGTCATTTAAAAGACTCAGGGACAAAGATAAATTTGGTGCCTCAGAACAAAAATTTACTGTTGCTCGAACACTGTCTAAGCACATAGATATATCCATGTAATCAAGCTGATATAAAGGAAGATGAATGTGATTGTGCATCTGTAGGTGTCCATGTATGCACCATGACATTATGGCAAATGTGCTTCTAGCTGAGTTTTAATGTGTAGGTGTCTGTAAACTATTTTTACCAGCAGAGGTCACTCAGGGTAAGGTGAACAATGCTTTCATCTTTCTAAAGAAGTCATGAACTTCATTATGTGCTGTGAGACATGTACTGAAAATGATGCAACTTCAAAAGCACACAACCTGTACTTGCCCTTCCTTTTAGTCATGTCTTTGTTGCTGCATGGGCTTTAGCGTGTATTGACTAGGAAAAGTCAAACATTTTAGAACTTGTAACTGATGCATTCCACAGAGTGGTCAGTAAAATGTTGGACTATAGGAGCATTTAGTTTTTGCTGCACTGTAAAAACAAATGCAATAGATATCTAATGTTTATTTTATACATTAATTATGACAGAGTTAGCTTTTGATGAATTCACCTTTTTTCTTGAACAAAGTCTTTTGCATGAAAATCAACTATTATTTTCTTGAAATGTTGGAATAAATCTAATTATCTGGAATTTATATTATGTATTACTTTCTCCTCTGTATGATGACTTTGTAAGTGGTGTTCTCTTAACAGATTTGTTCAGTGTGTACATTTAATTATATATAACGCTACTAGTTACTAAATACATCTTAAAAATATTTTGTTCCTACTATCGCTATTGATATATGGCACCTTTTTCTAGGAAGAAGGAGGATATATTCCCATGTAATTTCAATGAATTGTGCAGGTGTAACTGAGAATATAAAATAGCTTGTGGAAACTTTTTTTATATGATAATGATGCCAAAACTAGAAAAAGTCCATCATGCTGCCAGTGCTCAGAAAGTGACAGATATCTTTGAACTGAACAGAAATTCTTGAATGGTGATTAAAGTAGAAGCTCAAATTATCGTTGCACTCACTTTTAAAAAATTAAATTTTCCTTTAAAACCACCAAAGAATTATAATATGAATGAAAAATCAAAGTTACGATATGCTGCAGTTATCAGAAATGAAATTCATTATGACATATCTATCCTAGTAACAAAATACAAAAGATGTGTCCAGTTGTCAGTTCACCCTCAAAAGCTCAGCAATCATTTATCTAAAGAAAATTACATAATTTTATGTAATGTTTTTATTGCAATTTCATGTCTGGTTAGAGGATTGTGTATGTCTTTCTAGAAGGGTTTGTCAAACTATTTGACATCAGAATATTTTACATTACCTTGGACAAATATAGGAAAAGAAATTATTTCAACACTGTTAATGCTATTATTCTTTTTCTTATTCTCTTTTCTTTAAATCCATATGCCTGGAAGCTAGATTCTGCATGTTTGGAACATTCACAGAAGTCCACAGATTTTAAGTTTGTACATAACTGAGATGAAAAAATAGTAAATTAAGTAAAGCAAAGATAAGGAATAAAACTAATATTTTTTTCTTTATATATATGTCTTGTGGTTTTCTATAACTTGTGTCTTTTTCCCACTGTAAAGCAACTTATGAAAGCTAAAAATCTATCTGACCTTGGAGGTAGCTCCTGTTTAATTTAAGTTTTTAGAATAAGTCATAAAATAGCCAGGAAAGGTTTTATTATTCGAAAGATTACTTACTTTCCCTTTTATTTGTTCTATTACATTTTTTACTTGCAGTTCTTGATCACATAGTTCTGAACTGCTGA